>NC_090734.1:116261226-116426226 GCF_036898095.1 Palaemon carinicauda | reverse complement strand
TTAGTTTTAGTCCTTTAAAGCAAGCATATGTTCGCTTCCCGTCCCAAGTCTTATTTTCAATAATTTGACGTTTCTTCCTTTCTTTAGTGTCTCCTCAATTTTGGTCTGATTGTGTTGAAGAATGTCTTGGGTTTTTATTTTGTTTATTGGTTTAGATAGTTCTGATCATTCTATTTCATCTATTAAATTTTATCGTCATTTCCAAACTCCTCTTCATAGTTTTTTTTTTTTTTTTGGGGGGGGTCTTTTTTAATAGTTTTCCTTGATCTAGTTTAGAAACCTTTCCACCTATCACTTGTGCTCATTCCAATATATATATATATATATATATATATATATATATATATATATATATATAAAATAACGTATATAATTACATATAACACACATACATACATACATATATATATATATATATATATATATATATATATATATATATATGTATGTGTGTGTGTGTATATGTATATGAGGGTAGTTATAGCATAGTGTACTTTGTCCTATTGCCATGATTTCTCACAATTCCTTATTTGGTAAGATGCCCTGCTTCTCTTTTTTTTTTTTTTTTTTTTTTTTTTTCCGGGGATTAGCAGACATCTCTGAGGGGATTAATGGTTCCGCGTCCTCTTACCAACAGCCACCAGGTGTGATGGGGATTAATGTAATCACAATAACTAACAGTCCTCAACATCTGTCTTATTCTTAAAGAGATTTATTTACTATAATGTAGATTTGTTTCTATAGGAGTAAAGAAATTAAGACCAGAAATTTACACCCTCTTAGATCATAATCAAAGCTTGATAATATTTTAATATACTTTTGTTGGCTTATACATGCAACTTTTCTAGCTTTTTATGTAAATCTAGTTTAATCATTTAACTTTCATCATATTGATGAATTAGTCTGAGGTTATGTGCGGAGGAAGGGTCGAAGTTGTCAAGAGTTGCATAACTGGTAGGTGAATGGGAAAGGGTTGGTACAGTACCAGGATTCGTAGGCTGAAGCTCCCTACTAAGTAAGGGTACATTTAGACTTTGGGTACATCCACCAAGTTAGGTGGGGTTAGGTTAAGCAATGTTGTGTTTTTGTGGATAGAATATAGAACACTGAATAAATTATTCTGCAGAGGTTCCTTTAGTCTGTACGTTAACCTTGGTTCCTGAAAGAGGTCGACTATCTGACCTTGTTGACTTAAGCTGTGTATTTAATGTCTGTTATCTAGGGGTATGTAGGATTTTTGGGGGCTCACAGTTATGGTCTATGAGTTTGTTAAAAAGATACTGTTAGTATGAAGAATATTATTTGTTGTTGAATATAGTATTTTCATGCTGCTGCTGTGGGTGTGATCAGCATTTATCATAATTATCAAGATTATTTCCTCAAGGTTCAAATTTGCCTTACCTTTTCCATGGCCAAGAGAACTTTAAAGAATCTTTCACACATTCTCTTATGGAGTTTAAGTAGGTTTTTTTTTTTTTTTACTTTAGATGTGGAGGGAGTTTTCTGACCTTGTTTTGTAGTTATACTTACTGTTTCAGCATAATCACATTTCTTTAAAGCTGGCATGCTTTGCCTTCATTAGCAGTGTTCTATTATCGTTTTACTCCCTTTCCCCCCGGAAGATAATGAAGTATTAGTCATTCAATTGACTTTGCAAAATATAACCCCTTTATTCGCCTCTTCAAGTATAGTGTTCTTACTGGTCTTTCTTTTCACTTTGTATTGAATTAACATTATAGGTATTTGAAAAATATTAATTGCTGACACCATAGTTATACCTGTGCCAAAAAGATTTTGATAATAAAGGCCTAAATCCTTGGTTGATTTCATTGAACATTTTCACGTTGCATCCCATACCAAGATGCTGCTGCCTCTAGAAAAATTAAAACCAGAAAAATTAAAACTACACAGATGTGAAAAACTGTCAATATATGAAATCTATGGAACTTTCTATTTTTGGGGGGGTAAAGATGGATCTCAAGTAAAACTTTGATCACAGTTCATTAATTTGCAAAGCATACCTGTGTTGGATCTAGGCTTTGCATTAATATCTGGCAGTCTTGCATGGTTAAATAGGTTCGGGATGATTCCTGTTAATGTGTACGAGATCACTTGTTCCAAGATACTCCTGTACTGTATATTCCTGTGATGAATATTTTTGTGTACTGTAGATACTTTTAGTGTAACTGAATGTCCTACAGTGAACCTAATCCACTCTATCTTAACCACGAAAGTTGATTTTTCATTTCTTCAAGTTCCAAATTCAACTCACCTCTTCCTTCAAGTACTCTACAGATGATTTTTACGGTCTGGATGTTCAAGTTTTCTTTCACTCTATTTTGGTTGTAAAAGCCTTAGCTTAACCTTAAAGAGCTCTGGTCATCTGGCCTCAAGTGTTTAAGCATAATTAGACTAGGTTTCTTTTTTCTTTTGCCTGTCTATCTTTGTCTTTAATAGAAGTATTCTGCACTGTATTTTACATTTCGCAAGAAGGACTTTCAAGTATTCAAGTTTCTTACTTGACTTTGCCACCTTGGCAATTTTTTTTTTTCAAGCATTTTTTTTTCTCTCTTGCATGTTAAGAACATGAACCTTTTCAGATTACTTTTCTTTAGAAGTATGTGCTGCAGGGATATGCGAGAATTCTAATAAGCCAAATTTATCAGAACACAAGAAAACTTTGTATTCCTTCATTTGCAAATTACTCTTGCTATGACCAAAATATAATTTCTGCAAAACTTTTGCAATGGTATAAACCCCTGCCTTCGCTTAACTTTACAGGTATAAATAGGCTATATTCACGTCATCATCCTGTATCCAGTTACCTTCAAGTACTGCCCCTAGACATAAGAAAGCTACTCATACAAACTCTGAAAATAGTTAATGCTGTTTTTAATAATAAAAATACTATAAAGATGATAAAGAATACAATAAACAAGAATTATCATAGAAAAGAAAATGTGCTCAGTAAAGACAGGGTGACCAGAAAAGGATCAGGATTATTTAAAAGCTCTTAAAAATGCAAAGAAGGAAGCGCAACTGTCAGTAAGGATGAAATGAAAAGAAATAGCTTTCGAGAGACTGTGGGTGAATTAGTACTGGAAGTGTGATTAGAGCTCTGTATTACAGTTACAAGACCCAGGGTTTAAGGGACCCAAAGATAAGTTTATAACTATGAGTGATAGATTAAGAATTTTATCATTATAAGTACTGTACATATAACATCAAAGAAAAGGAATACAGTTGTACATCAGGCAAGATTAATGCATGTATAAAATCAAGAGTTGAAATTAAGGCTTATAAAGACGAAGAGATGGCTAGCAAGATGAAAATCAATGAAAATTAAATTTAACAAAAATATTTGAAAGATAAATTATCAACAAATAAAAAATGGGAAGGTGACTATTGAGAGAAGCTATGAAAATGCAGCAGAGCAGTATATGGCAACTTGAAATGAGTCAGCTATGTGGTCGAGTGTGGCATATAGAATGTAGCTGATGGTGTTGCAAAGAGTTGCTGTGATTTATAAATAAACACAGAGTAAGAGATTTTATATGCTTGAAATATTTGACAAGAGCAAATAAGGTAGAAAGGTGTTGTATGAACTCTACTGGAATAGGTGGATAGGCCTATTTACTAGTAGAAGTAGAACATTTCTGTTCGGTTCCAGACATGTGATTATGAAGCCGTAAGAAAGAGAGGGACAGTAGCATAGAATAATGTAGAAATTACCCAACAACTTATAAATAAAAATGACAAACACTTTCAATGGACACTTAAAAGAAGAATTAAGATTTTGTACAGGTGTGACCTTGGAAATTGTCAGAGAGATGCCAAACGATGGATGGATAAAGACCTATACTTGATGAGACCTCTGGCTTTAATTACAGAAGATGAAAGAGTGGAGAGCAGTCACTAAATCATTGCACTTATACAAAGGGATAAGCGCAAACTACATTATTTAGATTAGTTAGATGGCCGCGGAGGTAGCAGCAGTAGGGGATTCAGCGTTATGAAGCTTCATCTATTGTGGATAACGGGGGAGGGTTGGCTCTGGCACCCTAGCAGTACCAGCCGTGCTAGGTCGAGTCCCTTGTCAGGCTGGGAGGAACGTACACAGGAGAGGTCCCCTTTTTTCTGTTTCATTTGTTTGATGTCGGCTACCCCCCAAAATTGGGGGAAGTGCCTTGGTGTATGTATGTATGTATGATTTGGGCAAAATAGCCCAATACTGGGTCTTTCAAGTCCATTCAGCCCCTAAGTGCATCAAGGATTAACACCCTAGAGTTAAGCTGTAAGGTGAAATTTAGCTGAGGCTGGACAGCAAGATGAAAAAAAGGAACCAATAATGGGTGTAAAATAGAAGGATATAACACAAGTTCATCTAGGGCCGAAGGAATGTTGCAGACAGTAAGATTGATGAATCAAGGATACAAAGGTATAGGGAGAAAAAGAGAAAACCCAAGAAGCAGATTGTAAGACCAGATGATGAGTTGTGATTTCTTATTCTTTCCCGCTGTGTTCCTGTGTCTTGCGGTGTATTGCTAGTGCGTGATGGAGCATCCCCGCCGTTGTCCTGGGCCTATGGCCGGGAAGTCGTGTGGTGCGTTCCTGTCCAAGCCGGAGGTAGATCCTCACTCCTTGTGCTCGTCGTGCAGGGGCAGAGCGTGTTCTCCGTCGAACACGTGCCCAGAGTGTGAATCGTGGAGTGAAATACAGTGGGTACGGTTTGGTACGAAGAAGAAGAAGTCTTCCAAGAGGTCACCCAAGAAGGCTAGCACCTCTTCTCCCTTGACGTCACCAGGAGAGCCTCCGGAAAGAATTTCTCTACCACCTTCCCCTACCCAGAGTAGGGGACGAGGTAAGTCCGTTGCGGGGAATAAGCCTGTGGTTCTTCCCCAGGAGTCTGTTATTCATGATAGCGGGGTAGCAGCTTCATTCCAGGCTACCGGGGGGCCTGAAGGTGAGTTTAGTGAGGGTTCTAGAGACGGTGCCCTGGTGCTTGCGGGTCACGTCTCATCGGATGACCCCATGTGGAGTAAAAATGTCCCTGCCTCTTTGCCTGCATCATGGGCATGTTTTTCAGGTACCTCCGCAGCTGAGGGCGCCCCCGAGAAGGAAGTCTCTCCCCCGTCAGATCACCTCGAATGGGTACCTCAGAGGACGCCCTGCAGGTCCCCGTTGAGGTTGGAGGAAGGCCTCAGAACCTGGTTCCCCGACGTAGGGCGCTCACGCTCTCCCCCAGCGCCGCCGTCTTCACTTCCAGATGTGTTTTTCCAACCCACGCCTTCCGTGGTCCATCAGGTCGTTCAGCCGCCGTCTCTTCATGCCCCTGCCCCACGGACGAGCTACGGAGACTCTTCAGATTCGTCGGTAGCAGCGGCCTCCAATTCCTCGGAAGGTGAAGCCCAGAAGAAACCCTGTCGAAGGCGTGAGAGGTCCCGGAGGAGGCATTCCCGTTCTCGCTCACGCTCCAGGTCTCGCCACGGAAGAAGACGATCCAGGTCCCCCAGGAGGAAATTCAGGAGGAGTAGGTTGCCGGGGGAAGAATGGGTGGTCATTCCCCGTAGTAAGCTCGTCGACTTTACTTCGATCCCGAGCACTTCAGGTTGGCGCCCTAGAGACAGGTTCCCGGAGAGGTTCACCTCCAGCCACAAGCTCGAACCTCGGAGGGATTCGGCCTCGCTGACCTCATTGGACAGGCGTAAGACCGCGAAGGTCCCGACTCAATCCGCCCAGCGGAGTGAGTCGCCCCTTCGGTCGGGCAGCCTCGTCTCGTCCTCCAAAGTAGCGCCTCAGCGACGGGAGATGGAGAGACGGCTTCCTCCGTCGGGTAAGCCCACGGAAGCCTGGTCCTCCAAGACGGACAGACTTAGGACGGAGGCCCTCGCCACCACGGCAATGCCCGTCCTGCGTCTGGAACTTTACACGGAGGCCCCCGTCGGTGGAGCTCCGTCTAGAGAGGACGCGGACGACAACTTAGATGGCGCAGCAGCGGAGGACTCGGCATATAGGAGGGTGATCGGGCTCATTAGGAGGCACCACAGGATAGTGGAGCCCGAACCCTCCTCCGAAGATGCCTGGCCCTTTAGCCTCAATAGGCTAATGGAGGCCCCCGTCCAGCAAAGACCTTCGTTAGCTCTTCCGGTGGCCAGGGACGTGAGGCTCGGTAGAGCTCACGTCAACAAGATCGTAGCTAACAATGCAGAGGCCCCCCAAATCACAGAGTTCCTCAAAGTTGCTCCAGGGCCTGAGGTCCCAAAGCAAATTTTACCTGCCAGAGGGACAGCGGCCAGGGGCCTGCAAGATGGAAGCCTCCCTCGAAGTATTAGGCCAAGGAGCACCGGAAGACAGAGCCTCAACAGCCCCAGTCTGCTTCTCCCAGTCAGAGGCGACAATGATGGAGGAGATGGCTAAGGACCTAGCCAACGTCGCCTCCTGGCTGGACTGGTGGGCGTCCGCCCTCGTAGGAATCCAGTCCTCCTACGACCTCTCAGTCCCGGGGAATCAGGCTCTACTGAAGGAGCTGATTATCTCGGGAGGTAGAGCGCTTAAGTTCTTATCCTACCAGTCCCTAGCCCAATCAGCCAACTGGGTTCTTCGTAGGAGGGACACTCTCCTGAATAAGATGACCAGGAGGATTCCGGACAGGGAAGCGAGGGCCCTGAGGAGCCTGCCCCTGTGGGATGATGCTCTCTTACCCTTGAAAGCAGCAGAGGAGATCATGGAAAAGGTCCAAAAACGTAAAGACGTGGGTGAACCCAGACCCCAGTCACTGCGGAGACCCATCCACAGAAGACCTCCGCCAGATGTTCCTCCTCCTCCTAGGGCCTCGCCTAGCCAGCCCAGGAGAGACGCCCCAACAACTTCTTGGTCGCAGCCTTCGCAGCCCTCCCGTAGGGGAGCAGCTGCAGCCCCGGCCTCCTTTAGGACTTAATACGCGGCCTCCAGGAGAGGACGTACAAGTCGATCCTCCAGAAGGAGATAGGGAGAGAGGCCCCCTACTCCTGCCCAAGCCTCAGGTGGGGGGATGCCTCAGACGTTTTTTGCAAGCATGGAAGAACCACGGGGCAGACCCGTGGACAGTAACAGTATTAAAGGAAGGGTACAGATTACCATTCCTAGCAGAACCCCCGCCCTTAATTCCAGATCTTCGGGCGGAGTGGTTAGTTCCCAAGGACCCCTTGAAGAGGACGGCCTTGCAAGAGGAAGTACTGTATCAGCGATGCTGGCGAAGGGAGCGTTGGAAACAGTACAAGAACCAAGCCCGGGCTTCTACAGTCGGCTCTTCCTAGTGGAGAAGGCAACTGGAGGCTGGAGGCCGGTCATAGACCTCTCAGCCCTCAACAAGTTTGTGTGCAAGACCGACTTCAAAATGGACACCCCAAAGTCGGTCCTGGAGTCCTTGAGGGAAGGGGACTTCATGATGTCCATAGACCTCAAGGACGCATATTTCCAAATTCCAGTTCACCCCTCCAGCAAGAAGTACCTTCGGGTGAAATGGGGTGCCCAGACATTGCAGTTCAAGTCCCTCTGCTTCGGACTGTCCACAGAACTGCAGGTCTTCACGAGGGTCTTCGCAACAGTCGCAGTTTGGGCACACGAATGGGGCATCCGCCTGATTCGTTATCTAGACAACTGGTTGCTGCTTTCATCCTCAGAGGTAGTACTGAGGGAACGAGGCGCGGAGCTGCTGCAATTCTGCAAGGTTCTGGGCATCACCATCAACCTGGAGAAGTCTCATCTGTCGCCCTCCACCAGGATGACCTACCTCGGGATGGTCCTAGATTCCCGTTTGGTGAGAGCCTTTCCCTTGGGGGAGAGGTTGGACAACTTGGACCAGATCCTCCGCCCCTTCATATCGGGACAGCCCAGGAGGGCGAGGGACTGGCAGAGGTTAATAGGCCACCTCGTATCATTGGAGAAACTGGTTCCCCAAGGGAGACTCAAGCTCAGAAACATCCAATGGAATCTGAAGGAACTCTGGAACCAGAAGGATTCCCCCCACAAGGTGGTTCCCGTTCTCCCGGAAACGAAGGAAGTCCTGGAATGGTGGCAAGACCGAACGAACACCCTCAAGGGGATGCCCTTCGCAGCCGAGCCCCCCGAAATGCTCCTGTTCACAGACGCGTTCAAGGAGGGGTGGGGTGCCCATCTCCTCAGAAGGTCAGCAAGAGGCAGTTGGACGGAGGTAGAAAAGGCCCAACACATAAACGTCCTAGAGATGAGGGCAGTTCGAAGGGCGTGCCTGCAGTTCGTCAATCTGCTCCGGGGAAACACCGTGGCACTGATGTGCGACAATGCCACGGTGGTGGCATACGTAAAGAAGAAGGGAGGACTGAAATCGAGGGAGTTGTGCGATCTCACGTTGGAACTTCTGGATTGGGCCGAGTCAGAGCAGATCACAATCACAGCGAGGTTCATTCCAGGAAAAAGGAACGTCCTGGCCGACGGCCTCAGCAGGATGGGACAAGTGGTAGGAACCGAGTGGTCCCTGCACCCAGAGGTAGCCAAGCTCATCATCCAGAAATGGGGCTCGCCAGTGATGGATCTCTTCCCAGACCCAAAAGCGGCGTTAGAGGACGCCTTCCAACATTCCTGGGACAATCTAGACGTATACGCCTTCCCCCGTTTCGCGATGCTCAGACAAGTGCTCAACAGGGTAAGGAGGGCCCACAACCTGAGGATGACTTTGGTAGCGCCCTGGTGGCCAGAGAGAGAGTGGTTCGCGGACCTAAAAGAACTAGCGTGCCTTCCGCCGTGGCCTCTCCCGGACAGACCGGACCTTCTCCGGCAGCCCCACTTCCAAAGGTTCCACGAGAACCCTCGGTCCCTCCACCTTCACGCGTGGAGGTTATCAAGCGTCTCCTGAGGAAGGAAGGCTATTCAGCAGGAACGGCAGAAAGGATGTCTGGATATCTGAGGCGTTCATCGGCAGCGGTATATCAAGCTAAGTGGGCCACTTTCACGAAGTGGTGCTACTCCAGGAACATCAAGCCCCTGAGGGCCTCCATTCCGGAGATTGCGGACTTCCTGGTATACCTCAGGGACGTGGTCGGTATGTCTATTCCAGCCATCAAGGGAGTCTGTGCAGCCTTAGGCCAAGTCTTCCTCCTGAAAGGCATCGTCCTGGGGTCCTCGAGGCATATCTCGATGCGCATCAGGAGTTTCGAGCAAGCGTGCCCCCCTCAAGCCGTCAGAGTGCCGCAGTGGGATGTGGCAAGGGTCCTGAAGATGTTAAGTGAACCCCTGAAAGACATCGTGGACAGGGATCTCACCCTCAAGACTGTTTTTCTGCTGGCGTTGGCCTCAGCAAAAAGGGTGGGCGAGATTCACGGACTGTCTTACGAGGTCTCACACTCGAAGGGCTGGCGTGAGGTTTCCTTCAAGTTCGTCCCGACTTTTGTAGCTAAGACCCAGAATCCAGCAGTTTGGGATCCCAGATTCGAGGGCTTCTCTATACCAGCAATTCCTCGTTCAGACAACCCGAAGGACTTAAAGTTGTGCCCTGTCAGAGCCGTAAGGAAATACCTGGAGAGGACTGCTAGACTCCGCCCTGGTATCAAGAGCCTTTTCGTCTCCACAGGTCCAGTGAAAAAGCCGGTCTCGAAGAACACTATATCCTTCTGGCTGAGACAGGTGATTATCAGGGCTTATAGTAGGGTGGGCGTTCCCCTGCTGGGTAAACCCAGGCCCCACGACATTAGGGGTCTAAGTACCTCCTTAGCTTTCGAAAAGAACATGGCAGTGGGTCAGATCCTTAAAGCTGGCACCTGGGCTAACCAGTCTACCTTCACGGCTCACTATCTGAAGGAATGCTCGAGGAAGTCCCTAGACGGGTTCTCAATAGGAATAGTCATCCGCCTAAAGTTAGCCCTCTCAGTAAACGGAAGTAGGGTAAACTACACAAAACTCTGGTCGGATGGGAGGAGATCGCAGGTACTCCTAAGAAAGTAGTTCGAGGTAAGTACTGTTAGGAAAAATACAAATTACTTAAAATTTATGATTTTTTTTTTTTTTTTATCTTCATATCCTAAAATTTGTAATTTCTAGGCATTATTAAGTTGAAAATGGAATGCCAAGTTTTATCTCAGTACAAGCCTCTGGAGAGTAAGTTGACAGTAAATGAATCCAGTATGTAGATGAAGTTGTGGTTATTTTTTTTTTACTTATTTCTTGACAAGGTTCAAAATATTTTGGCTCCGAAAAGGACTATTAAAAAATTCATGAAAATAACATTTTATAAAAAGGAACATTTTTGGAAGAGCTGGAACGGCTGTTGAGTTTGTCAATGATAGGTGGTTAGCACAAGGGAGTAGCCCAACCCTCTTTACTATCAGACACACTTTGCTTCTGGCATTCGACCCAGGACTAAAATGGGTGATTGATTTTTATTTTTCTTGGCTATACAAACCTGAGTCATTTATATGGGTTACTCCTAATCTAATTTTTTCTATGACCAGATAATCAAAGAAAAAGGGTTTGATTGCATCATTTTTATAGTTGGCCACCAATTAATGTACAAATAAATGACTCGGGTTTGTATAGCTATGAAAAATACAAATTGTTTTTAAAATTTGTAGTTTATTCGTACACAGATACAAACTTCGGAGCCATTTATATGGGGAGTCTTCCTTAGGTGGGGTGGAAGTCTCCGTTAAGAGGTGAAGACAAGAGGAGGATAAGACTGCTCAAAACTCCTAATAAGAGCCGAGAGTTCCCAGGGATTTCTGGTTCCTCAGGAACATCAAAAAGTCTACAATTTGGGGAATAGTGGCCTTGATTACAGCAATATTCTTCCTACAACACCAATCACAGAAGATTTTTCACTTGGCCTGCTGCGAACAATTTTCGAAGCTATACAGAAAGTGGTTTCGCAGTTGGTCTCTTGCGAAGGAGATACTGGATAGTGTCCAACTGTAAAGTGACAGCCAATGTACTGCATCGTGGTTTTCATAACAGGTTTGGTGAGAGCTTCCGTGAGAAGTTCTGTTAAGTCTAAATACCACTCCGCTGCTGGCCACTTTGGAGCTACTAGTGTTACTCTGATTCCCTGGGATGTTGAGACTCTGTTTAGTATTTGACGAATCAGAGAGAACGGTGGGAAGGTGTAAAAGTCCAGTCCATCCCATGAGTGCCGAAAGGCATCTTCCAACACTTTAGCTTGGTCTGGGACTGGAGAAAAACACACCGGAAGTTTGTGATTCAGGCGAGTGGTGAACATGTCCAGTGACAGGAACCCCACAAAGTTCCTGGGATAATAGGAGAGAGGCTGTGCTTCCTTGTTTGGAGATATAGGTTACTACTGTGGAGTTATCACTCAACAGCACCACGGAGTGACCTTTCAGAGTGTCTGAGAAGTGGAGTAACGCTAGTTGCGCTGCTTTCATCTCCAGGAAATTGATGTCAAGGGCCTTTTCTGTTCTGACCGTAGGCCTGATATTTGCTTCCTTCCTAAGTGAGCACCTCATCCATGGCAAGAAGCATCTGAGTACAGAAGAAACTGCAGGGAAGGAGCCTGAAGGAGGTTTCCACAAACAGATTTTCCTCTCTCAGCCATCAATGGAGGTCCTTTACCACCTCCTGTGGTACTGACAGCAGGGTTGCAGGGTGGTCTGATGTCTGCAACCACTGGCTCTTCAGAGCCCACTGCATCAAGCAAAGATGCATTCTCCTGAAGGGGACGAGTTTCTGCGAGGTGAGAATGCCTAGAAGCTTCTGCCAAGAGTGTGCAGAAAGAGGTTTCCCTTTCAGAAAGTTCACTGCTACTTCTTCGAATCTTAGGATTCTGTCGGCAGATGGAAAAGCTCTCTTGAACTGGGTCTATGTCCATGAATAGCCTGATGGACTGTTGGGTGATGAGACTGGACTTCCCCAGGTTCAGTTGCATCCCTAGCTCCTTGCAAAGATCTAGGAGTAGATCTCTGTCCCTCAACAGAGGAGCTCGGAACTCTGCCAGGAGGAGCTCGGAACTCTGCCAGGAGGAGCTCGTCACTCAGGTACCTCAAAAGCCTAATGCCCATAGTATGATCCCCGGCTGAGACAAGGGCAAAGACTTTAGTGAAGACCCGAGGGCTTGTAGACAGGCCGAAGCATAGCACTCTGAACTGAAAAATCTTCCCTCGAAAGGGAAATCTTAGGTACTTCCTTATGGTAGGATGGATTGGGACCTGAAAGTAGGCATCTTTCAGGTCTATTGTCAGAAGGAAATCGTTTTTCCTGATGGCCTGAAGAATAGTGGCCAGTCCCCACTTTGAATTTTGTTGGTAGCCAAAACAGATTCCAACAGGAGAGGTCTATGATGGGTCTCCAACCTCCCATCAGCTTCTCTACCAGAAATAGATTGCTGAGGAAGCTTGAAGAGTTGCTTATGACTTCCTCCATGGCACCTTTGCCAAACAATTTGGAGACTTCCTCTAATAAGAGGAGGTTCTTTACTGAGCCTTTACAGTAGTATAAAATTATTGGATTGTCAGTCCTGGTCAGAGGTGGCGGACAGGCTATTAAAGGGACTCGATATCCTGAACGGGCGACTTCTACCATCCAAGGGTCGGGCCCTAAGTCCTGCCACCTTAGCCAAAAGGTATGTAGGCATCACCCCCACTGGTAGTAAACTGGGGGACATCCCCTCTTTAGCGAGGGGAACCTCTATACCGTGCCCTCTACACCGGGAGGGATGTCCTCTCTGACAAAAGGTAGATCTGGGGGCCTGCCTCCTGGACCGATATGAATCTGTTGGAGGCAGATGTCGTCTTTGCTAAGGAACAAAAGGAAGGAGAGTTCTTAGCTGCTGCTAGGGAGCAGGCAACCTTGGTGCTGCTGCCCTGCTTATCATAGGAGCTTGTCCTAACCTCTCTACCTTCTCTATAGTCGTTGCAACATTTGACGGAGGGAATAGAGAAGGGAAACTCACTAAGTAAGTGTTTCTCAGGGCTAAAGTGTCCCTGGGTATTGTCTACAAGCATTTAGCTAAGACAGTGTCACGCCTCTGTAGGATACAGTTACCCCAGAGGTAAATGTTTTGATGCAAAAGGAATTCTATGTCTTTAGCCCCAGATCAAGATAAATCCTCATATTGCTTAAGGGTGTTCTTCCCTTAAGTTCTCTGTTACCGCAAAGCAGGAAACTGCCCCGGACCAGTGATCTATCCACAAGCAGGCTTGGATTACAGACATAACTGCTACCTTCATGTTTGCCATTTTGAAACCTGAAAAGATGGAGGGGAGTTTGGACAAATTATCAACTGGTAATGATGGTACCAGGGTAGCAACATCAGCGTCAATAAGGAGTGGGCTCCTGAAGGCACCAGAGTATACATGAAATTTTCCTTGTCCAAAATGGCTAAGGGCGGAAGCTTTGAGGATCTGCTAGCCTGAGGGGAGTTTTCATACCCTGAGACTTTTGTATTAAGCAGATCTAATGTATCTTTATTCTGGTTAGAGAGAGCCACATTGAACCTGTGTCTGGGACTTAGCAGTTTGCGCATAAAGGGCATCATCCAATCCTTCTAAACGACGGATGGGGCTCATAATCTTGAAATGTGAGGCTACTGAGCCAGACATCAGGACCTCGAGGGGGACTATATTATCTGAACTTGTGCTCGTGCGCACAATGAGGTTGTCCAGAGTCTTTGATAGTGATAATGTCATTGTCCAGTTATTCCACTTTTGGGATTATTGGTTTTTCTGTTTTAACAGTTATCACTCGGCTCTTAATTCTTCCTCGAATGTCTTTCCTTTCCCTTGTCATTCATACTGTGACAGGAATAGGAGGTGGAGGAGGAGTGGTAGGAGTCCAGCTCACTCCCATTACAAGAGCATTTGCTTCTAGCAACAGAGTGTGAGGCAGAAAAATTGAAATCTCTCAGAACTTGATCTTCACAAAGAGAAAGAATTCCCTATAGGTTGCCATGTGGGACACCTACGGTGTGGGCCTCACCTACGACGTCTAACAAAGGTAACATCATCTGTGTCGGCTGGAGGTGTACCTTGTGGGAAGATGGGAAAACCTCTCACTCCTTATCTGTTTTTTGTACCTGAAAGGAATTGTCTGAAACAAAATGCTGTTCACTAGGACCCATGACATGTGAAGCATTACGAACATTATGCCAAGAGCTAGTGTTTGGCTGATCATGTAAACTAATGGATATGCTATTAACGTAATTCATGAGTTTGCTTTTAACTGGAAGTTACAAAATTCTGGGAGAACTGTAAAATATTGGGGTGTCCATCTACTAAACCCCCTGGGGTGCGTTGATCATAAACTAGCTTGAGAGGTTTTAGTATGATTGTCGTGCGTTAGGATTGTATTCTTGCGGAGGAATATTCTCACGTGTTAAGATGAAATGTTTAGGAGTGACAACTTATTTAGACTAGTTAGCCTGATCAACCTGAGGAGGAGTTGCCTCACGCACAGAGATAGCAGTGCGTAGTGTGACATTATCATGCTTAGGCACAGTGGCACGTACTGCACAGACTTCTTAAGCTGAATGTTTTGCTTATCTGAATTGTTGATAGACAAAATT
Organism: Palaemon carinicauda; assembly: GCF_036898095.1. Classification (NCBI taxonomy): domain Eukaryota; kingdom Metazoa; phylum Arthropoda; class Malacostraca; order Decapoda; family Palaemonidae; genus Palaemon; species Palaemon carinicauda. The sequence continues at coordinate 116,411,702 of NC_090734.1, read as the reverse complement.
TGGAGAATTAAAGAGGTTTTGTTACACTCGACTTCTATGCACTAGTAGGCTTAGAAGGAGATAAGTTTAAAGCAGCTTTGCATTGCCAACTCTTAGGGTGTGGACACAGCCAAAGTGTTCTGACCACCCTTGTAAGAAAGTGATGCATGTCATGTATTGGATCCTGAGAACTTTTTAAGAGGAGATCAACGCCAAGGACCTCTGGGCGTATGAGGCAGGCCTTGCTTGTTTGAACGAGCTTGAGATTAGTAATGAGGGTCTTTCAATTAGGCTGCTGAATCTATGTGTTGCACTTTTGAAGTTTGGCATGGAGTACAGGGACGGATCCAACCCTTAGCATCCTTAGTAATTCTGTGCCAAATAAACTAATCTTCAGTAGTTGTGCAGTAGATAGGTGCGAAGGATGTGAAAGGCTATGAATGAAATCAAACCCCTGTCTACAAATGGGAGGAGGTATCCATGGTCGTGGTCTACCAGTAATGACGTCACAGAGGACGGTAGTATTGGAGTTGAGGGCGACGTCTTCCCAATGGAGGGATGTGCACGATGTCCTACATGCTTTGTACTCTGGACCTTTCCGTTGGGCTTCTGCCAAAGGGCTATAATCCAATCGTAGTTGAATGGTAGCTAATGTGTTTCTTAACAGGGCATTGTCAACGGAGTTCATTTTTCCAGGAATGTGTTGAAGGGTGCAATTGTATTTAGCCCCAGCGGAGAGACATCGGCATTGACAGGTGGACCAGGCATCGGACTGTCGAATTAAGGTGTGCACCAGAAGCATGTAGTCTGTGCAAATGACGAAGGGCGGATCTAAGAAGTGGTGAAAGTGACGGACAGCCATATGCACTGCCAGCAATTCGCGGTCGAAGTTAGAGTAGCCGGATTCTGCCTTAGACAGTTTTCTACTGAAGAAGGCCAATGGCCGGGGTGAGCCATTAACCTCCTGCTCTGATGGGGCATTCTTTGCGATGCAGAAGGTCGCTTCTTGCTAACTTCAGGTCTTTTGGCTTGCCCTTGAGGAAGGCATAGAGGGGACAAGAGTGGCGGTGATGGCTGGCAGGAACCAGAGATGATAGTTGATCATGCCCAAGAATTCTTGCAGTGCTTTGACAGTCAAGGGCGTTGGGAAATTCTGAACAGCTGCTACCTTCTCTTAGAGGGAGTGGATGACTTCAGGAGTGATGCAGTGCCCTAAAAACAATACATTGTTGACCCCAAAGATACACTTATTTTACCGTACTACATGGCCATTCTGTTCTAGGTCAAGAACAATGCATAGGTGATGGAGGTTTTCCTCTTTGGAGGATGAGAACACGAGTACAGTATGTTGTCCACGTAACATATGCAGAAAGGGAGATTCCCCAAGATGCCATCCATGAGTCGTTGAAAAGTAGCCCCAGCATTACGAAGGCAAAAACAGGAGTAATTGAAGGTGTATGTACCAAAAAGGGGTGGTGATGGTGGTCTTAGGATGTCTTCTAGGTTCATGGTCACCTGATAAATACCCCTTCAAGAGATAGAGCGAGGAGAAAACCTTCACTTTCTGCAAGTAGGAAGTTATGTCAGCAATGTTTGGGAGGGGGTAGTGATCTGGTTCTGCCTAAGGGCGCAGGGAGCCATCTTTCTTTAGGACGATGTGTAAGGGCGACAACATGGGCTTGACGCCTTTTGGCAAAGGCCCATTTCTTCCATTTCGACGAAAGTTTGTTTAGCGGCTGCCAAACGCCTGAATCTTGTGAACACCACGGGGCCCAGTCGTTTTGATATGGTGATAAATACTGTGCTTGGCTGGAACCGTGGGCCTTTAGCATAGGCATGTGGGGGGGGGGGCTGATGTGGAGCGCGAGGTTGGAGGGGACAGGTTGAAGAGATGTCAACAAGAACAAGTCTACAGTATTTACATTAATTGTCGATGCCCCACATCAATCAGGAGGTGGAAATGTACAAGGAAATCCACACTGATGTTACGTCGGCTAAGGGGAATTTCCACTGACATTTGTAGCTCGCAAACAATAGTGTGTCTAGTGCCCGAAGAGGGGGATTGCAGAACCATTGACAGCTACCAGGCGGACGTCAGCAGGCTTAGAATGACCACGTCATTCATGTCCTGGGGAGTGAATTTAGTAGAAGTGAACATCCAGCACCAGTGTGTACCAAAACCCACACGCCCTACCTATATTACTGTATTTAAAAAGAAACAATATAGACACAGGAGGCCACTGCCACAAGCAATGGCCTACTTACACGTTTTTTGGTCACTGACAACTGTTCACACATTTCTTCGCAACAGCCCTGAATCTGGAGTGGTAGTAGCATAACTGTGGCCAATGGGCATCAATAAATGGCAGTAGAGGGCGTTAGTTGGTTGGCGAGTGGTGGCTTATGTGGTTGGTAGGGGGCTGGCGCTCCGGCACGTCATGAGGTGGGAGTCTGTGACCTACTGCATTCACATCAGCTTTGGTCAATGTTGAATAGTTGTCTTCTTCGTCAGGAGTAGAGGTGTTGAGGGAAGTCTTGAAGGTGATGAAGTGGCTGTTCATAAGGGTCGTCAACTTAGGTCATTATATTCATGGGCAAAATATCGATATTGGGGATGGGAGCGCATACAGGTTGGGGTAGGCGTCGTACCTAAGTGCATGAAGTAGGCTCACCTCCTGAGGAGAGCCGTCTGTGCCAGGTTGCAGGTCACTTCCCTGAGAGCGATCGAAGCCCTTTAGTCACAATGGGTGTTGAGAGAGCTGAAAAAGCTTGGCTATACAAGTGGCTAACAATGGTGAATACTGCTCCAGGAGGTGTTTTGAGGATGTCTTACGCTATTTAGGTACTCCCTTGGTTGCAAAGCTAATCTGAGATTTCCGGGAATGTGTCCTTGAGGATCACCACAAGGACTTTGTCTGCTTTGGTGCTTGAGCGAGTCATGCCCTTAATGCGAAACTGAACCTCAGTGCGCTGAAACAAGGCAAATGCCTCTGTACTAGCGAAGGGTAGTAGTTTCATGGATGTGGCTTGAATAGAAGAGTCAAGGTCGGAGGGCAGCATTGTCAAACAGTAGCGAGGGAAAAGACGGGAGGGAGCTGGTCCTCCAGCGTTCACCAATGTGCAAGTGAACTGTGCGGTTATAACAGAGAGGCAAGACAAATGCAACTAACTTTATTTCAGCAGATAACAAGTTTATGTACAAAGAGTTCCCAGCAAAAATGTCACAAAAATTCAAACATACTAATGCATGAAATATCAAACTTAAGAGTTATAAGTGCAGGGGAAGAGCGCGATATACAAAAAAAGGAAATACTGTTACAGTGTACGAGCGTATGTGAAAACCATAAGGTACACCATCATAAGAATGAGTAGGCTTGTAGGAGCTGGCCAAACTTGGCACTTGGTCAATGAATTAATCCTTCTCCCTGAAAGAGAGATGCAGTATAGAATGAAATACCTGTTACATTTTGACCAATTGGTTTGGTATTCATTCCACAATCCTCATTGAGAGGATGGGAGAGAACTATTATTGTACTTACAAATTTAGTGACATGAGAATGACACTTAAAAGCGTAGCTTACTAACATCAATGTCAGATTCAATGTGTAACGGTACAACTGCTTTACTACCAAGTGAGGGGAAGGAAAGAAGCAGAAGAGCCAGTCATTCTACCTTCCATCCAAACTGACATTGAAATATTACCATAGACAAGATGGTTTCTGTCATGTGTGGGAATTATGCAGGCTATACCACTAAAGTATTTGAACAGCCACCACATGGCCAAGCCATAATCGAGAGATATTTTCTTAGCAAAGATAGACGGGGAAGTCCACATTCTGCACTAGAGATGCTTTGACCTGAGATATTCCCCTTCTACAAAATCAGAGGACCATCACAGGTACCTAGACATCTCTAGCACAATCTGTCGCAAATAGCCTTTCGCTTGAAGATGCTGGAGTCTCCAACTGTGACGTGCATACAACTTCACAGATTGGTGTTATCTCTAAAGGCAAATGAGGCTGAACGGAGGAAAGGCGTAGGCATTAAGGTGATCCCATGGGTGTTGAAATAAATCCTCAAATAAAGCCCAAAATTATGGAATGGGGCAACAAAAAACTGTGACCTTCCTTTTTAGCTGTATGGTGAACACGTTGTTTCCCAGTGATCCCCACAAGGCAAGATGCCTTCCTGCTGATCTCACAACCTAGCAACTGAGCGTGTCTGCTTGTACATTCCTCTTAACTGACCTATATCTTTATAAATATGGTATGCTGCCCAAAATTACATCTTCATGGTCCACATGCACAGAGGGAATGACACTGTGTGCCCCCTGCTTGTTGACTTAAGCTACTATGATGGTGGTGGTGTCATTCAACACTAGTGAATTGCTTGTCAAATGATTGTTGAATGCTTACATAACTAGAAACACTGCTTGCATTTCCAACGCGATGTGCAAATGCTTTTCTTCTGCTGACCATACTTCTGTATGCCCCACCCCTTCTTTGAATCATAGAGGGGAGGGGGGAGTTGCATGGGACTCCTTTGGTGACATTTTCATGACCCAACCTCGACATAAGCTTGGACCATACCTCCTGTACCCCTGGAACCTAACCAGTGACCCTTACAACACTATTGAAGGGATCTTTGGTGGAAGCACTAAGGAATGATTTTTTTCTGAGGAAAGCTTTCCAAGAAAAGACTGCTAACGTCAAGCTAGAAACACTACTTGGAAAGAAACTGTTGCACCACCAGAGTTTGCTGAAGCATTTGTCTGATGGAAAAATTCTCCCTGCTGTCATCATGCCCTGATATTGAACCTGTTTGAGTGTGAGATTCGACTCCTCTCCCAGTTAGTCACAATCCCCAGAATTTGACAAACGGCAAGAAAGCCATCTTGATCCTGTAACAAATGTATAGGTGAGGGGGCCAGGATGAACCAATCGCCGAGATACATCTAAAGATGTATCCCTAGCGAGTGGGCCCAAACTGCCAATAGCATGAACACAAAAGTGAACACCTGCAGAGCAATCCAGTCCAAAAAATGGTCTTGAACTATTATGTACAGCACTGCATGGAAGAAGTAGAGATAATTCTGAGAGGACTGATAAATAGATACTTAGAAGTATGCATTCTTCAGATCCATAGAAAAAATTTTAGTCTCCTCCTCTGATGGAACTCTAAACAAATTGTACCGTTTCCATCCTGAAACTCATTTTTTGTACAAACTGGTTCAGGGGAGGAAGGACGATGACCGATCTCGAGCTCCCACATAGACTTTTCCACCAGGAAGAGTCAACTGTAGAAGCATGGTGATCGTTCAAGAAAGACTTCGAGCCCATTCTTCTCCAATTCTGTCTCATCTCTGTCACCAAGCTTAGGCTTTCAATGATGTTGGAGAATAGTTTGCAAATGCTATCAATCTGCAAAATGGCTGGCTGGCAGTGTAATATAGGTAGTAAGCACCAATCCTGATGGACACTCGCTACCCAAGGCTCGGCCCTGTGCCTCTGCTAGGTTGCTCAATAGCATAGCAGGCATCCCCCCACAACAAAAGGAGACAACAGGAGAGAGGGAATGCCAACAACAGCATACCCCTCTGCCTTCCTTTCTCAACTGGCCTGGTTGGTGGCTTTAAAAAGGTTATGCATACACAGGATTCTTTTGAGTGGGTGTTTCTTGTGGTCCTGATCATAGTTAAGGTGACCTTCTCCACTGATCCCACAGGCATAGCCACACCTGAAGGTTTGGCCATAGGTGATCTCAAAGAATGAGCCTGTTAGAAGACTAGGCAGGAGTCCTAAAAAGCAGTACTCCACTGCTCCCTGCACATGATGTACACTCCCACACTACAGTAATATGTTTCTGAGTGTAAGTACTACATTTGGATGAGCTTGTTTTGAGAATCAGGATACCAAGGCATCCCTCCTATTCAAAACCAAGTTGGCCCACTTCTTCACTGACTGGTGTGCCAGTAAGGTCACTCACTACCTTTCCATCAGACATCATGAGTCTCCTATACTTCGACATTGAGCCAAGTGCTGATAATGACATTGTCTTTGCAAAGTACGTCACAGCACCTGACCACTAGTCAGGACATGAGACAGGTTGGAGGAAGCAGAAGGACATGCCTTATGATTCAAGTTTTGCCAAGGAGAGACCCCGCTAGTGAGCACACCGATGGGTCAACCTGAAGACGTGATGGCGCAAGATATTGGCACCTAGAACCTTTGCTGCCTTATGAGTGTAGAAGCAAGGATCTTGTTGGACAGCCTGTAAAAAAGATCATTCTCAGATCCAAGTCAGATAGTTAACCTGATCCAATACCATGGTCGCCAAACATAGTTCTGTACACTTACATAACCACAAAGAAACACTCGGGTTCAGTTCCTATTGGTACCATGATAAAGGTTTGGAATCTCCCAGAAAACCCTTATCCCTGCTAGAAATTGAGGGCTTTGCAGGATGCTCCAGAAATCTACTCCCACCTACACTACAAGCATTCTGTCCCAAGAACAACCAGCAACAGCAACGTAGTAGGGGGTCAATGACAACAGGATGGATGTTGTCAACAAGCTGAAATTAGTGCATGGTACAAATTATGGGGCATGAAATTGAATCCTCATATCACTCAAGTATGACTGTAAGTACATCAAGGACAGTTGCTCCTCAACATCTGGATCCCAGCACTGATAGTGTTTCTTTAGTTGCTCCTCAACATCCGTATCGCAGGACTGATAGTTTCTTTAATTCTGTATGACTTGAAATTGTAGGTGTGATTCTCAACAGCAAATTTACTTTTTAGAAAAACAGATCCGTCTTCAATTGCACACATTGGCTTATTGAGAAAGTCTTGGAAGATTTTTGATGATCAACTTATTATGAAGTGTTTTAATTATTCTACCTTGTTCCGACTATTGTTCTCTTGTCTGGTCTTCAGCTGCTGATTTTCAAATTAATTTGTTGGACAGGAACTTAGTCTATTATATTTCTTATTCCTGATCTAGATATTAATCTCTGGCAATGTCATTCAATTACTACAGTAGTTCATCATGCATGTTGCACAACATTTTTCATAATTCTGACCATCCTTCAGATCTTCCTGGACAGTAACATCCTGTTCGTAATACTAGGTATGCCATTAATTCTTAAAGTCAGGCCTTCTCCATCATGAGGCTCAATACTACACAGTACTGTATTCTTTTAATTTTATTTTAGCTATGACCAAGTTGTGGAATTATCTTCCTAATCGGGTAGTTGAATTGGTAGAACTTCAGAAGTTAAATCTTGCAGCAAATATTTTTATGTTGAACAGGCTGACATGAAAACAACTAGAATAGCACCAACGTATCCCTGCGTGTCGTGCCGTAAGAGGCGACTAAAAGGGACAGGACAAGGGGGCTGGGAACCCCCTCTCCTGTATTATATACTCCTGTGAGACATCAAAGAGGTGGAGCTGGGGGGAGAGTGAATACTCCCTGCACTCTAGTTTTGGGGTGTCTGAATGTGCGTGGATGTAGTACAATAGAGAGTAAAAGATGTGAGATTGGAAGTATGTTTAGGAATAGAAGGATGGATATATTGGCTTTGTGTGAGACAAAGATAAAAGGGAAGGGTGAAGTGTTTGGTGAAGAGACTGGTAGTGTGTCTGGGATTGAAAGGGGAAGAGCAAGAGAGGGTGTGGCTTTATTGCTGAGTGAATGGATGACAGGCATAGTACTGTAGTGGAATGGAAGGAGATGATATCTAGGTTAATGTGGGTAAGGGTTAGGTTAAGTAAGGAATGTTGAGCTCTTGTTAGTGCATATGGGCCAGGTTGTGAGAAAATTGAAGAGCAGAATGAGTTCTTGAATGAATTAACTAGGATTAACTAGGTGTGTAGAAGGACTGGGTAGAAGGAATTATGTAGTTGTCATGGGAGATTTAAATGTTATAGTGCGCGCTGGAGAGGTAGAAGGTGTCATTGGGAAGTATGGCGCACTAGGTGAAAATGAGTGGTGAGAGACTGGTAGATGTGTGTGTGTTGAGAAAGAGATGGTGATAAGTTCTAGCTTTTCCAAAAAAAGATAAAAACAAGCATACATGGGTAAGAGTGGCAAACGGAAGAGTGGTAGACAGGGCGTTAATGGAGTGTGTGTTGATAACTAAAAGAATGTTTGGAAGATTGAAAGACGTGCACGTGTTTAGGGATACTGTATGGCTAACGATATGTCTGATCATTTTTTGGTGGAAGGAAAATTAGTTGTAGCAAAAGAGTGGGGGAATAGAGTGGGGGGATGTGAAAGGGAGCTAGTGAGGGTTGAAGAGTTAATAAAACCAGAGGTAAAAAGTGAATATCAAGAAAGGTTGAAAATGGCATATGATAGAGTGAAAGTAAGAGAAACTGGTAATTTAGAGGAGGAGTGGAAGTTAGTAAAAGAAAATTTTGCTGGGATTGCAAGTGATGTGTCTGGCAAGAAGTTCGTTGGAAGCAGCATGAGGAAGGGCAGTGAATGGTGGAATGAAGGAGTGAAGGTAAAAGTGGAAGAGAAAAAGAGGACATTTGAAGAATGGCTGCAGAGTAATAGTGTAGAGAAGTATGAGAGATATAGAGAGAAAAACATGGAAGTAAAGCCCATGGTAACTGAGGCAAAGAGGGCGGATGACCCTTGGTGGGGTCAGGAATTAGGTCGTTCATATGAAGACAATTAGTAGTTGTTTGGAAAGAAGTGAAGAGATTAAGGAAGGCTGGTTCGAGAATTGAAGAGACAATGAAAGATGGAAATAGAAGGTTGTTAAAAGGAGAGGAGGCAAGGAAAAGGTGGGCGGAATATTTTGAAAGTTTACTGATGTTGAGGATAATAGGGAGGCAGATATAATTGCTGTTGCAGGTGTTGAGGTGCCGGTGATGGGAGATGAGAATGAGAGAGAGATTACAAGAGGAAGTGAGGAGAGCACTAGATGAAAAAGTAGGAAAAGTACCTGGTATGGATGGTGTGAGAGCTGAGATGTTGAAGGAAGGGGGTGTGACTGTACTGGAATGGTTGGTGAGATTGTTTAATATGTTTTGTGTTGTCAATGGTACCAGTAGAATGAGTTTGTGCATGTATTGTACCACTATGTAAGGGTATGGGAGATGTGCATGAGTGTTGTAATTCAAAGGGTATTAGTTTGTTGAGTGTGGTTAGAAAAGTGTATGGTAGAGTACTGATTAATAGGATTAAGGATAAAACAGAGAATGCAATCTTAGAAGTACAGGGTGGTTTTTAGAAGAGGTATGGGATGTATGAATCAGATTTTTACAGTTAGGCAGATATGCAAGAAATATTTAGCAAAAAGTAAGGTGGTGTATGTTGCGTTATTGAATCTGGATAAGAGTTGACAGGGAAGCGATATGAAATGATTTGGTTATATGGGATTGGTGGAAGGTTGTTGCAGCAACAAACACTGGAAAGTTTCTACAAAGGTAGTAAAGCATGTGTTAGGATAGGAAATGAAGTGAGCGATTGGTTTCCGATGAGAGTGGGGCTGAGACAGGGATGTGTGATGTCACCATAGTTGTTTAACTTGTATGTTGATGGAGTGGTGAGAGAGGTGAATCCTCGAGTGCTTGGACGAGGATTGAAACTGGTAGACGAGAATGATAATGAATGGGAGGTAAATCACTTGTTGTTTGCGGATGATACTGTACTGGTTGCAGACGCGGAAAAGAAGCTCGGCCGATTAGTGACAGAATTTGGAAGGGTATGCGAGAGAAGGAAGTTGAGAGTTAATGTGGGTAAGAGTAAGGTTATGAGATGTACGAGAAGGGAAGGTAGTGCGAGGTTGAATGTCATGTTAAATGGAGTGTTACTTGAGGAGGTGGATCAGTTCAAGTACTTGGGGTCTGTTGTTGCAGCAAATGGTGGAGTGGAAGCAGATGTACGTCGTGTTTGGGGGCAGTGAAGGGAGTGGTAAAGAATAGAGGGTTGGGCATGAATGTAGAGAGTTCTGTATGAGAAAGTGATTGTACCAACTGTGATGTATGGATCTGAGTTGTGGGGAATGAAAGTGACGGAGAGACAGAAATTGAATGTCTTTGAGATGAAGTGTCTAAGAGTACGGCTGGTGTATCTCGAGTAGATAGGGTTAGGAACGAAGTACTGTAGTGAGGTTGAGAACAGGTGTAAGAAATGAGTTAGCAGCTAGAGTGGATATGAATGTGTTGAGGTGGTTTGGCCATGTTGAGAGAATGGAAAATGGCTGTCTGCTAAAGGTGGTGATGAATGCAAGAGTTGAAGGGAGAAGTACAAGAGGAACGCCAAGGTTTGGGTGGATGGATGGAGTGAAGAAAGCTCTGGGTGATAGGAGAATAGATGTGAGAGAGGCAAGAGAGCGTGCTATTAAGAGGAATGAATGGCAAGCGATTGTGACGCAGTTCCGTAAGGCCCTGCTGCTTCCTCCGGTCGCCTTGGATGACTGCGGAGGTAGCAGCAGTAGGAGATTCAGCCTGGTGGATAACGGGGGAGGGTGGGCTGTGGCACCCTAGCAGTACCAGCCAAACTCAGTCGAGTCCCTTGTCAGGCTGGGAGGAACATGGGGAGGAAAGGTCCCCCCCCCCCTTTTTTTCTTTTTTTTATGTCGGCTACCCCGCAAATTGGGAAGTGCCTTGGTATATATATGTATGATATATGAAAGATCTGTTTTAATGTTACTGTTCTTAAAATATTTTATCTTAATCATTCATTGCTTCTCAAATAATATATTTACAGTACTTTCCTCGCTGGGCTATCTTTCTCTCATTAAGCTTTCCGAACTAGGGTTGTAGCTTAGTAAGTAGTAATAATAATAAGAGGAAGATCTCTGGCACAAATAAAGCCAAAGACAGATGTACCATGTACCCTTCCCTCTGTTGATAACGATGGCAAGTAAGCTTTGGTTCTGTGCTCACGAGCACAGGGTTTCTGTCCCTCTGCCACTAATTGTATGTACAAGTTTATCCAGAATTTGAAGAGAATTCATCTTTTGAAAAAGTATTCCAATTAGAGAAGGAAGCAGCGCTCCCCCATACAGGTGGAGGGCACCCAGCCTCCTCCCAACACCTGGTCAACAGAAAGGGTGGGGCTATGCATCTAAGGCAAGTCTTGTTACCAGGGTAGTTAAGACAAACACACAGGCCGTGGCATAGACCAGCTTGAGTCTTCCACCGGCACCATAAGAGGTGTTGTCATCAAGAGTCTGATAGAACTGCTTATGACCGGGCGTCCTGGACTTTTTATTTGAAGAAGTGTCAGAAGAAGCGATGAAGAGGAGGAGGAATCACACTTTTTTTTTTTTTTCCCTCAGGCTCTACAGGCGTCCATCGATGAAAATGCTTCACTAAGGGAACAAACAACAAATTGCTTCAACAGGAAACACAACACGGGTTAGTGTCACAGGGAAAGCGGTAGGAACTATCACAGGCACTTGTAACACACACAGGTTAACAGAAGCCATAGGACCGATGGTGCGAAAAAAACAGGGATGACGGGCACCAAGCTCCATGACCAGGTTTTACTGGCTTTGGCGCTGGCACTACAAGGGGCGAGAGCCATTGTAGGCTTAAGATACACTGCAATCACTGCAAGTCACCACTGGAATTACTGAGACAAACACCAAGAGTAAAGTAGCCTTAGCTACCAGCTCTCTTAAAAGTAATATTGAAGTCCTACTTGTAAGACTTAAGGCTCGTCAAGCCTTCCTAAGGTTAAACTCATTGGTGGCGGTCTGCAAAGCTATAGAAGAGCTTCCAGTGCATGCTGGTGTGACTTCTCCCTTGTGCCGAAGCAGACTCCCAAGGGATTAAGCAGGGGTGTATGCCTAGAAGCTTCAGCAACAAGTGAGCTCAATGAGGACAGTAAAGTGCTTTACGTAATCTGTTAAGTATCATCTTGTGCGTTACGAGGAAGAGAGATGATTAATTCTCCTTTTCCTTCTCAAAGAAAAAGCTTACCACAGAACAGAGGGTCAAGATCTGCACTCTCGACACCTCCCTTACTTCTACAAAACTCCTGCTTCACTTACATAATTAATATGAAGCCAACAGTCATCCATTCAAACTGTAAAAGAAAGAAAAAAATCAAAGCCTTTTGGACAGGACAACAATACGCCTGTACTTAAGGCCGAAAACAGAAGTGATGAGCCTGATATAAAAGTGGGTGGACTATTTGCCCGCACTCGGCACCTATTGTTAGCTAGTTTACTACCTTGAGGAATTCAACAGATATTCCAACTCCACTGCCCTCATTCCCCCATTTTAAAGGACGAAAATGTTTGAGCGCACATAGGAGCAAAACTAGATGCAACAATTTAGATTTTCAATCCTCATCAACTAAAGTTAATCAGTACAGTTCTTTATCCAATTAAAAATGCTGTATGTAGGCACCACAAGGTCAACCTTTTTCTAAATAAAATTCTGATTGATGACTTATGACAAAATTAAAGGGATACTGTAGTTTTATCCTACCCTATGTAACATAAGTCCTGCTCGTGAAAGATTTTTTTTTTCTTCTACCTAACATGCTTGCTACCTTACCCATTAATCTTTCACCTCTCATCCATCATTTTGTAAGGCACTAATTGTTTATCATTAATCCAGTTGGGAGTGGCATAGTTCTAAAATAAAAATCTTATTTAAGTCCTCAGTTTTTGACAGATTATTTTATAAAAGAAAAGATAAATGGACTTTTATACTACCAAGTGAAATGTTATGGTGAAATCTCAAGAAAAAGCAAGCTTAGCTTGAAATTGTGTTTTCACATCTACACGTACCAGACGCACATAAGGTATCAGAACAATCAGAACACCTTACATAGAGGGCCTCACCGTGATGAAAAGTGATAGCTAATCAGGCTACAATGGTTGATGAATGGAATATGGACCCAAATCCTATGGTAATTTTAACGGAAATGCAGGCATTAGGGAAGAAATGGTTATTCAGTGCCACAAGACATCCGGCAAAGATTTTCTTGACAGTACTTTGCTAGATATGAAACCAGTTACTGTATATTATACAATAATCCAAGAATACAATGGTGTGTGATAACTACCGAGAGTTCACATTCAAATGTCAATTTTAACCTTAGCACCTATGCCCACTCGAGGTTTTATCTCTGGACTTTTCAATCTTACATAAGAGTTTGGGTAAAGTATATAGAAGAATTCAAATTTGCTTAAATGAAGAACTATTACAACGCTACTTGAAGGGGAAGATAACACAATTTTAGAATTAGGTTATCAGACAAGTACTAAAATTAGGTTATCAGACAAGTACCACGTAAATATGTTTTTCTACGCAATACATATTTGACAACTTAATTGTAATGGTGAGAGATGAGAACCCAAGAATTTCATCTGATTTCTCAATCAAAAATTTTTTTTAATCGACGCAATTTTTTTTTTTTTGCTAGCAGTACCAGCCGAACTCGGTTGAGTCCCTTGTCAGGCTGGGAGGAATGTAGAGAGGAGAGGTCCCCTTTTCTGTTTCATTTGTTTGATGTCGGCGACCCCCCAAAATTGGGGGAAGTCCCTTGGTATATGTATGTATGAAAAAAATAAGTATGATAATACTCTGCCACGAATCAATAAAATGTTGCTAACCTCAATCTTTATAAAAAAAAAATAAATAAATAAATTGATAAACCATCACCTTCAAATGTTTTCTTCCCTGCAATGGTATCCCCACAGCAAGTGACTATCTGCAAATAGACTATCTGCAAATAAACAGGCACGTTGGTAACATAATAAAGCAAAACAAGCATAAATTGGATATAAAAAAAGGGGAGGTGTACACTGAATTTATTCGCAGATACTTACGTTTACAGAATAAATGTACAGAGGAGAAAGGATTTTTATATACAGACTCGATAGCTATAAACTCAATACAAAGCATCTAAGCCCTTGAAATAAAAAAAAAATAAAAGCATTTTCAATATGCTAAAAACTTGCTTTAAATTTGAGCTGCCTTGATGGTAAACAAATTCCAATAACCTTTAAAACCAAATTATGAATGATACATTTAGATACCAGACTTTTGAAATATTAAAATATTCATGCTCTTCTACAAAACATTCAATAAATTGTAATACCAATTACGAAAATAATTATCTAATCTCTCCTATCGTCACACGAGGAGATAAAAATAAACATGCACATAAACATGAAAAAAAACACAAGCAAAAAAGCTGCGAAAACAATTCATTTCTGCCATGCAAATTTCTCAACATTAAATAAAAATCTCTTGGCTTTTCCAAATAGGTTCTGGTTTTGTCCTCTTGAAGAGGGCAGGGGGCAAATTGTTCAGCAAGATCACCAAAACATCAAATATTGAGGAAACAACACAAACATCAATGACTTGAATAACATCTGGCTACAAAACCCATGACCACTGAATGACATCACTAATCCGTCAATGCTAAATTGGATCACTAAAAGACTGTTTTGAACATCAATTTTAATGAGTATATGAGAAATTTAGTTCACTTTTTATACACAATGGCTAACCAAAAAACAATTTCAGCTTTGGTGTGCTTTTATCAGGGTGCCTGTACATATTCAGGGTGAGACGTCTCTCTAACCTAGCAAGAGCAGAAGCCCTGAACACCTGAAAACTGAAGTGAACTAAAGAGAAGATCAGTGCCTGAAATCGCTTGGAGGATGTGATGACTCTTTCCTCTTGTGAATATTATACAAGCGTTTCAGTTTGCTATATGCTGCTGAAAAACGAGACTACCAATCAAGGAGAAAAAAATAAATAAATAAAAGATGATGATGCAACATGATCTGCTTAAATGAGCATATTTATAATCTTAACAACCTTTCATTAAACTTTTCATTGTTGGTCTCCAGTGATGCGTGAAGTTTTGAGTGCTCGAATGTGCTCCTGGGTGCAAATCATGTCACTCAAATATCTATAAAATTTACTATTATATTATGTATATATATTTATATATATAAAGTCTATTGTCAAAGCCTATCAATAACTTGCTTGGCTAGTAATCTACTCAAACTGAAATTCTGGTAGAGGTGATTTCAAGTCAGTCTGTTTGCTCAGTCATATTTTAATCAATTTCTTCTCAATCGGAACATTTGCCAAATTTTTCCTTTAAATGCACATTATCTGCTCACTACTACAAACAATATTTTGAAAGACAAGATTGGTTTATGTTCTTTTAGCAATCTGCATTTAATTTACTTTACTGGATAATTTGAGTTCAAAATACAGTACAGTAATTATAAAATATTACTTCAACTAAACAGAAGTACAGTACAGTATGCATATACTTATATAAGTATAACATGTATACATATGCATATACATGCACACTGTCACCTAAAATCTTTTTATCCGTACTCAAAACCATAGGTCTTAGCACACTCGGTTATGGAAACAAAAGGTACATGGATTCACTGATTATTATCGTCAAAGTTATTATTGGAGTACTGAACATCAAAGATACGTTATTAGTGTGTGTATGTGACTATATGGTGACAAAAGTTAGGTTAGTTATGTCATACATTAAATTAGAGTTGTCAGCAAGCATTACCTTTCAGGATCAGACAAATTTATGGCCAAGCAAGATTTTTAGCACTTAATGACTAAATATAAAGATTTATGTTTATCCTACTACTGTAGTTGAAGTCACTCTCTACCTTAAAGGGCAGACCACTCAAGTCTGCCATTTACTATGGAATGTATCAGGACTTAAAAGCGGCAACTAATGTAATGGTGTGAGGCAAAGTCTGCTTCATGAAAGACAATGTTGCTGGACACTGTGTTACACAAGTCCATTCCATTTTTAGCTTAAAAGGAAATTGGACTCAAAGAAGTATCATATCTTTTACAAACTTGGGTTTCAGGCAAGGAGTAGGGTTACACTTGTCCTACCTTGCTGTCACTAAGTACACAACTGTGTTATGAGAAAGCATCAACTGAACCATGCCCCAATGCAATCTGGCAGCTTCTTTTTTTTCTTAACCACTCTATTTCAATAAATGTATGCAACTGTCACTCCATCATGTGAAATAAATATTATATTGATTTAAAAAAAAAATTGACATTTGCACCAAAAATGCACTTACAATCTATTTGGCTACGCGCTAGAGAGAGGAGCGGGAGTTGAATGACAAACAACACTCAGCAGGCATCTGATGACTAAAGCAGCATATACTTGACAAAAAGTTATGACTGCCACTAATACAATGTTAAACAGTTTATTCATTCTTTAAAACTTCAGATCTATCAATGGAGGTGTATGAGAGAGTAGTAACGTAATTCATGTTGAACGTATGATTGTAGTGTTAACCGCTACATGCATAACAAGTGTTTGATGTCTTGGGAAATGAATCTCTACAATATTATGCGCCTACAGTTTAAAATTCTTTGTGGCAGCCACTATTTGAAGTTGTCAAATATAGGAGAGTCAGCATCATATGAACTAATGTTCCACAGCGCTGGAACTTCAAGTACCAGCTTGTGGAACACACTGATCCCTTACTGGTAATGCAGGTGAAAGCTTCTTCCAGGATAGGCTTGGTCACTTCAAGTGCTGCTAACACTGGCATTATTCCATTACCAAGGTAAATAGACTAACCCTGCCGTTACCTGCGGAGGTGACGGTTTTACACCTATCGATCTAATTCCAGCTTAGCATTAACAACTGAATCAAAAAGATAAAAATGCCACGATGCTCTTTACAGCAGACAGCATTGTTAAATAGTACAAAAATACAAAAAATATACTAAAGCTCTGTAAATGTAAGGACTATAAAAGGTAATCACAGTATGTCAGTAATAAAGGCACCCTTTGTGCCTAAGAATTCAATAATTGACTGCTTATGATCTGTAAGATCATAAAACACAAACAGTAACAGAGAATGAGGGAAAGAAAAAAAAGTACAGAGTCAGGCATAAAAAATGTAAAATAAAAAAAAAGTTTAGCTGGACATGAGACACAACCAAAGTAATAGATACCAATCTGCCTGAAATGCAACAACCAGTTTCAATGCAAGAAAAGATTCAACAGGTTCTAAAATCGAGACGTAGCACAAGCAACTCTCATAACGGATGAAATTTTGTTATTGTCCAGTCATGTCCATTGCGGAAAATGCGTATTTGCCACTCCATTGATCAAAAGAACAATGGACAGTCACCTGATGCTTTGCACACTTGAACCCAGTGTAAAGAGTAAAGTGAAAAAGCACCTGGTATTGAACAATAGTTATCAACCATACTGGTCCCCCTAAAGATTCGAGCCTAACCAAGGGTGGTGTCACACAAAAGGGGGTGACCTCCACCGTATATTCCTGCACTTTTACTGGAGGTCACTCAGCAGAAACACTGTAGCACCAGACCACCTGTACAAGCCTCTCCTGTACTCCAGGGTTCTCAGTTTTATTTAATTTTCAAGCATGCTGTCCCTGAACAAAACCAATAGGCTTCTGGAAAGTTCTGTGACAAAAGTCCGGAAAAAATCTAATTTGAACTCCAGGATGACATAAATGAGGAACTTTGAACATCTCCTTCATAGTAGCTGTTTCTTTTTTAAACTTTTCACTTTAATTACAGCCTATTGACTTCCTTCAGGTGATACACAACATACTAATGAATGTACATGCAGCAAAATGGGCAATGCCCATTGCGGCCTATGTATTTCCTTGCCCTCCACTTTCTAATATCATAGTTGTTTTATAGTCAACTATCTGCTCCTAATTATTTACAGTCTTAAATGGTTCCATGGTCAGCCAAGTTCTATTCCGAACACCTGGGAATGAATTGTCACTCGCGACACCTGCTCTGAAGATGCAAGTCAGCTTATTTTAGTGAAGATATCCACTGGTTTTGAAGACACTTTTTTTCTCTTCTTTGGCATAAAAAAAAATCAAATATCACTATTTCTGACAATGCACCCCCAACCTTCCAACCCTCTCTGCAGCTCACTGCCTCGGCTGTCACATGCGTGCCATACAAAAGCTTCTATACACAGGTGTTCAATACCCACCCTTTTACACACCCTCGAGCTTCAACTTCAAGTAACCACGCCCTAACTGCCACCAAGAGAGTGGTGCACAATGAAGGTGCCGCTCTTGTCACACTCACAGTATTAATATTAATAAATTAAAGTAATAAATTACTGGGAGGGCTCCCTTCTAACACGGTAGTGATTGTGCCACGCACCTCTTACTGCATACTGGTCTGGTTTCTTTCAACACGGACTACCTAAAGGTTTATTGCAGAGATGAAAATATGAATGTGTCCATATCAATTTTTAGGGACAGACATTGTTTACAGATATCGATGAGAAAACTACCTGATAATATCCAAGATAGACTATAAATATGACAACACAAGAGACGGTAGAAAGTAGCCTCAGCATTGTGTGTGTTGACTGTAGAATGCAGTAGGGCGATGGGTTGACTACCAAGTTCAAAGGGAGATGGGTGGGTATGGCTTGTCTTCATACCCAGAAACCTAACGACACTCCCAAACCTTAATGGTTTGATCAACACTCCCCGTAATCACAAATGGCGCACTTCGGTGCATATCTGAAAAAAAAAGAAAATACAAAACTGAAACACTTCCTTTATCCCTTTCAATTTTATATAATCTATATTTGGCTAAGAAGATTCACCTTTCATTTTTATTTTTCCTTTGTGAAAAAGATAGGGGCACACCCCTTGAATGACAAATACTCACCTAATGAAGTACAGAAATGTGAGTGAGCATCAAGGGTTTTTTGGCAACGTTTGTTCTTAATGTCCCATATCCGAACTGTTTTGTCATCAGAGGCAGAGAGAATATACTTGCCCCCCGGGTGTACTAAAAGGCCACGTACCCAGTTATCATGGCCAACAAGAGTGAAGAGACATAGACCAACGCCTACATCCCAGACCTGCAAATCAAAGTAACCTGGTATTCCACATTTCAACGCTTATCACATAATTATGAAAATATCACAAACCTTATAAGTATAGTAATTTGTATTTTCCCTAACTATACAAACACCAGTCCTTTCATATGAGCAAACTTTCCGCAAAGCTAGAAGTGGCTGTTAAAACATAACGAGGTGCACTAGATAGCAGGTGGAGGTCAAGTGCAGCCCATCTGAGAGACCACAAAGCTCCCACTTACATTAAACTTCAGAGGCGGGATGTGTAACTTGAGGGGGCCAGCCTGTAAGTCAATGTACTGGGGTATAGGAAGAAAAACGAAAAATCATATCCAATACCCTGCATAAATTTTTTCAAGTTCAGAGTACAGTACAGTATTACAATTTTTCCCCCAGTATATCTCTTGAAGGTTTGTCCTGGAGTAAAATATGTCCTTTGAAGATTATAAACAGGACAATTGACTAATATCTTTAATATTCATTGTCACTTGACCGGTATTACAGAGAGGGCCCTGCCTCATTTCCCCACTTTTCATTAACTGTGGGTTGCATGTATATAGCCAATACACAGTCTAGTTAAAATGAAGTCATCCTTCCTACTTGTAGAATTACAAGATGACCAATTATCCACCAAAGGGTGGATTTGTTTCAATTTTGTATTGGTGGTTAGTTCAGACCATCGAGCCTGCCACTTATTCTTACAACGAAAATGTAAGGAATACTTATAGGCGATGGGTTAAGTAGCCCTGAAGCTTCCTTAGCTGCTTTATTTACTCGTTCATTCCCATCCACCCCAACGTGGGCAGGAACCCAATAAAAGTGAACACTGATATTCTCCCTAGACTGCAGAAGTACTAACCAGTCCTCCACTTCTTGTACTAGATGATGGCCTGGCATAATTTGTTTAATTGAGGGTAAAACACTATTGGAATCTGTAAAAATTGTATAAAAACTATTTTGATCCCCATTTTTTTTTCTTAAATATATCAAGACTGTGAGAAATACTGCATACATCTCAGCAGTAAATGCTGAACAAGAAGTTGGAAGTTTCTCTCTAACAACAATATCCCTCACCACAACTGCACTTCCAACTACTACATTCGATTTGTAATTATCCGTAAAAACATGTTCCCCATGATGCTGAGCAGCAAGATTTAAACTCATTTTTTATTACCTACTGGGTGAGGTATTTTTCCCTCCTACCATAAAACATACTTTAACAGGTGGATTACACCAAGGGGAAGAATTGGGATATCCTACCTCTGCTATCTGTACTGTTAACAAACCTACTTCTCTGGCATAATTTTTCAGCTGTACTTCCAAAGGCTTGGACACACTGGATCGGTCTAGAGCTCGATCTAAAGGAGCCCTAACATATTTACTATTAGGATTGTTCCTCAAAGCGAGGGACCTAGCTAAAAACCTCAAACTCGACTCCTCTCTGCGGGGGACCTAGCTAAAAACCTCAAACTCGACTCCTCTCTGCGGATGGAAAGGGGAAGCATGCAAGAATCCACATACTGCACAGACTATCATTGGGATATGTTTTGTATGCACCAGTGCAGATGCACAGCCCCATATTGTGATCAACAACTTTTTCAAGTAAAGTCTTAGGAGCTGACCCATAAATTTGACATGCATAGCCTAACTTGCTCAGACAAAAAAAATTTATAAATTCTAAACAAAGTTGTTCTATTAGCACCCCAAACAAAATGTGTTACAACTTTCAAGATGTTCAGTGACTTTAACCCTGATGGACAGGTCTTTTATTTGAGGACCAAAGGTAATTTTCTTGTCAAAAATAACCCCCCAAAGAAACTTGACATTATCTTCATATGGCAAAATACACCCTTAAAGGTTGGGGATTTCTTCTCTTTTACAAGTACAACAAAAAAAAAATGGCTTTGGTCCTCCAAGTTGAGAACATAAATCCCCGAGAAATTGCCCATGCAGAAGCAGCATTTACGGCAATTTGAATCTTCTGGCATGCTTGTAGTCAAGATGATCCACGGCAATAAATTGCCAAATTATCCACAAATAGTGACCCTTGTATGCCAGGAGGTAGGCGACTCATAAAACTATTTATAGCAATAGCAAATAAGGTCACACTCGGTATGCTGCCTTGGGGAACACCACCTTGCATGTAGGATTAAGATCGTTCTGACCTTACTCTTACTTTAATTGAGCAGTTTGATAAAAAATTTTCAATAAAAGAAAACATGTCCTCCTATACCACACGAGGCCAAAAGCTTTAATATAATACCGCCCTTCAAAGTGGTGTCATACGTGTTTTCGAGGTAAAAAAAAAAAGGGCACCCACCACCTGATTTTGGTTAGAAAAGTCATTTGAAATTTCCTGATAACATCAGCAAAGGGTCTAGAGTACTTCAGTACTTCCTAAACCAAACTGCCTGTTTGATAAAAGGTTTTATTCTAGATATGGTCTAGAGTAATTCGGTACTTCCTAAAACCAAACTGCCTGTTTGATAAAAGGTTTTATTCTGGATACCACACAAGTTTGCTGTTGACCATTCTCTCAAAATAGTTTGCATATGCAACTAGTCAAAGCTATAGGCCTATAATTAGAAAGCAGTTCTGGGTCTTTACCAGACTTGTGACAGGTGTATTGGAAGCCCATAGACCATTTACGGTTTTTAATAACAATTCCTTAGTATCCACTGGGAGATGTAAAATCATTTCATATTAGATGCCATCCTCACCTGGGGCAGAAGACAATCTAGAGATAGCATTTTGCATCTCCTCCAAACCAAAAGGTAAGCTTCAGTAACGGAAGAAGCAGGAGGAACAACAGATGTTGCTCTAATTTGAAATGCTGGGGAATAATTGTCACCACTAGATACATGAGTGAAGTGCTTAGCAAGTACCTCTGTTACATCTTCGGGGTCAGTTATATGTCTATTTACCAAAGGCCTAGGTCGTTCTCAAGTACCTTCTGAAGCATGTTCAGATCAATTTCCTTGCATTGGCACATTCTTTAGTCGACCAAGGAACTACAGTGATGATGTAAATCTCATATTTTAGGTATAACTTGCTAACTTTATTAGCAATAACATTTGAAAGCTGTTAATAAGCATGCACCGGAGATGTAAAGTCAACATACTCTCTATCGGTGTGTGTACAGTTCTCATAAAATGCCCAGTCTCTCTCATTTATCTTCCATTTTGATAGGAACGGAGAAGGAAGTTTGTGGGCATTAATTGCCAATGGTTATTGCCATGTGGGTGTTGACTGACCGACCAAAGGTAATCCAATCGAATGGATAGGGAACAGATTGACAAATCAACGGCTGCTGTAGAGTTGTGGAATACATCTTAGCTAGTTGGAGAGCCATCATTCATTAGTATTAGATTATTGTTATAATTAATTCAACAAGATTACCCCATCTATCTACAGATTTCCACCCCATAAAGTAGGCTTTGCATTAAAATCACCAATTAAAATAAAAGGGCCAGGGAGCTGATTGATCAGGTCTTGGAGGCCAAAAAGTCTAAGGCTTCTTGGATTCCTAGCGTGGTCTAAGATTGAAACTCTAAAGAGGGTTTGAGATATAGTGAGCATAGAGTAATTTTTCCCACGATGTGTTCTAACTGCCCATAGCTGTATTGGTGTACTGCAGGGGATGGTTTCAAATTTGACAGACTTGTGAATAATAAAAACTATGCCACCTTGAGCTCTTGCAGCTTGCAAGGGGCTATCTATAAAAATGATAATCGAGTCCAAGATTAAATGGTTTGTCACTGATCTTGGTTTTCTGAAGACAAATTATCTTTGCATCCAAGTCCTTGGTTAAAATTTTATTTGATCAATACTAGTATTTAGACCTCTGCAGTTCTACTGGATAATGGACGTTATCTTTTATTATTATTTTTCTTCGACTCATTTGTCTTCTAGGATTTCTCAGATGAAGCTAGGTAAGGCCTTGAGATGGAAGGTTTTATTATGGCACCGCTCTTCTTATTTCTGTTATCTATATATAAGCCAGCCTTACGACCATAAGCAGGAAGGCACTTCCTGGTGAATATGAAAGTGAGGACGAGAGGGACCTTTTCTTCTTTAGAAGCTCTTGTTTCCCAATCTCCATTAAGTCAGGTAGAGATTCTGCCCGAGACAACACTTTTGAGGTGAAGGGAGCAATACTGACTTCCTTATTTTTTGTATACAATATCACAAATTATTAGTAATTTGTATTTTTCCTAACATACTTACCGAGAACTACTTTCTTAGGAGTTACCTGGAACCTCCTCTCAACCGACCAGAGTTTTGTGTAGTTTACCCTACTCCCGTTTTCTGTAAAGGGAGCAATACTGACTTAATTATTTTTTGTATACAATATTTGTATTAGCATGCAAGGTCACTTTTGCAACCATTTACTGACCTAAGACAAGAAATGCCAAAACTTCTTCCCGTTAGAAATAATAGCACAAACGCGATGTCAAGTCTGGATAATCGTCAAAGTTTTCAGAGAGGTTATGTGAAGTCACCTGCTTTGAAAAAATACGGAGATGAGTGGGAAGGTCATGTTTTTGTTCGTTGAAAAGCAGGTGACATTCTTTGAATTGAATGTTACAACCACTGAAGTGTGACGAGTCCAAGCACATGGTGTTCTTTCACACGGAGGCAGCTGGCATGGACAACAAGTGTGTGGATTCCAGGTGCGTGGAGAGTCAGCCAGCATGAGATCTGTGAGAAACCGCTATATTACAAGACATTCTACCAACGTCATCAAGTTCCTCGTCGACGCCATAACGCTCATATTTATCAACTGTGGGCACTGAATGCATGGGTCCCAGGTGAATGTGGATCTCAGATGCGCATGGAAGGCAATATGGGCCAACGCTGTACGCATGGAGACCTTGCATACAATCATGAAAGGCAGAACGTTCAGGGGGGAAAAAAATCAAAACCACCAGTTGAGCGAGCCAGAAGTACAAGCGTACTATCTAGCACCTGAAAAGCGGGAGCTCAGTAGCCTGTTGGGAGGGTTCGTCAAGTTTTAACAACCATAACCAGGTTCGCTGAAAACATACTCCTATTAAAGAACAAAGGTTTATATTCTTGTAGGAACAAATAAATTTCATAAAAATTTTAACATTCCAGAAGAATCCTATGATTACACAGTTCTAAGATGAAGACAAATGCAAGCTTTGATAATGAGCAGTTATAGAGAAAATTCAAATGACTGTACATACATCTAGAATCCTTTAGGAACATTTATTCATTCTAATAAACAATTATTTGGCAGTGATTTCAGCCGTCTGGAAGTATTGTAAACATTGCAGAGGCTGAGAAAACACTGTGCTAGTGGTGATAGTGAAGCCAATGACTTCAACCTTCTGGGAGCATTAAAAACATTGTAAAGGCTGTGCAGTTATAACAACTCTTCCTAAACTTGTGCCTTCATCATTGTTTTTACACTAGAACTATCGCAATTCTTTACTACCAAGTGAACTTTGTGCTAGTAAATTATTTCCATTTAGTCCAGTTTTTTATCAGCCTTGTTATCATCATTTCCAGGCCTTCTTACAGGTCTTGATCCTTTAACTACAATACCTATGCTATTCAAAAAAATCCTCATCCCTTTTCACCTAAATCTCTTACACCCTAACCAATTTTTCAGCAAATGGACAGCTCTGCAAAACTTCAACTTCATTCACCTCTCCATCCCAAGTTTCATCCAATTTAAAATAAAAAGAAAATAAAAAGAAAAAAAAAATAAAAAAAAAGAAAAAAAAAATAACATGCCATCAAGTGAAACCCTTACGACAAAGAGAAAAATACCTCCCATAAGACAGTCAATTAAAAACAAAGTCAGTACTTCGTAGGCTTTATAACTTAATAAAAAAATATTTCTTAAGTTTTATTGCAAAATAAAACCAGTGCTGTCGATCATTGGCTTACCTTGATGGTTTTATCTCTTGAGCCAGAAATAAGGAAAGGTCCTTGGTAACTCGGTTTACGGTTGTCTGTTGCAACCGCTTCATTGACTGCTGTGCACGCATTGCCTTCACACCAAGCAATGCATTCTACAACATGGTCGTGCTCCCTCAACTCAGCCTGAAGAAAACTTCCAATCAGAACAAACGAATTCATCTTCTGTCACTACGATATCCTCTTAATATATTTATTGAAACAAAGGTGCCATAAGTGAGGATTTATATCCAATATGTGCCCACCAAATTAATGTTCTAACATACTATATCAATATTGTTTATAGAGTAGACAATCTTAACCTTTAATAGTGTAGTACCTCTGGTTACGAATAACTTTGGATATGACCATGCAAATTTGAATTGGGTTACGAGTGCTGCATTGGCTTGAGCAAAAATTTGCTCTATATGGGGATTTTTCTTTTACTTTCACGCAAAGCAAAAGAAAGTATATATCACCCATGCAGAGGTCACGCCGGGTTCATCAAGGTAAGGCTTCAGGCAGGCGAGCAGCAAATTTATTTACCAACAATGCAATGGCTAATTTCCAAACCATTTAAAAAAAAAAAAGGCAAAAGCAGTAGTATCTAGATAGGTCACTAGTGGTTATTGAATGTAATTGTGTAAGTGACCATGTGTCCAGAAAGAGTATACTCAATGATTCAGATAGTGATTGTGAATGTCATTCACGCAAGAGATCTGGTATTTCACCAGTAGTTCTATGGAATGAGATTCTCCTTCCAAGCAGCAAATCCCTCTCTTCAAAGGGAAGTTAATTTGTCAATTATTTCTATTTTTCACAGAAAATTAGTCATTTCTATTCAATACTTGTGTTAAGGGTTATAATTTGTACAATTTATGAAACCTTTAAAAAATAGTGTATATGTGTATTTATAAATGTGCGGAATGGATATTGTGAATTTCCTTTATTTTTTCATAGGAAATATCACTTTACAACAAGAGAATTCTATGTTGTGAGCTCGCTCCTTGAATGAAAAACTCGCAATCTTATCTCATAAAACGGAGATTCATCTCCCAAATAAAACATGAGAGCCGCAGTTCAACATTACCTTGCACTCCCTCGTTGCTGTCAACCAAACTCTCACAGTTTGATCATTGGAACACGACGCAATTAAGGAACCGTCACTGCATACTCTTACCATCCTTACCCATTCTCTGTGACCCGTGAATGTCTTTACACAATAACTGAAAAGAAATATAAAAAGTTATTTCAATTAGCACGTTAAGAAGGAAAGTAATTAACGTGGGTTGAATATTAAAAAATATAAAATTTTAATTAGTTTCCATATACTGTATGTACTCTCAAAAAGATAATCACAATGTTTTTGCAAAAAAAGATAAGTTGTCAAATAGAGTATTTTTGAAACTATAAATATACATAAAGAACTTCATTTGAACTTAACTGGCAAATTACAAGTGAACTGGTAAAACTAGGCTGTTAATAAAAACAATTCTGATCATAAGCGTTGATAACAATAATCAAACTATTGAAAAACTGCTAATTTTAGTTCTCTCTCTGACACCATAGTTTTCTACTTCCATATTCAGTGTTTTTTACATTCTGTATTTCAATCATGCCTTGCATATGTGAAAAAAGGGATCTAAAATTATTCTAAGCCACACCGTTTTCCCATTTCTGGTCCATTTTAAGTACCTAATACACAGTCCTAAACCATGTTTCTGATAGCCTCCTGCCACAAGAGATAAAGGGAAACCTCTTCTTTGTCTGCATCTTTTCCTACTTTTATGTGGGGTCGATGTTTCTAGCCAGCGTCCTCCATCTACCTCTGTCCCACACTTCATCACCGACACTTCATCACCGGTTAATCCCTTTGATCAATCATCCTTGATACAGTTCATCCACCTTCGCTTTGGTCTCCCTCTCCTCATTCCCTGTACCTCCATTTTATCACTTTCCTCCCAATATACCTCTATATAGCGTTTTTTTTCTCTCGCCGTTACTGTTGGCCATAGATGCTCTACAAGCCTTTTCATCATTGTCATAAATCCAGCCCTAATAAATTTCTAACTGGTCTGGTGGCCCAAAAGAGCAAGACTCCACAGCATCTCCCCCCTACAAAGTAACCACAATCAGCCTATCATCAAAATATCAACACAAACAGAAATTAAGATGATGTAAGCCTGGGCTGGCATCAGATATATAAGTAAGGGTAAAGACCCTGGATGGATAGGCCACATACAAGTATGCATCAAGAAGGGTGATGAGAAGCTTTAAAATCTTTCACAATGCATCTCTTCACATATTCTACCTTGAATGGAATCAGCTGAAGGAACTTCATGATTGGGCTGGGATCTCTAATGTTACAAGCCTTAACTTCTTTTGGGAGGACTTCGAGGCAACAATAAAGCCCAAGTAACTTTTCTTGTGAACCTTTCCAATCTCCTGCTTTTCAACAATGGATCTCACCTGGCCTGGAAGCTTTCACATTCACAATGAACGGGGAGTGATAACTACAGGAAAATCCCAACGACCTACTACTCCAATATGATCTTGACACAATTTCTACCAATATCTCTGAAGACAGACCTCCACTGGTGGATGTAACAATTAAAAAGAAAGGCAAGACTAATCTTTTCCACCACAGTTTCGTGAAGTCTATTAGCTTGAAGGATCTGTGATTTTACGGACTGGTGCCTCCTGAAAGTGAAAGGCATGTTTAAGGGGGTCAACTGAGAACCAAAGGGCTGAGGGCACTGCAGCAAAGTGAAAGGCCTGTGGAGGGAGCCCTCAAGAACCTGCATCTTAAGCCACAAAGTCAAGGACACAGCTAGTGTTCATAAGCTTATTTACAAACTCATTGACCAGGGACTGGGAAGAAGAAGGGATTAACAACTTGGAGCTTATAAAGATCACAAGAGGAAGACACACCCAGCAAGTACAGAATTATTTCAACTTCCCGCATATAAGACGACTCTTATGCTGTATCCTAAAATTCACCAGATAATTGGAGGTCGTGTTAAATAACTAATCTGAAAATCACACCTTGAATTATAAGAAATGTTTATTGGTAGGCTAGCCTTGGCCTCAGTAGAATAACCAATGATAACGCGTATGGAGTGGGAATTCAAATGGCAGTGCATCAAAGAA
Organism: Palaemon carinicauda; assembly: GCF_036898095.1. Lineage (NCBI taxonomy): Eukaryota > Metazoa > Arthropoda > Malacostraca > Decapoda > Palaemonidae > Palaemon > Palaemon carinicauda. The sequence continues at coordinate 116,383,765 of NC_090734.1, read as the reverse complement.
GGCACTGAAAGTGGACATAGTGAAACAAAACAAAAAAGGGGAATAAAGGTAAGGAATTTCAATACGTAATAATTATTGAGTACTGGTACTGTATTAGTGTAGGGACACTATTGTATATGGTACAGGTATTTCTATGTATAGGGTACAGTCATCTACAAATGTTAAGGAATAGTTCTCTTTTTTTATGTATATTATATTCATACAGCATGTTGTGTATGAAAAATCTGCATCGTAAGAATGGATTCCATTAATAATTCTAAGACCTCCTGCTTCAGCTCTACATCACATGGAACAATTAGAATGAAAAGGAAGTGGCATAAGTAAACAGGATGGTGAAAGCTAAACTAAAATCATGATTGAAATGAGACCAATGGAACAGATTGCCAACCATGGAATAAGGCACGTTTATAACAAGGTTGCAAGAATAATACATCTCAAACAATGAGTTGCCTAAAATTGAATTACCTAACAATTCATAAATGAGCCTCCCACAGAATCAATATCTAAGCTCAGCATATGAAGGGTTGTGCCCAAAGAGCATTGGATGATGCATATTACTATGAATTACCCTGATGACAAAATTTATATTATTAAAATATTAAAGTACAATAACAAGAAAAATAAAGTGGTATAAACATTGAATGAATATAAACTGGTTTAAAGTATTAAACTTTCAACTACTTACCCTGTGGCCACTTCCCACATTTTGATAGACTTATCCCTAGAACTACTAAGAATATAGTCGCCCGATGGCATGAAGGTGACTGATGACACATTGTGGTCGTGACCGTGCATTGTCTTGACACATTCGTATGTCGTGAAATCCCACAACTTGATTGACATATCCGCACTACATGATACTGAAGGAAAGGAAACCATGGTTATTATAAGCTACAACATAACAGTACAGCTTACTAGTAATTTTCAGTAAACCATTTCAAAAAGTTCAAGAATAACAAGAAGACAAAAAGTATAATAAAAAAAAAGAAAAAAAAAATTTCCCTTAAAACTAAATCAGCTATCCCTGCTTTACCCTGTGAGCACCATTGCCTCACCAATGGATTTGGCAATAGAAGCCCAATACCTTTCATTGGAAATTTCACTTGGCTAATATTGACACAAAAACTGTACATCATAGAACATTACAACATATATTGTTGTACAACTGAATAAATTTCATTTCCATAGATATGAGGTTACATCTTTTGTAAAATTGTTATACATAAATAATAAAGCAAAAACCACTGGTAATTACTGGACGTAAAATACGTCCCAGGGGGCAAAATTGAGTAGAAAAAGTGGATGTACAGTAATTATGTCCAATGGTGCTCAAAGGGTTAACCCTTTTATTTAGATATTTCTTTAACTTAAACTAGAACTTGTTATCATTAAATTCTTACATGACAAGCTTGCTTGCGAGTACTAATTAACAAGCAACCTAATCTGCTAAAGAAAATTTTCTATATACTAAATTAGCTACAGATTTCTGTCCAAGTAAAGTTAAACAAATGGTAATGAGGACTTCAACTCAATAGGTCTATAATTATCGTAACAAAATTATGGTAGCGTAATATGTATTTAACCTACTTATATCAACCACAAGTCCTATAATTAGAGTATGCTTTCAGCAAAGTTGGATATGGCTGTTAAAACTTTAGCAAGGTGGTGGTGGTCAGAGAGTGGCAGGTTAGGTCCCAACCACCCACCAGGCCTGAGCTCTCACTTTTAACCTAACCCTACGACTTTTGTGGTGGTTGAGGCAAGAAGTGTAAGTAAAAATCTTAGGTTTCTTTACTGTAGTTAAGAAAAATGCCAATTACTTAAAAAGAATTGAGATTTGCTTCCACCCTAATACAAATTCTCATTCTTTGATGTAAGTCTTATTCTTAGATTCTTAGCAAGGATGAAGTCTCTATAATCAACTGGCTAGGTTTACTTTACCAGGAAATGTCAAAAGCACTTTGGTCTAGTATAGAAGTAAAAGTAGTGACTCATGTCAACCTCTTAACAACCTGTACATGAAGATGAGACAGGTGTTAGGCTAGGTCACTATTTGGGACGGGTAAACAGTCAAGGAAGAACCTTCTGTATATTCGTGGAGGTTAAGTTGTCTTCATAACATGGTTATAACAACATGAGTGCATCAACTAAACTTAAGCTGCTTGTTTATGTGGTTCACCTCTATCTATCATCCAATCCATAAAATAACGGAGCAACTGCCGTATATCATGGATGGGGAAGAAAGCAAAGGTAAAAAGGCCAGTCAATCTTACCTCTCATACTAGACTTCCATTGTGACCTCTTGAACGATATGTCTCTTGTCCCGTGAAAGAACTAAGTTTGCTACAAGATCTGCTGACCAGCTACACAAAAGGCCAAAGATACCAGTATCCAAGGACCTGTGTGTACTCCTGTAGGTAATACACAGTAGGTTCTGCTGTTATCAGACTCATTTATCCCACAAAGCCAGAAAGAAAAAGAGTTCTAGGACCTTTTCCTTTATTCCTTCCAGTGCTGTAGGAGGAATCATAGCCTCCTACCAGAACAGGAAGGCAAGTCCTAGGAATGAAATGAAGGAAAAGTCATGAACAACTGGTACCCAGGTCCTGAAATATAACTCACGAATCAAAGTGATAAGAGATGCTCTATCTTTGAGAATGACTTGATACACAGGCAAAATTATGTTGTTTACACTTGCTTTGTCTGGGCTAGGCTAGCCGAGAACAGCCTTGAGAACCTAATCCTTATCTGCTGTCTATTAAAACAGAAATGAGTGGGATTACTTTAGAGGCCTGCAAACTCCCGGTTAGTTCCCTGAAGCTTCAGTTCCCTAGGAGCTCTTCATGGGTCTTGTCGATTCTTGGACCAAAGGCCGAGTTGTATCCTTCACTGTGAGAATTTTCCTGACATAAAAAGATAAAAAACTGCTCATCAAGATACGATTCAGCATGTGACCACTTGGGAGCGCTCAAGATCACACCAAACCTTGCTGTCGTCAACTGAACGTTGAGCGACTGGTGAAACAGGAATGTGATGGAAAGATGGTGCTTAAAAGTTACTTGGGACGTTTAGCAGGCGCATTTGAATGCTACTGACAGACTGGGACTATGGAGCAGAAACAGAGTTTTTTTTTGTGACTAAATGGCAAGCCAGTTGGCAGATGGTGACAACCTGAAATAGGAAACCTTTCCTCCACATAATAATGTAGGGATCTCAATTAATCCTTTAACTGAGTCCCTGTCAACAGTGTGTGTGTGTGTTCTTGAGAAGTACTCGTGCCTAGATGAACCTTGTGAACACTTCTACATTGTCAACTTTCCAAGAGTGCAACTGCTTCTTGAGGGTCTGTGAAATGAGCCCCTTCCGTTGATGTAATGAAAGCAAGTCCTCCTTCAACGTTACTGAACCAATTACCAAACTCGCTTGCAAGGTAGCCACACTGCACGTGTTACCAGAAGGTTGAAAAGCAGATACATTTCTTCCCAAGATGGATAGGAAATAGGTGGCGTCCCCTCCATTCCCACATTAGTCTGTGGACAGCAGCTTCCCTGGAAGAGAGGAGTTCCCCCACTGAAGATCCTTCAGCAGCTACCATGGTAAATCCTCCTAAAATCCTAAAACAACATACCAGAAGGAAAGGGAATGATGGTTACAGACTATAGTGCTTCGGGAACTATGGGAGGGATTGTTAGGGAGCTGCCAGTGAGGAACTAGTCTCTCTAACAGCTAGAGAAGTAATCACTGCCAACACACTAGTACAGTATGTGCAAATACTTTAGTAATCGTAGATTCAAGTCCTGAAGATCTGTGACTTCGTAGTTAATTTACTAAACTCAAGTGTCGTACAGTCAATAATTCTATCAATTTTTTGAAGAATCCTTTAAGACATTCACTGGTCAACATAGTTTCCCAAGGCTAAGAGGTGCCAAGTTCCTTAGCCGCAGAAAAACAAACAGGAGTGTGTGGAAATCGTGCAAGCACAATATGGTTCTCAGAGTTTGTAGGAGTGCTAAGATAGGACCTGAGAAATCACCTGTTCCCATCCATATCACATGAATGAGGACAGAAAACTCCAGTAGTAGGAAAAGACAGTGTCAAAATATCGAGCGTTGAAAGATTTCTGGGCTGAGAGCACTGGGAATAAAGATTTCAGGACTGAGAGCACTGGGAAGAAAGATTTCAGGGCTGAGAGCACTGGGAAGAAAGATTTCAGGGCTGAGAGCACTGGGAAGAAAGATTTCAGGGCTGAGAGCACTGGGAAGAAAGATGACAGAAGACAGGAGTCCTGCTTACTCTGGTTCTTTGAAAATAAAGACTACCTCATTAAAAGTTTAAATGGATATTTCAGCTTCGCTGAAGTCATACTCATTAAATTTTGAAGGTTTGTATTACATGGAGGAACATATGTTACAGTATAAACTTTTAATCCTACAGCCTATGCATTATGAAAACCAAGAACAGAAGCATTACCAAGATGGACAAAATTCCTAAATGCTTAAGATGAAAAAATTCCAGAACAAAACTCTCTTGAAAATGCACACCTGTATCAGCCAAAACCAATAAGTGACCAAAGCTTTCATCAAACAAAAGCACGACTACATTATAAGTACTTATGACATTCATTTCCCCTACCAAGGAATTTTCCATTATGATCAAACGCAATGTCTTGAATACTATCCGTGTGTCCCTTCAGTGTCTTCTCGTAGTCTCCAGTTTCGTAATCCCAGAGTTTAATGGTCCCATCTTCGCTTGCAGATACCATCACTGAATACAGAGGGTGGAAAATGACCTGAAAAACATTACATTCACATTAGTTAACCAAATTCTTCTTCACAGACAATTTATTTTTGGGAAATGTTATATTGCCAAGGTAATATTGAATATCCACATCCACCCTTCACCAATTACTTTCTTCTGAGAAAAATATACTTTGTGACTTATAATCTAAGCAGATATTAATAGAAAAATTTCCATGTGTACTGTACAGTATATGAAATTTAGGCCCATATTCTAAATACTACAAAACACTGTGGATGTTAAACTACAAAACGTGAATTCTAAATTGAATATTCTTGATTGAACTTCCACCATTTTTAACCAAAAAAGTCAAGTATATCCTTTCAATCCAAATATATCTTTTGAAAAGAGAAGTCTTCCAAGATGTAAATAATTGCCAAATAAAACCAAATTAGAGTGGTAAAAGGAGAAATTCAAGGAAACTATACTAGAAATCTTACTCTCGTGACAGGTGCCCTGTGTCCCGAAAGGCAATACTTTTCTGGAGGTCGAGGTATCCATTCTGATGGTGAGCGTTTGTCTCGCGTGGGAGCACCAGCAATATATTCTCTTTCTGCTTCATTTAACTTAACTTCCAATTCCATCACCTGCAATAGATAAAAGTTGTCACAAAGCCCTCATAAAAGAAATGTGATGAATATATTCAAGGCATAAATTCTTCAATTCTATTGCCATTGCTAACAAAAATTTTCAGGCATCACAAAAAGACCATGTCCGTGTAACCTTCAGAACAAAATCTTAATATCCATTCCGTAAATCATTTCTAAGGATAACAGATTCCTATACCACACAATGACACACTAATGTATACCCTTCACTTGTCAGCAGTGCTAAACATAACCAAGTATCAAAAGAAAGTTAGTTGCTAAATTCAAACCACTCGCCTTTTTCTGGAGTCGAATGACCGACGTCCATTTCTTTTCGAGGAGGCCCGCATACTTCCTTTCAATTTCTCCTGGCATATCTGCCTCAGCCTTGAAGGCTTCCAAGGCATCCATATAGCCATTACTGCACAAGTAGTCAGCTATGGCTTTATTCCTATGAGAAAAAAAAAAATAATGGAATGAGTGGGTATTCTTTTACTACTCTGCAGAAACATAAAAAACTGAAAACAAAAAATAGAAGAAATTTTAGTAAAGTGTGACAGTTCATGTCTAATGCAGTAGCAAGAACATAATTCAACAGGGAATTGGAGGAGAGATGTGGTGTCCAGAAGAGATGACGTACAAAAGTTCATGAAGATAAAAAGGGTATTGTTTACTTTGAGCCATATTTTATGATATTAATCTCATAATGTATTATTACTGCAGTTCTATCAGTGTAAAGGACATCTGATTTAGTTGTACAGTAAAAGTATAAAAAAAAAAATCACAAAGTATTTAAAGACTATCTAGAACATCAGCTGTTTTCTAATTGTAAGATTACCAGATTACCTTTAAACATTTATTTTAACTTTGAAACTTACAAATTCAAGTTTGTTAAACTTTAACCTAATCAACAACCAAAGCTGAGAACATTTTCAAACAATCAAACTCACTGCAAGTATTGGAATAACCTACATCATCAAAGTTCTACTCATTTTAACATAAGCGCACAGAATACAAATGCCTGTTTACTACAGGATTAATGCTCATTCGTTTCTGACGTGCACAGAAAATGATGAGTCACTACTCTCAGGTTACTGCCATTTCGAACACACCATTAATTCATAAAGTGGACTTTTCCAAAAATAATTCTTGAATGCCATAATGCATATGAACATACAATTCTTCCATTGAACTGACAAGTACCCAAATGACATACAGATTACAGAATAAATTTCATGTATGATCCCAATAATATCAACAAATGTCTCTTTCATTCTTGACAACTACTTGCCCTAACCTAAGTCCAAGATATTTAACCACCACACATTAACCATGTACTTTTCTAATTAGATAAAATTGTATCAGAAAATTTCATAGTTTGTCTACTTTCTGTAAAAGCATGGTATTATGGTACTGTATATACAACTATTATCTATCCTTAAGACGTCTATAAAATGGCTAGGTCAGCCTACACATTGAACTTGCTATAAGAGAATTTTCTTTACTATAAATTACTGAGAAGTGTATAGAATTACGGCATTTGACATCTTGTATACATGTATGATTTATGCTCAGTGCACCTTTGAAAATAAACAGATTTTTCCCTCCTTTAGAACATTAGAAATACAATTTGTCTCTTTCCACAGATGTGCTTGTCCCCATTTCAAGGGAAAAAGCATCCTCCAGTTATCTAGCTCTAGAATAATTAGGATAACTTGTCTCGAAAAAGGTATTGGGTTAAACTAGCTTCTGCATATTGAAGACTTGTTGAAAATAGGCTTTGACCAATCTTATGAGATGCCCATCATGATTTTTAAACCATAACTAAAAATACACAGTTCTTTTTTCCATTTAAAATAAGTCTAGTTTAACAAGTAACAACACTGATGATGGAGATTCATGTAAAGGAGGAAATGATACCAAAACTCATGGCTAACTAAGCACATATTTAATGCTTATAGATATTAGCTTGAAGAAAATAACACTTGATATCAAAAAGACACGTCATTAAATCAAAAATTGTACAGCTGTCCCTTCAAATTGTAAAATGGGGTCACAGGTGCTCAAATTAACAAAGAAATAATTCTTCCAAGTGAAAGCATGGAAACACGTAACCAATCATCTAGCTATCTATAAACATGAACTGTACTCACAATTCCTCTCGTTGCCGCTGTGATAAAACCATTTTCATGTTCAAAGATTTACTGTGGAGACCAAACTACTCGTGGGGAACACTTCTTATACCTCCATACCTGAAATAAAAAATAATTGTATTAGAAAAAGTTTATGTACATAAATTACAGCATGAAATCATAAAATTTGTCCAATAAAATGTAATGTATCCTCTGCTTGCCTAACACTAACAGTAATATGTATATACATACGTGTCACAAATCTGTATACAAAATTTCAAAAGTTCCTAATTAAACTTTCATTCCCAACATTCTAAAGCCAAGCATACTACAAAAAATCAAGAAAAATGTTTCACATTTCAACAATTTTCCACAGTAAACTGACACATGGTTTGTAAATGACAAATGCTCATCACCGGTAATAGTCTATCTGGTTCAAGCACTGCTCACTAACAACAGTTGAAAACTGCATTTTAAGGAAGGTTGATTACTCCTGACAACTTTAAAGTTACAAAACATTTAAGTTGTTTCTACACTTCCTCCCATAAAAAATGTAATGTGTACTGTATATATCATATTGTCACATAAAAACCTTTAACAAAAATAACTTATATCTATCTCCATAAACTGACAAAATAAGATTGACAAAACATTTCCACTTCTTAAAAAGAGCCCTTTGAATGAACAATATGTGCATAATCCTTCTTTCCCAAACACTAACCTAAATCCATTTCTACACAGGCACAATTGTAGTCCCTTTTATCTCCCACAAATATTGATTTCTATGACAACCTTTACAACGACTGAAAGGGCTGGAGGAGACGTTAAGGATTTCTTACATAGGACACGCTGGTACCAGCATACAGGTAGTTTGTATATACTGTACTTAAGATACTTCACACAACATAAGATTACAAATGGGTATTTATGTGTAAAGTACACAGATCAATAGTGTATTTATGTTAATCTAAAATATAAAAAGGCTCCTCACTTGAAGTATAAACAAGTTATGTATTATAAACCATGGAACTATGGGGGACAATTTTTCTAATATAATAAAGATTACAAGTAATTACATGGTGCACTGGTATACCATTCACACAGGGGCAATGATGAATGGATCAATAAAATTTCATTATTCCCACTCTACAAAGAAATCTAAGATAAAAAAAATGTGAGTAACTATTGAATATCTTTATCAAGTTTTAACATACCCATCTGGTCAAAAGATAAACAACAATGAATAACATTTCCCCATGATGAATCAGACCTCGACAACAACGTTCATCGCAATGACACATCTACAGATGTTGAGTCACAATAAAGAAAGGAGAGCTTAAAATCAATACTGCAAGGCTCCATTCATTTGAGGAAGTGAGAAGACAGATAACAGTCCTATCTTGGTATAAAAAAAAAAGAACCTTATTCAAGTGTGTCGGCAGTAAGGAACATCGTAGCCCCAGGCCTCAAAATCAATTCTCTAACAACGTGATAAAACATAGGCGGCCCAATGTAATGATAAGGTTCTGCCATAATTATGTCCCAATCAGTCATGCAAAAGCATTTCTTTGTCACTGTAATAAATTTTATACCAGGACAGTCAAGAGTAAAGAATGCAATCTCATTTGAACTCAGAAACTTCAGTGGTAAAAATAAAAAAACAAATATAACTCGTATAAAATTGTTGTTAGACTATTTTGTGCGCAGAGAAAACCATATTATGCTGACTCATAGTCAAACAATTTTGGCCTATCAGTAAATGTGAGGTAAAACATCTGATATAGATAACAATCCTATTGAAAAATAATACTTATGAAACTAATACAGTACTGTAATATCTAATAACCACACAATGCAAAAAGCCATACAATATGGGTTTGCCATGATGTAGGGAACACTTAACCAACTAACATGCAGCATATCAGAAGCTTGGCCTATGAACAAAAGGGACAAAATTTTTTATAAGATAACTTGCTACTTTCTATAAAAAATTAATCTTGTCTATAACCTTAAGCAAGCAAACTGGTAATGCATTGCAAGTTTGCATAACATCATAAGTCCAACCAGAATAAGTATTAAAAGGCTTAAAACACCAATCCTCTCTAACCCAAATGTTTCATTTGACTTACACAGCCAAACATGAAGCAATGAACAAAGACAAACAACTCATATTTACGTATTATAGGGTCTATCAAATAAATAAATTAAAATGACATGTAAAACTTCAAGTAACGTCACTTCTAAAACATTTGGTTCTATATGTTAATGCATGATTTCAAATATAAAAAAAGAGGAACAGACTATTGTCATTAGCAATCCCACTCAAAGATATACCAACTGGTATGAAGAACATCACTATGATAAGCAAGCTTACACTCAGTTGTGTAAATGGCTGTACAACTTCCACTAAAAGATTCAAGTTCACACTTTAACCATAATTTCAATTTAAAATCAGATGCTGTACCAAGTGATCTATACAGCACAATAGAAATATAAGCCATATTTGCATCATAAAAAGGCTAACAGCTCAACAGCAAGACACTAATGATGTAAAAAAGAAAAAAATCAAGAAAGCCCGATGAGTATTAGGGATGGATTTACGGTATTTAGGACAGGTGGTACGCTAATGAGAGGTACGTTCATGAGACTTCATAACCAGTTAACCAAAGGATCTCTTCATAGAATGGATAAAACATCACACAACATACACATACTACTAGTAGAGTTTATTGTGTAACTTACGAGGTCCAGATATCCTGGTAGGTTTGGCTTGTCTTGAATGAAAGAACATAGTACTGTATAAATATCAACAAACTCATCAAATCCCGATCTACTAACACTAAGTATTTATTGATATAAATAAATGTAGCTATTACTCTACATTACCAAAAACTAATGAACTAGAAAACTACATTATCAATTTTCCTAGTAAATTTAATTAAAATGTTATTTTCCTTAGTAAAATAAATTTTTGAATATACTTACCCGATGATCATATAGCTGCAACTCTGTTGCTCGACAGAAAAAACCTACGGGCGGAATACGCCAGCGATCGCTATACAGGTGGGGGTGTACATAAACAGCGCCATCTGTCAAAGGTACTCAAGTACTCGATGTCAACAAAGAACCAATTTTCTCCTCTGTCCACTGGGTCTCTATTGGGGAGGAAGGGTGGGTCCTTTAATTTATGATCATCGGGTAAGTATATTCAAAAATTTATTTTACTAAGGAAAATAACATTTTTCAATATTAAACTTACCCGATGATCATATAGCTGATTCACACCCAGGGGGGTGGGTAGAGACCAGCATTACATGTTGACATTATTATGAGCTAAGTATTCCGTATTTCATTTTAGCAGTTATTCAAAATAACAAGCATAAAATAAATAAGTACCTGGTAAGGAAGACGACTTGAACAATTACTCTGCCTTTTTAAGTACGTCTTCCTTACTGAGCCTCGCGATCCTCATAGGATGCTGAGCGACTCCTAGGAGCTGAAGTATGAAGGGTTGCAACCCATACTAAAGGTCCTCATCAAAACCTCTAATCTAGGCGCTTCTCAAGAAATGATTTTGACCACCCGCCAAATCAAGTAGGATGCGAAAGGCTTCTTAGCCTTCCGGACAACCCAAAAATATTTCAAGAGAAAGATTAAAAAGGTTCTGGAATTAGGGAATTGTAGTGGTGGAGCCCCCACCACTACTGCACTCGTTGCTACGAATGGTCCCAGAGTGTAGCAGTTCTCGTAAAGAGACTGGACATTCTTAAGATAAAAGACGCGAACACTGATTTGCTTTTTCAATAGGTTGCGTCGAATATACTTTGCAGAGATCTATTTTGTTCAAAGGCCACGGAAGTTGTGACAGCTCTAACTTCGTGTGTCCTTACCTTCAGCCAAGCTTGGTCTTCCTCATTCAGAAGGGAATGAGCTTCTCGTATTAACAGTCTGATAAAATAGGATAAATAATTCTCTGACATAGGCAAAGATGGATTCTTAACTGAACACCATAAAGCTTCAGACGGGCCTCGTAAAGGTTTTTAAAATAGAACTTAAGAGCTCTTACAGGACATAATACTCTTTCTAGTTCATTTCCAACCATACGATAAGTTTGGAATATCGAACGATATTGGTCAAGGCCGAGAAGGCAGCTCGTGTTTGGCTAGAAAACCAAGTTGTAGAACATGTAGCCGTTTCGGATGAGAATCCGATGTTCCTGCTGAAGGCATGAATCTCACTGACTCTTTTAGCTGTGGTTAAGCATATCAGGAAAAGAGTCTTAAAGGTGAGATCTTTCAGGGAGGCTGATTGAAGTGGTTCGAACCTGTCTGACATAAGGAATCTTAGAACCACGTCTAAATTCCAACCAGGTGTAACCAAACGACGCTCCTTCGTGGTCTCAAAAGACTTAAGGAGGTCCTGTAGATCTTTATTGTTGGAAAGATCTAAGCCTCTGTGACGGAAGACTGATGCCAACATGCTTTTGTAGCCCTTGATAGTGGGAGCTGAAAGAGATCGTTCTTTCCTCAGATATAAGAGGAAGTCAGCTATTTGAGTTACAGAGGTACTGGTCGAGGATACGGATACTGACTTGCACCAGTTTCGGAAGATTTCCCACTTCGATTGGTAAACTCTAAGGGTGGATGTTCTCCTTGCTCTAGCAATCGCTCTGGTTGCCTCCTTCGAAAAATCTCTAGTTCTCGAGTCTCTTTCGATATTCTGAAGGCAGTCAGACGAAGAGCGTGGAGGCCTTGGAGTACCTTCTTTACGCGTGGCAGACGTAGCAGGTCCACCCTTAGGGAAAGTGTTCTGGGAACGTCTACTAGCCATCGAAGTACCTCGGTGAGTTATTCTCTCGCGGGCCAGAGGGAAGCAACTAGCGTCAACTTTGTCCCTTCGTGAGAAGCGAACTTCTGCAGTACCTTGTTGACAATCTAGAACGGAGGGAATGCATATAGATCTAGATGTGACCAATCTAGTAGAAAGGCATCTATATGAACTACTGCTGGGTCCGGGATAGGTGAGCAAAGTATTGGGAGCCTCTAGGTCATCGAGGTTGCAAAGAGATCTATGGTTGGCTGGCCCCAGGTGGCCCAAAGTCTCTTGCATACATCCTTGTGGAGGGTCCAATATGTTGGAATTATTTGTCCCTTCCTACTGAGACAATCTGCTATGACATTCAAGTTGCCTTGGATGAACCTCGTTACTAGTGAAAAGTCTAGACCTGTTGAACAGGAGAGGAGGTCTCTTGCGAACTCGTACCATGTCAAAGAGTAGGTCCCTCCTTGCTTGGAGATGTACGTCAAAGCAGGGTGTTGACCATGTTCACCTCCACCACTTTGCCTTGAAGGAGAGACCTGAAGCTTTTCCAGGTCAGACGTACTGCCAGAAGCTTCTTGCAGTTGAAATGCATTGTCCTTTGACTCGAGTTCCATAATCCCGAGCATTCCCTACCGCCTAATGTCGCACCCCAGCCTACGTCCAATGCGTCCGAGAAGAGAACGTGGTTGGGAGTCTGAACAGTCAGGGGAAGACCCTTTCAAAGGTTGATAAAGTCCTTTCACCAAGTCAGACCAGACTTTATCTTTCCGGAAACCGGGATCGAGACCGCTTCTAGCGTCTAGTCCTTTTCCAGTGAAAAGCTAGATGATACAGAAGAGGACGGAGGTGTAGTCTTCCAAGTGACACAAATTGAACCACGGATGACAGTGTCCTAACCAGACTCATCCACAGCCTGACAGGGCAGTGTTCCTTCTTCAGCATCTTCTGGATGGATAGCAGGGCTGGGGGTTGATCGTCTTGTTCAGCAATGTCCTCATCAGAGGGTTCCTCATCCGAAACTGATGAGGAAACGGCAACGGAGTGGGCAACGTCTGACTCGCTGAATCCGGTCGCACTGGTGGATGCGTGACGGAGCCGGACACAAGATCATGGTACTGCTGCACAGTCTGTGAACTGTCAACCATGGGGGCGCGAGGAAGTACAGCGTCAACCCGAAACTGTGTAGACTGTCTGGGTTGTGCAGTCAACCCCCTACAGGGTTGCTGAGGTTGCCGCACTGCGTCACAACAAGTCATCTCTGCTGGTTGTTGAACGTCTTCCTAGTGACACACTGAACGTCCACAACCACCTCCGAGAGTCTCTTAACGTCAACGTGCGACTGGCAACCCACACTGGGTCGCACCGGTGGAGGAACCATCTCAACTGGCGGACGTGAGTAGGATACCTCAGCGTCAACAGGGCGTACAACCAACCGGTAGGAAGGTTGTTGGCTAGAAGGTTCTTCTCCGTAAAAAATCCTCTAACAAGGACACAAGCTTGGACTGCATGTCTTGCAACAAAGCCCATTAGGGTCTATGGGAGCAGGTGTGGCAACAGACGGGGTTAGCGACTGAAGCGGAACCATTTACCATCCCTGGAAGCCTTGTTATGCTTTAATTAAAGTCCATAGGAGGTTAAGCAGCTTAAGGCTCCTCTCCAAATGACAGAGTCCTCAAAGGAATATCAGAAGGAGGGAGAACAGCACTCTCTCATCTACAGGAACCATGTCCGAGAAAAGCTAGGTTATCTCAGTGAGGGTCTCACTGGTGCAAAAGCAGCAGACCAGAAGGCAACGTTATGTAACTGCTTGACAGTCTGTGAACTGTCAAAAACTGAACTGTCAACCACAACAGGTGCGTGAGGACATACAGCACTGGTGCATTAGTAGCAGACCAGAAGGCAACGTCATGTAACTGCTTGACAGTCTGTGAGCTGGCAACAACCAAAGCTGTGTGGGGAAGCCTCAACTCCTGACTGACTAGTCTGCTGCGGGTGAGTGGCGGTAACCACAGTGGGTTGCAGAGGCTGACACACCGTGTCAAAACACGGCAGCTTGTGGTAGCTCACGCACGGCAACGGAGTGCTCCGTGTGTCTGTGGGAGTCAGCATGCGTCTGGCAGGGTCGACTGCGCATGGGTGGAGGAGCTCTCACAACAAGAGTGTGGGAGCAGGCAGCCATGCTGGCGCACAACCGTGGCAGGTTGTAGGCAAACGGGTGCATCGTCAACCTTCTCCGCAGTCGGAGTGTGGGAGCAGACAACAACCAAAGCGGAGTGGTGGTGCGTGGTGGGGACTGCCATGGGTTGCGGAAACTAACGCATCGCGTCAAAACATGGCAGCTTGACTCCACCTTCCCACTGCTGATGCGGTAGCTCACGCATGTTAACGGAGGGAGCCGCACGTCGGCTAACGTTAACATGCGTCTGGCAGGGTCGATTGCGCATCGGAGGTGGAGCTCTCCGCAGCCGGAGTGTGGGAGCAGGCAGCCTCAGCGTGAGCTGGGTGCACAACAGTGGCAGGTTGTAGGCTAACGAGAGCAGTGTCAACCTTCTCCGCACGAAACTCCTGCATAACCGCAGCTAACTGAGTCTGCATAGACTGCAGTAAAGACCACTTAGGGTCTACAAAAAAACGGCAACAGACGGAGCTACTGTCCGTCGTGACTGAGGGTCTAAAACAGCTGGTGCGGCAACAGACGGAGTTACTGCCTGTTGCGGTACCACATTGCCTCTCTTGGGAGGTGTGCAGTCGTCGGATGACTGCAGCGAGTCCGAACTGACCCAGTGGCTACACCTAGGCCGTTGGACTTGCGCGGAAGGGACCGACTTGCACTTAAAAGCTGCAAGATTTGGTCCATGGTTTCTTACGAGAAACCTCTTCCGCAGACGAGGAATAAATGGGCTCTCTCGTCTTTGTGTGGGTGGGGCGATCTCACGTCGGCAAACGTGTGTAGATACGCCCGAAACCACGGAGGGAAAAACGTCTGTTCGTCGATCAAGGCCTGTGGAACCCATAAGTCGTTCGACATTACTTCTCCCCTGGGCTTGGGAGCTTGTAAGAGGTCCCGGACTAGGTGAACAACTGGCACGAACAGACGAACCCTCGGACGCAACACTGTAACACTTTGCGCATATCACTTTATCACTTTTGATTTTCTGTTTGCACTTATTTCACTGAAATCGAAACTTTAACTGATTTCTACCTGAAACACGCAATCCTATCCTTCATTAAAAGGTAGTCATTGCGAAAACAGTTTTACAATGCAACAGAAAAACATAAATAAAGATAAAGAATTCAGTGGCTGGAAAAGAGACTAAACACTAGATCAAATAAACTACGTTTACAATCTCTCACCGCATAAAGCCTGGGAACAAGAATAAAACCCTAGAAACGTTTTACCTTCTTCCCCTACAGCGACTAGGGAGAAGAGTAAAAAAAAAAACGAGAACCACGTTACCCGCTTGTACGAAACGTTTATTCTCCTCTCTCTCCCTCCGTCTCTATCTCTCTCTCTCTTCTCTCTTGAATTAGCACCTGAGAGAAGAGCCCAATTATATATCGTTAAAACATGTTATTTGCTAAAGGAAAAAAACTGAGAGGTTTCCCAAATAAAAAGTTCCTTTATTTAGAATTTAAACTCTTTAAGCTAAGAAAGAATGAACGAAACGCTAGAATCGGTTTACTCTTACTGCAAAGTGAAACCGTGATACACTCTCTCTCTATCGTAACGATAGAGCGCAAGTTGAACGTTCTGAACGTCAACAACTGTGGAGACTAAAAACTAAACGTTAGTTCATCTTTGAAAACAGTACGAGACTATCAAAGAAATTCTTCCATAAAACATTAAAATTAAAAAAGTATTAAATTCTTTAAAGGTTAAATACGAAAAAACGGGCTCAATGTTAATTAACTTCGGTTCCAAGTTAGGACCGCCTACTATTAGGAAAGGTCGCATATAAACAAACATAAAAATTTATTTTTATAAGTTTATAATAATTGGAAAGTTAACCGAAGAGGCCTAAAAAGGCGGAGAGATATAAATAAATGGATCTATAACGTGTTAAGCAAAATTACCAAAAACCTAAACACACTTCCGTCTAAGGGAAGGGTCGGCCATTTAAAAGTGAAAGAGAGTCCATACTCTCTTCGTCACCATAATTAAATCTATCGAAAACGAATTCAAGTTTTGAAATGAAGATAAAACCCCTGCATAGCGAAAGCTCAGAACTGGAATAGTGTACTTCACCAAATCGTTGTGAAAACAAATCCAGTTAGGGACGGCGTATTTAGTAGGTCCTGCCATTGGCACGACAGAGGAAAAATTGGTTCTTTGTTGACATCGAGTACTTGAGTACCTTTGACAGATGGCGCTGTTTATGTACACCCCCACCTGTATAGCGATCGCTGGCGTATTCCGCCCGTAGGTTTTTTCTGTCGAGCAACAGAGTTGCAGCTATATGATCATCGGGTAAGTTTAATATTGAAAAATGAAAGTTCAAATCTAGAAGTTGGAAGGTCATTGCAGCTTTATAAAAAGACATACAGTACAGAACTTTCCTTCCGCAAATACCTGTACATATTATAAATCCCAATAAAAAAAAAATCAAACTATCAGAAAAATCAGATATCACAAATTTTAAAGAAAGATGATTCTGGAAATAAATGGAATTTTTCCTAAATATACAAACTTGACTCCTTTACATTGGAGATAACAGCAAAACTGGAATACACAACAGTTAAAATTTCATAAAGAAGAGTAAACTATTGCCAGGAGGGGAAGCCCCAGCCCCTGCTTGCTAACTAAGTAGTCACTGATTGCAGCTGGGACTTTTTAGGGGGCTGGTGATAAGAGAGAAAGTAGGAATAAAGGACTCTCATTTCTAAAGTTAAAAAAAATATGAATTACAGTATATCAAAATTCGTCGTTTCTACCGGTACAAATAATAACCTTCATCCTTTACAAAGGACTATTCCTTAGGTGAGAGCAGGTCCCTATTAAAACTGGCTGGAAACTTATCCTTGATTTCCAAACTCGTACCCTGCAAGTGGCGTATCCATCCCAGTGTGTCCACAGCCCATGCAATAAAGGATACTGAGCAGAAAGTCTCGGTGTTGTAACAATGAGGCCTATGTACTGTGAAGTAATAGGTTTACCTGGTTTAAGTGGGCTAGTCGGCCAGCCAAGTAGGCCTATATGGAGAAAAATGCAAAATTCTGAAAAAATTCAAGGAGCTTTGTTTGGCAATGGAGAATGCATATACAAAAATAGTCATCAAAATTCTGCTTACTTTCATAGCTATAATATCTCAATAAGTCAAAAACATTGCTCTGTACAAGAAACTGCAGTAATTCTTCTGATATAGCCTATATTTTGATAATTATCAAAATATCAAACAAATTGTGAGAAATGGCACCTGTAGACCATCCTTGAGTCACATTTAGACTGCCACAATTACTAAATTGTGACAAAACAAAGAAAGTCTGCCTCGGTAAAAGAGGTCTTCCTCTGAGTCCGCAAAGATCTACCATCGTCTTGATAGTGAAGGAGACAAATGCCATTGGTGTGCAAATGCTGATACCCGTGTAAATATTGGTGAAGACTTGTGGCGCTGTTGAGACACCGAAACAAGAACTTTGAACTGATACAGTGTTGTACATGACAAAGCGGAAGTACCTTTTGGAGATGGGGATGGACTGCTATCAGGATGAGCTTGTCCTTTGAGGTCAATCACCATCATAAAGTCCAAAAGCCTGACCCTTCGCCTGACTGTTGCTGCGGGCTTAAACTCATTCAGGGCTGGTTCCCAGCCTCCAAATGCCTTCTCTATAAGAAATAGTTGACTAAAGAAGCCTGGGGAGTCGTCTTTGTCCTTTTAAAGTGTCCCTCTCTAACATAACCTAAATCTCTGCCTGAAGGGCTACATCCTTCACTGATCCCTGGGGATATGACGATGACATCACTGGTGGTCAAATAAAGAGATGGTGGTAGAACTGCTGAACAGAGCAGGTATCTGGAAGGAAGAACGTCTACAGTCTGTTCCGCCCGGTGTAACCACCACCACCTCATTCCACAGGTGGCGTCATGGGATGAATGACGCCCTAGTAGGGGACTTCTCTTAGCCTTTAGCCTCTGCATTGGCCACATCCTTGACACTGTCTGCTGTAAAAGGGCTTACTGGCTTGTTCCCTGCCTTATGATGAAAGTGTGGCTGGAGGCAAAGATCTTACATGACCTGAATTGGAAGCGTACTCTGGCCACTGAAAGGACACCCCGATGTGCAGAAGCGAGTCCTAGCTGGTCTTCCTCCACTTCTCGGCTACTGCCTCCTCTCCTCTTTTGGGAAGAGTGAAGGATCCTTCACAGACACCCTTTGAAGATTTAAAAGCTGCCGCCAGCCGATCTGCTTCTGGAACCTGTAGGCCCCAGCATCTCACCTCTTCAGGACCCAGTTTGTCCATTGGTTGGCTGCTTGATAGGTCAAAACTCGACAGCTCTGGCTCCCGTTAAAACGATATTCATGAAAGCCTAACCAGTGGTCAATCCAAGAAACGGCCTGAAGAGTTGCCATTACTGTGCTCTCTATGCTCATGGCTTCTGCTGACGAGAAGGTAATGAACTGTGGCGCCAAACGGTGAAGTGGAGCCTGGGGTCAGTGCAGCCACAAAAGGATCAAGAGGTAAAGGGGAAAGAGAAACCGCCTGGGTATAGTAATACTTCCTCTGGTGCAAGAAAGCCAGAGGATCTCCCCACCCTTGGGGAATCCTACCTTGCACAATTCTTCTTCACCCAAGAGGTTACTGCACTGTAATTGTTCAGTGACCACTTTCCTCTTGGTAAGGCAAGAAGACTCTTTAGTTATGGTAAGCAGCTCTTCTAGGAGAAGGACACTCCAAAATCAAACTATTATTCTCTAGTCTTGGGTAGTGCCATTGCATCTGTACCATGGTCTTCCACTGTCACGGGTTAGAGATCTCTTTCTTAAGGATACACTAGGGCACACTATTCTATCATTTCTCTTCTTTTGTTAAAGTTTTTATAGTTTATATAGGAGATTTTTACTTGAATGTTACTGTTCTTAAAATATTTTATTTTTTCTTATATCCTTTCCCTAACTCGTTGCAAGAAGCCTCTCTGAGAGAGGAGTTACTGGACAGATTCCAACCGTGAAGTTGAAGCGAAGCTACGGATTTGTGGAAGTTGTTATGCGACTGCTTGAATAGATCATGTCGAGGAGGAAGTTCCCTCAGAAGCTCCATCGGGAGCTGCAGAAGGTCCGGGACCCATTCTGTGATGCCATTGAGGAGCTATTGGAATCATTGATAAATTCTTGCTCATCTTGACTTGGCTGCGGACATTCTCATCAGACAGGACGGGGGGAATGCGTACACATCTATGCTGTCCCAAAGTTGTTGGAATGCATCTTGCCTGAGAGCCTAGGGATCCGGGACTTGGGAACAGTAGAACGGGAGTGTGAAGTTCAGGGCTGTTACCAACAGGTCTGCAGTCAGGGAACCCCACAAAGTTAAGACTTTGTTGGCTACTAGATGATTCAAAGACACTCGCAGCCCACTATCTGAGTCGCTCTGCTCAGATAGTCTGTTAGCACATTCCTGTTGCCAGGAATGACGCAAGTGGACAGGGACACCTAGTTGTCTTCTGTCCACCTGAGTATTTCTACAGCAAGATGGTTTTTTTTTAAGAGATTTATATCCTGGTGCCTTTCTGATTCGGACCAAAGGATGGATATGGGGACCCTCCCCCACAATTCTTTTGACGCATCCAAAAGGAGCATAAGTTTCAGAGGTGCTGGGGGGGGGGAGAAGGATGGCCTCTTTGCAGAGGTTCTCACAAGGATGGTGAGGCTGCAGCAACCACAAGAACTAAAGAATTGAGCGGGACGAACCCCAGTCTGGAGTTCACCAGTCACTGGCCACCACAACTCTTAAAGTGGCCCTGACTCTCAAGTAAAAGTCAACGCTCCTCGGTTCGTACCAAGGAGTCGAGAGGTTGGGTAGTAAGAGAACATACAGTATTGAGTTAATGTCAAGATGTTCAACTGATTGCACACTTCTGCTAAGAAGGGGGGGTGACCTTATCCCCCACCTCCAACTGCCACCAACTTAGTGGAGGCTGAACGAGTAAGACTGTTACAAATCTGTAAACCAGGTGGCCAGTACTGCTTGTCTTATCGAACAAGAGACCGGTCGGTAATTACAGAACGCACCCAACTACTTCCAACAAATAAGATTGAGACGTATCTTTAATCTATTATTGGACAGTTAATATATGCATAAGTCTATCCACGGAGCAGTAACACAGACCTAGGGGCGGAACGAACATGTGGGCGTACAGTGGTCGAAAACGTTCGTAACCGAGATTTCCTACTTATAAAAGACGAAAAACATTAGTATTTATTTTAATCTCTGATCGGTAAATGAAAACAATAAACAACAACAACAACTAAGACCTTCGATCGGAAAAAAGGAAGTGTCTATGACAGCAGATCGCATTTACAGTAAGTCTGGTTATGAGAAGGTAGACGAGTAATGTTTAACCTGGATTTAAACGAGTAGTGTATAATCTGCTTTCTCGTAAGGGATACGGTACAGTATAGCCATTACAACTCATTAAAATGGAATTCTACTGGTAGATGGACTATAGCCCTAGTAGGCAGAAAGATCGTTTACACGCATATGAACTTGCTCTCTGCGGTAGCGCATGCGTATTCTTTGCTTCTGAGTAAACTTTTGAAAATGAATTAAGGCCTGATCAAGGATATTATGTATGTGCGACGAATCGCAACAATATTTCCCAATAATTCATTTGATCAACGACTAGCTGCAATATTTTAAATGTGAGCACAAATGCCCACAAACAAATCATACAGTTATTACAGCGATCATTCCTCCATATGTCTGCCTACCCTTCTTATGGAAGGGCCAACAATGACAAAGTTGTCTGTCCCCCTAGAGGGCGGGGTTTGTAATGGTCATAAACGTAGAGAAGTTGACAATTCTTGTTGCTATCGGTCGTAAATGTAACCCAACACTGCTCCTTGGGCCTAAAGGCTTGAGAAAATAACCCTATAGACTAAGAAGTAAGATAAATAAAATGTCTCCGAAGCCTATCGCTGTTAAACAAGAATTCGTAGTGCTCTGGTCACACCCAGAAAGAGATTTAATGGCTTTTGATAGTTTTAACAAACGCCTGTTTTAATTATGTAAAATTTCTCAGGAACGAGTTAAACATAAAAGGGTGTATTCTTGTACGTAAAGGCTGCTCCACAAACCCATACATTAGGCAGGTTCATATGGGGTTGCCATTGACCGCTTTCTCATATGCAGAGAATGCAGAGAATAACTGCCAGAAGGAATTGAACTTTAATGTAAAATTCTTCCGATGATAAGAATTCGGAGATCGTTTAGCGATTGGCAACTGACGAATACGAGATCTGCCAAATTGGAGCAGTGGTGACTCATAAGGTTTGTTGGGAAAAACACTTATAACGTCCAGATAGTAATCGAGATCCTTTATCTCGAGATCGCAGGCGTAAATCTTATGAACATGAGTTTAAATCTCGTGATCTTAAACTCTCTACATGTATTAGAATGCCTATAGAAAGAAGAACGCCGAGACCATAATAACAGGTCTCGTGAGCGTGAAGCCCTAGAGTTATGACGTCTACGTGAAGAAGAGCGTGGAGATTGTGATAACCTTTGATCACTTATGTTAACATCGGATTGTCACAAACAACATCCTAACAAATCAGGAAGACAAGGTGATGAGTCTCACTCCTGCAATCTTTGACCAGAATAAATTCTGTTCTCATCATTGGATTGTCGCGAACTACATTCCAAGGGTGACCAACCAGGAAGATGAGTTAAAGAGTTATACCTGCGATCTTTGATCCGCAGGAATTTTCATCTCATCATTGGATTGTTGCGAACGACATCCTGACCAACCGGGAAGATGAGGTGAGGAGTTTTGACCCCGAGATCTTTTAACAGAAATTCTGTTCTCACCATTGGATTGTCTCGAACGACCAGGAAAACAAGGTGATGAGTCTCGTCCCTGCGATGAATGATCAGATGAAGCGTTGTACATCTAGAGACTGTCTGCAGCAGCAGTAGGAAGGTTAGCCTGCAGGCCCGAAACATTCCAAGGGGAGAAACAATGGTCTGTAAATTATGAAACGATGATGTCAAAGGATGGCGTAGAAGGCTCATTGCTGCTCTTAAAATATTTAATTTTCCTTGTTTCCTTTCCTCAATGGGCTATTTTTCCTGTTGGAGCCCTTGGCTTATAACATCCTGCTTTTCCTATTAGGGTTGTAGCTTAGCAAGAGATAATAATAATAATTGGCAGGAGGCAGTCCGAACGGCGAAAGGAGAACCTCACAAATGCCCAGGGCGAAGTTGGCAACAGGCGAAGAATCCCTCTCAGCCATACGTTGAAGAGATGCAGAAGCGCTTCCTTCGAAGGCGAAGAAAAGAACCCCAAGGACAGTCAAGCCTGCAAAATGTCTGGAATAGAGAAGGGCATCTTAGCGGCAGAAGGAGAAGCTGTTTCTCAAGGGGGAAGCAACAACACCCCAAAGTCCGTGAGACTGCACAGGAGTTAAAGGAACTGCGCTCCTGCTCCAACTCGGTCATTCCCCAGAGGTAGACGGTCAAGGAAGAGCTTCAGAAAGAGGTGTAGGAGAGCGCGAAGAAGAGGAAACTCGCAATCACTTTCCCTCAGAATTGGACTCTGAAAGAGTGTGACCATGCCTAGCCTTCCTCTTCACGCATTGCCAAGACTTCTTCCACTGGGAGGCAGACCGCTCCCTACACTCGTCACAACGCCACCGATGACATGAAACCCAAAAGGGCGAGCCTCGCAACCAGGGCATGATTGCATGGGAGCATCATTGAAGAAGCACAATTACACAGAAGAGAAAATCAGCGTAAAAAGAGCGTGAACAACAATGTTTGTCAATGCTTATGGCAACATGAGGAGGAGAGAGAGGAGAGCAAGGGGACAACCTTTCTCTTGAAGCCAAAGAGAAAAAGTGACTAGTTTCATCACTCCGTGTGTATATATACAGGTGGCTGGTATCACTAGCCACTCCCTAGGGGTTGCCACCTTGTACCAAACAGTCTAATTGGCTACCTTCCAGCTTTGCTGAAAGATATATCAATATATAAATAATGGAAGGTTTGTTAGTTTGGTGAACAAATAATAAACATCAAATGTAATTTGTATTTTTCCTAAAAATGGAAACTTAAGTCCTTTAATAGAAGTATGATTTTAATGAAGTTGTCAACAATTAAAATCTATTTTTATAACGAGGTATCAGTAGTTACTGGCAGTTATAGAGGGAAGACCCAGCCCCCTGGTACCCCACTGAAAAGCCATTTTGACCTATTATGGAGAAAACACAATGTTTCCTCCATACCAGGCGCACACACTCAAACTGCAAAGAAATAAAAATTATCAATAGACGTTTGTTGAATGAAAATACAGTACATCTATATTTCTTGGTGGCTGAAGTCAAAGTAGCTTCTCAGTAAGCTGGTAGAGGTGTGGGATCTTGACCCAGCTAACTGCCAGTAACTACCAACACCTCATTATAAACTTTAACAGCCGAGTTTCTAGCTGTGCTGAAATCACACTCCTATTAAATGATAAAAAGTTTATAAACGCATAGAAACAAATAACATATTAGGAAATAATTATTGGTCTCAATTACATGAAATTCTAGTAATGTCTGAAGAACACACAATATTATACAGTACTACTGTATACCTTAAACATATGTGGAAATTACGAATCTTGAAAGAAAATTTAATACAAGGCAACCGCTTTCCTTAACAGACGGCAAAGTTGGAAAACATGACCTGTCACTTCCGATACTTCTTGTAGGAATTACCCTCTACAATGAGTTGCACAGCTAAAATTGAAGGTAATCACTATCACACGACCCTTAAAATTCATGAAACCTCCAACTGGTAAGTGACAAGTTGACTGCTCAAGGGTGTATAAATATCTTCCTTCAATAATTGTTTGCAGTAAATTAATATTCCATGGTACAATAATGGTCATTTTGAAGTCAAATGCTTTAAAATGTTTTTATTGTACAATAAGAAACAGAAACCCCTACTGCATATAAAAATTGTCATGATGAGAAGTTGGCCAAAAACTTTCATTTGCAAATAACAGAATCTCAAGGATTGTCATTTGCATAACAAAAGATGGCATTGGGAGAATCTAAGTTACAACTCTTCACAGAACTTTCAGCTGCTGCGTTCGTTGCTTTTTCCCATTAAAGTACTCTTATTACTTTCCATCACGTCTTTTGATCATCTGTCGCCTAATTGTTTAATTCTTTCAACTTCCTCCATGTCCATTTTTTTCTTTTGAAATTAAAAAAAATACCCAGATATAAATATACTCTCAAATAAACATACTACAGCACATACAGAGGACATTCTATAACTTCTTTGCTTGAAGTCAATAAATGTACAAATAACAACCCTTCGATATTTGATTCATAAGTCTGGTCTAACAACCTGGAAATGGCATTGGTAGATTATTCTGTACTGTTTAAAGACAGGAAAAACTGAAGTTTTATGTCTGAACAGTGTATTGCGATTCAGAGAGTAACCAAGATGAATTAATATGACCTGGGAAGGGGAAATTGAAAGAAAACCCAACAAGTGCATAAGAATTTATAAAAGGGCTGAGTAAAAAGCTAAAAAGTTGGTACATAAAGGTAAAGGAGGGTTGAAGCATATTGCTAACCAGCAATATGCTTCAACCCTCCTTTACCTTTACATCCTCCTCAATTAGACTAACCACTTTGTAATAGAGTACACTACATAAATATGCAGTTAATTCTACAATACGGTACTACAAAGCCTTCTAGAAGTTTCATTCTGGCTGTGAGCAAAATGTGGAATGAGCTTCCCAATCGGACACTCAATTTTACTATTGAGCAAGTTGACTGAAATCTGTTCATGATATATTATAAATATAATTTGTAAATTAAATCTATTTTTTATCTGAAATATTCTTTATTCTTATTTTGGTTTTATAGTTTGTTTTTTACTTTTTTCAAGGACCAAGCTGCTTTCCCTATATAGATTGCTTAGGCTTATAGCATTTAGATATCTACAACTGTATGTGCTAGTGTTAACCAAGCCATAAATGAGTGCGTATATCACAACAAGGCCTGGTGAGGCAGGTTTCTCTCATCTAGTCGGGGAAGTATGCATGCACTAACCAACGAGTTCATTGGTATATGATGAGTATATCTTGACATCTCGCATGCATGAACATGCATTAGCAGGTGAGGAGGTGCAACCCTAAAGACTTACGAGACCGACCCCACTTAGTAGGTTGGACAGGGCACCAGCCACCCGTTGATATACCACCACTAGAGTTATGGGGCCCTTTGCCTGGCCAGGCAGTACTACATTGGATTCTTCTCTCGGGTTATGGTTTATTTCCCCTTTGCCTACACATCCACCGAATAGTCTGGCCTATTCTTTACATGTTCTCCACTGTTCTCATACACCTGACAACACAGACTACCAAATAATTCTTCTTCACCCAAGGGGTTACTGCACTTTAATTGTTCAGTGACCCCTTTCCTCTTGGTAAGAGTAAAAGGGACTCTAGCTATGGTAAGCAGCTCTTCTAGGAGAAGGTCACTCCAAAATCAAACCATTGTTCTATAGTCTTGGGTAGTGCCATTGCATCTGTAGCATAGTCTTCCACTGTCTCAGGTTAGAGATCTCTTGCTTGAGGATACACTCGGGCACACTATTCTATCTTATCTCTTCCTCTTGTTTTGTTAAAGTTTTCATAGTTTATATAGGAGATTTTTATTTCGATTTTACTGTTCTTAAAATATTTCATTTTTTCTTGTTTCCTTTCCTCACAGGGCTATTTTTCCCGTTGGAGCCTCTAGGCTTATGGCAATCTGCATTTCCAACTAGGGCTGTCGCTTAGTAAATAATAATATCTCTTTTGGGTAGTTGTCCTTCCGATAATGACTCCTTCGTAACCCGTAGGATGTAGTATAAATAGTGAAGGCAGACTCAAGGGTGGAAAGTTAACCGATCGCTCAAGCTTAGACTGAGGGTTAAAGTCATACGATGTAGTCCCAATCCCCTTCTAGAGTAAGTGCTAAGGGTTATCATTTAGTCTTAGGGAAGGCCAAAAGTTAAGCATGGAGTCATCAACTGTTAACAAATTATCATTAGGTGGCTCCTCTCAAATGAGAGGCTCCTCACATTCGCTATGGGAAACTAACGACTCTCCATGCCTCAGTCCAAGAGTTAAATCACTACTGTACCAGTATTCCCATCTTACTTCCAGAAGAAACCGACAGTGAAAGGTCAGAGGGAAGAGTACCAGGGTTTGAAAGAACAGGTCTAGTAGCTTTCTTCAACCTCAACGATGAACCGGGGATGGAAAAATCACACTTTGCCTCTTCCTTCCACCTCCTGATATACACTTGCCGCTGAGAGGGTGACAACTCCCTACAATCCTCGTAGGGGTTATCTAAGCTGCATACATGCCCCTGCATAAAGAGCACACAGTATGAGGATACACATCTCTGCTAATCATGAAAGAGGTGCATTTTTCCAACACTTCCCGGCAGGTCTACATATCTGCCTTAGTACTGTATAACCAAGTTTGTAGAGAGTGCGAAAGCACATCCACGTTATTCGGCAGACAGAATCAAAGTGACTTCAGTATACCGAAAGGGGGCAGGGCTTCCCAGCCACCAACCTGCAACTAGGTAGTAGTAGGTTGGCCAGGGCACCAGCTACCCATTGAGATATTACCGCTAGAGTGTTATGAGGTCCTTTAACTGGCCAGACTGTACTTGATTGGATCCTTCTCTCTGGTTACGGTTCACTTTCCCTTTGCCTACACATACACCTAATAGTCTGGCCTATTCTTTACAGATTCTCCTCAGTCCTCATACACCTGACAACACTGAGATTACCAAACAATTCTTTTTCACTCAAAGGGATAACTACTGCAATGTAATTGTTGAGTGGCTACTTTCCTCTTGGTAAGGGTATTAGAGACTCTTTAGCTATGGTAAGCAGCTCTTCTAGTAGGACACTCCAAAATCAAATCATTGTTCTCTAGTCTTGGTTAGTGCCATAGCCTTTGTACCATGGTCATCCACTGTCGTGGGTTAGAGATCTTTTGCTTGAGGGTACACTCGGACACACTATTCTACCTAATTTCTCCTCTTCTTGTTTTGTTAGTTTTTATAGATTATATAAGAGATATTTTAATGTTACTCCTCTTAAATATATTTTTCCTTGTTTCCTTTCCTAACTGGACTATTTTTCCTGTTGGGGCCCCTTGGCTTATATCATCCTGCTTTTCCAACTGGGTTGTAGCTTAGCATGTAATAATAATAATAATACTGGCTATTGATAACACCTTGTTAAAAGTTAAACAGCCGAGTCTCAGCAGCAATAGAATCAATCTCTTATTAAAATGACAAAGGTTTGTATTCACATAAAAACAAGTAATGATTCTTAGTTCTGCTGTACATCAGTAAACGTTATGGTACATGTCATGGATATTATGTGCTTTCTAAGTACGAACAAGCACCACAATAAGGTGAAGCACCATCTTCAATTTATTCTAAATTAGTTAAGAGTACACAAAAGCTCAAATTTCCCACTGTGGACCTCATACTCCTTGAGTCTTGTACCTCTGAAATGGCTCATTTTTAAATATCATACTACATTTGTTAGAAACAAATTACACAAATTTTAATATCCCATTTCCAGACCCAGTGTAATGGTCTGTTTTACCTCGACTGAAATTACCCCAAGGGAAAATATGGCCCAGGATATATATAAACCTAGGAGAATTTTGTCCCAGGATAATATTTGTTAATATATATTTTAATTACTAGCAAAATGACAAATTCGTAGATAATTTGTATTTTTCCTAACTATACAAACCTTAGCTATTTAATAGGGGTATTACTTTCGGCGTAGCTGAAATAACAAGCCATTAATTTTTAACCCACACCGCTAGTTAGCGGAGGTAGGGGAGGGTAGCTTGCTACCCTCCTCACACACCTGTGATTAAGCTCACTTTGCTTGGAGGTAGGACTTCAAGGGGGATAGGGCTGGCGGCCAAGTTTGGTTAAATAGCTAAGTTTGTATCGTTAGGAAAAATACAAATTATCTACGATGTCATTTGTTCCGTAACTGGAATACAAACCCCGCTATTTAATAGGGGTGACTCACCCATTAGGAAGGGTGGACGTCCCAGCAAGTCTGGGTTTTGGCTTTGCCCAGGGACTCTTTATTTGAGTGTGTAAGCACCCAAGAAATAAGGAGTCCCTGCACCTCGCTAGAACCTTGCTACGCAAGAACTGCAGCCTACGCAAGCTGTGCGTGAAGGTATGAAGAAGTGTGACTCATCCTAGAAAGTTGTTCTGAAGTTTTTTAGATGGAAACTTGTAGACTAAGACTTTCCCAATACCACCTCGTCAGGGTATGGGGACATAACAGTATTAATCTTAATACTAGGAACACAAGAGAGCATGGTTTACCTGCAGTGGTTTGAGGTCAGCTATGCAGAGAACCCAGGATGCTGCTTACCCCAAGAGAGGGGATGGTGAAGAAAAGATTAAGAGCCAGTCAAACCTTTTCATTCATGCAGACTAAAACCGGGTAACAATGCCCTCAACCTTCCGCTACTTGTCCACTAAGGAGCTTTAGGTTTTAAACCAGTTGTTGTGCAGCCACCACAGGACCGATAGAGAACGTATCGAGTCTCCTGTGGGTCACATCTTACAGGTAGTGGGATGTGAACATTGTTCGACGTTTCCACACCCCAGCTTGAAGAACCTGCGTCACTGAAAAATTTCTTTTGAAGGCCAGGGACGTAGCTATGCCCCTGACATCATGTGCTCTGAGGCGACATGACGAAGGAGGGTCTGGATTCAGTGCCAGGTCAAGGACCCTGCGAATCCATGCAGAGATGGTGTTCTTGGTGACCCTCCTCTGTGTCCTTCCTGTGCGGACCAATAGTGCTGGCACACGAGGAAGGGCTGCGGCTGTTCTTTTGAGGTACAGCCTCAAGCTCCTTACTGGGCATAGTAAGAGATGGTCTGGGTCATCTGTTATAGGACGGAGACTAGAAATCCGGAAGGAGTCGAATCGAGGATCCACTACTCCTGGATTCTGAGTCTTAGCAATAAACTCAGGGACGAAGCTGAACGTTACCTCACCCCATCCCCTTGTATGGGCAATGTCATACGAGAGACCATGAAGTTCGCCGACTCGCTTGGCCGAGGCCAAAGCTAGCAGCAATACTGTCGCAGTTGAATCATGTGGGTCGCGCGGGAGCGGGAGAGAATGTTGGCGCACATCCTTTGGAGAGGATGGGAAAGCGTGCGCAGGGGGCGCGAGTATCCTTGTGGATGCGTGCGGGAGAAGGCTGGCACGATTTTACTGGTTGGCGCGTGGGAGAAGCCAGCATTGCTGACTTCCCAGTACTACTACTTTCAGTAGATCGTTGGCACTCAGGTTTTTACAGGCGCGTATGATGATGCGCAGCATGGCGCGCAGGAGAGTTGGATGTTGGACGCGTATGTGCGCGGGAGAGCGCCACTGCGCAGGACGTTGATGGCGCGCAGGTGAGTGTTGGCGAGTAGCTGGGCGTGGGCCTGTAGGAGAATGTTGGCGCGTAAGAGAACGTGGGCGCATATGCGCATGAGGGCACGCACAGCGCGTGATGGAGCCATGCTCCTGTTGGAGCGTATGCACGTGTTGGTGCATACGCCCTTGATGCCCTGTGTTAGGGTTTAGTGATGGGGCCTGACGAGCTACCAAGGAGCGTTCGTCAGGTCTCGGGGCGTAGCGCTTATGTGGTTGGCGCGCAATAGTGTGCTTAGGTGGAGCCTTGTTAGGCCCATGTTGAAATGGTGACGGCAGGTCAGTCAGATGGAAGGTCGACGTGTCCTTTAAAAGGACGACCTTCCACCGAAGAAGATCGCGAACGATCTGCAGAAAAGTCCAGGACCACTGCAGGAGCAGTGATAGATGATTGGTCTCAAGGCTCCTCTGCAGTGAACTGCATCGAAGGTGTTGAACCAAAGAGGCGCCTCCTCACTGCAGGTGAAGGAAGGCTTCTAAGGCGAAGAGGAAGGCAAGCCTTCCGACGAATGCGCCCTCTGGGGGCCGTTGGATCAGCAAGCTGACCTTCTGCTATCCTCCGAAGAGGAGTCTCTGTAAGTGAACTCCCCCGAGGGGGAGAAACACTAGCAAGAGAGACTGACAATGGACTTAGTTTCTCCCTCGTAGGTTGAACAGGAACGGGAGAAACTAAGCCGTCAGCTACTGTAGAGTTTGGAGAGGCAGAGGTGATGGGTGATACCGCATTGGATACCTCTGACACCAAAACGTCGACAAGAGACAGAGAGGATCAACCTTTGACGGTGACGACGATTGCTTGACAGCAGCACCCAATCGGATGTAGTTAAGCAAAACCTCCTTGGAGGGTGAACCCGTAAGCCCCAAGGAGGACCAAAGCTGAAATAAGGAGGTTAGTGACATATCCTCCCCAGGGGGGAGAGGTGGAGCTGCTTCGCTAGGGGAAGCAACGTCATCTCTAGAGTCCCGAGGTTGGTAAACAATATATCGGTCTATGCTACCACTCGACGGTCTCTCGAAAGAGACCGACCGAGTGGGAGCTTCGGAGGAGGTTTGGGCAACAGAAGAAAAGGCCTTGGGTTTTTCTCCTTTCAAAGAAACCTTCAAAGGATAGAATATCCCGTTTGGACTTCTTCTTTCGTCGTCGTGAAAACCTCTCCCACTGGGAGGTAAACCACTCCCTACACCTGTTGTTACTATCACACCGTTGGCCCCTACAAGAAGGACAAAGGGCGTGAGGATCAGTCTCGATCGCCGACATGAATGTTCCACAGGGGCGGTCAGGAAACCCTGGGCAGGTGCGCATGATCTTAGAGGCCAACTTCACATATACAGAACTAGAAAAAGAAAAGACAAAAGCAATTAAATGGCTGCCAAATGACGGCGATGATGAGAGCGGACACGTCCGACCACCATCCGAGCCGAGAGCAAAGTGAGCTCAAGCACAGATGTGTGAGAGGGAGGAGGGGTAGCAAGTTACCCTCCCCTAACCCCGCTAACTAGCAGTGTGGGTAGTAAACCCTCGTTAAAAATTAATGGCTTGTCATTTCAGCTACGTCGAAAGTAATACCCCTATTAAATAGCGTAGTTTGTATTCCAGTTACGGAACAAACTGGAATTCTAAAAGAAATGGACCAGTGCTGGCTAGTTTGGCCTTTTTCTCTACATGTTTAATAGGGGCTGGGGCAAAATAACTTGCATATCGGTAGATTAAAGTATCAAGTATATTTTTCACTTTAACTCCATTGTTTACATTTGGGAGACCGATGGCGAATTAGTGCACTTGTGCTGCTTGCACTTGCTTTTCTGTTTTTTTGCATGATGTAATCATTACCTGTCTTTTATAACCAATTACGAATGTCCAAACATTTATGAACAAGTTTCTGGTTATTGTTCAACAACCAATTTTCCCTCCTTCCTTTCAGTTTTAGCTTGACCACC
The DNA here is from genome assembly GCF_036898095.1 of Palaemon carinicauda. Taxonomy (NCBI): domain Eukaryota; kingdom Metazoa; phylum Arthropoda; class Malacostraca; order Decapoda; family Palaemonidae; genus Palaemon; species Palaemon carinicauda. The sequence continues at coordinate 116,351,796 of NC_090734.1, read as the reverse complement.
ATCACATGCTGTACAGACATTTCCAAGAGGGAAGTACAATTATTTTAAATTTTAGTGTACTGTATTTCAAACTATGTTGCCAATTGATTCTGATGAAAACACTCAATTCAGAACATAGGAGCAGTGAGATTATGTTTATTTGAAAGCAAATTGAACCACTGTTAAGCAAAAACTGTTGGAAGGACGTGAAGTCAATCATCGAGAATTGTGATAATTCATTTTTATCCACTTACATGAACCATACAGTTTTCCAACTGTTATCTTGTGTTTATTTTGTATTCTGACCATTATTGATACAGGTGGTTTCCCCAAATAATCATGGTTAGCAATGCACAAATCACAATAATGTATAGAGTAGGAAAAATATAGTTCATGAATTGGGCTAGAAATTAAAGTATCATATAAATGTGATATTCCCCCCTCTAGGCCAGATTCCCCCAACCCACTGCAGTTATATGCGTATGGCTATGGTGATGTGTAGCAACTACAGTTTTATGTTGACTTATTGTACACCTAATGAAGAACACCTTTTTAAAATATTGTGTTATCCCTCAAAATTTAAAAGTCCTATGTACAATTCTGAGTTACCTTTTATTGAAGACCAACACATTTTATTATTGTAATGACAAAGTTGCTAGGACAAAAAGGGACATAGGTGTTAATCATAAGGAAAGGAGGTCTGTGACCTGGGAAGGGGGGTTCCAGGGGATTGTCTCCAGCTAGGTGAGTGACCTGGGAATGGGGGTCTGGGTCTATGGCATGGGAAATGTTAGGTTAGGTGGGTGCGTTAGGTTCTGTGGCCTTTTACAAATGTCGAAACTGTTAAATAATCATGTTTGTCCCGTTTCGTCCACCCAGTTCCAGGTTCCCAACTGTGTCGGTAAGGAAGTGTGGGGGGGGGGGAATAATAGGACAACTGTTCATTTGCTGTGGAAGTAAAGGGGGGGAGTAATGGCCTATAGGGGGAAAAAAATCGTTAATAGGTGAAATCAATCCTAGGCTAATTTTTTCCTGGGGGAATTTCAGTCAGGGGGGGAAAAATTTCCTGCTACACAGGTCTTAGCTAAAAATTTACCGTAATTTGAATACGCGTGATATTGGATAACCTATCCTAACTCGGACTATATTAGTTTTCCAGTACCTTTAAGCTATCGAATTGCATTCTAAGTACTTGGTGTGTAATAGTGATAAATGACAGAAGACTGAAAAAAACTCTAAAACATAAAATTAGAACAGTACAGTACTCACTATTCTCATCAGGAAGTAGGCATAAACTAGTTCTACATATGTAGTCTGGCCTAAAAATACACTCTTCAATAATTTGGTATATATTTACTGTACAATTTCCCCTTGCATTAATAAGATGCCTAGGTATTTTTATTTAACAGTACATGACCTTGACCTTTGCAATTGACCATTCATGAAACTTTTCCCAGAAATATTGAATTGTTGCCAAAAAACTAATTCATTAAATCTTTTCTTAATAATCGAACCAACAGCGACGTGCAAGTCCACCCCCCCCCCCCCCCCCTTTCCACTACAAGTAAGGTCACTATTATTTGAGTCGGGTTAGGTGGGGTACATATCCCTTTAATTTTTCTAAAGCTCTTAATATATACAATAAATAACTAGTCTTAATAGGAAATGGGATTATTGATGTTGGGTTTCATTATACTGTACAGGAAGATTAGGAATAATATTTCTTTTTACGTAGCAATGGGGCACTTTCAGCTAAAGTTGCAAGGAAGAAAGTTGATTGGAAAAAACAAGATTGTGTAAATAAAAATACCTAGTCATATTAACGAAGGGTGCAATTGTTAATATTTTTTAGAAAATTTAGGTAGTTTGTAGAAGGCAGGGTACATTTATAATTTCTTAGTTAATATGCTTCTACTGGAATTCATAAGAAGAAATGGATAACAATTAGCAATTCTAGCCTTCTTCTCTATGTGATTAATGGGGCTAGAGCATAATAATGTAGCGTGACCTATAATTGATTTTAAACGAGGGGTAAGAAATTTCATATCCAGGTGGTTTGTCCCAATAGTCAAGGTCAGAAATGAATGACACATTAAGATAACCCGTAAGAAAAATATATGGTTTATGTTTTTAGTTAACCCTTTTACCACCCAGGCTATTTGGAACTTTCCAACCCTTAACCCCCAGGGGTTTTTTTTATTCAAGCACATTTTGCTATATAATTTTTTAAATTGCTCTAACAGCTTTAATTTTTGTCATAGAGAGGTCAGGTTGGTGTCATTCTTTTGGAAAATGCCTGAAGTTTCTCATAAAGTTATCAAAAATATGCAAAAAAAACAAAAAATTGTAAATAGCAGTTTTTTGCAGGGACGTACCAGTACGTCCATGGGAGTAAAGGGATGAGTTTTGTGAAACGTACCAGTACGTCCTTTGGAGGTAAAAGGGTTAAATGATGATTTACTTAAGTATCAAAGATTCATATTTATGGATTTTTATAAGAGTTAGGGTGCGGCAAGGTAAGGAAGGACAGAATATTTTCACTTATTTTACAAAGTAACCCTATTTCCTACAGCCGCTTCATATAATTAACTAGATTGAGTTAGGGAAATAGGGCTCCCGAACCGGCCCAATATTAGAACGTGGAGTCATAATTCAGGTTAAGCTGACACACAGTAAATTATGTATCCGAGTGGTACATGTTATGATTTCTAACAGCCTAGAAAAATGTTATTTTCATTAGTAAAATAAATTTTTGAATATACTTACCCGATAATCATGTAGCTGTCAACTCCGTTGCCCGACAGAATTCTACGGACGGGATACGCCAGCGATCGCTATACAAGAGGGGGGTGTACTCACCAGCGCCATCTGTGGTCAGGTACTCCAGTACTTCTTGACACCACCACCTCAATTTTTTCCTCGGTCCACTGGTTCTCTATGGGGAGGAAGGGTGGGTCAATTAAATCATGATTATCGGGTAAGTATATTCAAAAATTTATTTTACTAATGAAAATAACATTTTTCAATATTAATCTTACCCGATAATCATGTAGCTGATTCACACCCAGGGGGGTGGGTGAAAACCAGTGTACATGTTAATCAAGAAGCTAAGTATCCCGTATTTCATATTATCAGTTATTCAAAATAACAATGAAATTATAAGTACCTGGTAAGGAAGTCGACTTGAACCATTACTCTGCCTTTAATAAGTTCGTCTTCCTTACTGAGCGCAGCGTTCCTCTTAGGAGGCTGAACAACTCTAAGGTGCTGAAGTATAAAGGGTTGCAACCCATACTAAAGGACCTCTACACAACCTCTAACCTAGGCGCTTCTCAAGAAAGAATTGACCACCCGCCAAATCAACTAGGATGCGGAAGGCTTCTTAGCCTACCGTAACAACCCAAAAACAACAATAAAAGCATTCAAGAGAAAGGTTAAAAAAGGTTATGGGATTAAGGGAATGTAGTGGCTGAGCCCTCACCTACTACTGCACTCGCTGCTACGAATGGTCCCAGGGTGTAGCAGTTCTCGTAAAGAGACTGGACATCTTTGAGATAGAATGATGCAAACACTGACTTGCTCCTCCAATAGGTTGCATCCATAATACTCTGCAGAGAACGGTTCTGTTTGAAGGCCAACGAAGTAGCCACAGCTCTCACTTCGTGTGTCCTTACCTTCAGCAAAGCAAGGTCTTCATCCTTCATGTGAGAATGAGCTTCTCTAATCAGAAGCCTTATGTAATACGAAACTGCGTTCTTGGACATAGGCATCGAAGGTTTCTTAATGGCACACCATAAGGCCTCTGATTGTCCTCGTATAGGTTTTGACCTTTTAAGATAGTACTTTAGAGCTCTGACAGGGCAAAGAACTCTCTCTAGCTCGTTACCCACCATGTTGGAAAGGCTAGGAATTTCGAACGACCTAGGCCAAGGACGTGAAGGAAGTTCATTTTTTGCCAAAAACCCGAGCTGTAAGGAACATGTAGCTGTTTCGGATGTGAATCCTATGTTCCTGCTGAAGGCGTGAACCTCACTAACTCTTTTGGCTGTTGCAAGGCAGACTAGGAAAAGAGTTTTGAGAGTAAGGTCTTTGAAAGAGGCTGACTGGAGAGGTTCAAATCTAGGAGACATAAGGAACCTTAAGACTACGTCTAGATTCCAGCCTGGAGTGGACAAGCGACGTTCTTTAGAGGTCTCGAAAGACTTAAGGATGTCCTGTAGATCTTTGTTGGAGGAAAGATCCAAGCCTCTGTGGCGGAAAACTGTTGCCAACATACTTCTGTACCCTTTTATCGTAGGAGCCGAAAGAGATCTAACATTCCTAAGATGCAACAGGAAGTCAGCAACTTGGGTTACAGAGGTACTGGTAGAGGAAACTGCATTGGCTCTGCACCAGCTTCGGAAGACTTCCCACTTGGATTGATAGACTCAGCGAGTGGATATCCTCCTTGCTCTGGCAATCGCTCTGGCTGCCTCCTTCGAAAAGCCTCTAGCTCTAGAGAGTCTTTCGATAGTCTGAAGGCAGTCAGACGAAGAGCGTGGAGGCTTGGGTGTACCTTCTTTACGTGAGGTTGACGTAGAAGGTCCACTCTTAGAGGGAGAGTCCTGGGAACGTCGACCAGCCATTGCAGTACCTCTGTGAACCATTCTCTTGCAGGCCAAAGGGGAGCAACCAACGTCAGCCGTGTCCCTTCGTGAGAGACGAACTTCTGAATAACTCTGTTGATGATCTTGAACGGCGGGAATGCATAAAGATCGAGGTGGGACCAATCCAGCAGAAAAGCATCCACGTGAACTGCTGCCGGGTCTGGGATTGGGGAACAGTACAATGGGAGCCTCTTGGTCATCGAGGTAGAGAACAGATCTATCGTTGGCTGACCCCACAAGGCCCAAAGCCTGTTGCACACTTTCTTGTGAAGGGTCCATTCTGTGGGGATGACTTGACCCTTCCTGCTGAGGCGATCTGCCGAGACATTCATATTGCCTTGAATGAATCTCGTTACCAGCGTGAGGTTTCGACTTCTTGACCAAATGAGGAGGTCCCTTGCTATCTCGTACAGCTTCCTCGAATGAGTCCCTCCCTGCTTGGAGATGTACGCCAAGGCTGTGGTGTTGTCGGAGTTCACCTCCACCACCTTGCTTAGCAGGAGGGACTTGAAGTTCATTAAGGCCAGATGTACTGCCAACAACTCCTTGCAATTGATGTGAAGCGTTTCCTGTTCCTTGTTCCATGTTCCCGAGCATTCCTGTCCGTCCAAGGTCGCGCCCCAGCCCGAGTCTGATGCGTCCGAATAGAGATGAAGATTGGGGGTCTGAACAGCTAACGAGAGACCCTCCTTGAGAAGGATGTTGCTCTTCCACCACATGAGAGTGGTCTTCATCTCTTTGGTAACAGGAATAGAGACCGCTTCGAGCGTCGTATTCTTGTCCCAGTGAGCTGCTAGATGGTATTGAAGGGGGCGGAGGTGGAGTCTCCCTAACTCGGTGAACAGGGCTAACGATGACAGGGTCCCTGTTAGACTCATCCACTGTCTCACCGAGCATCTGTTCCTCTTCAGCATGCTCAGGATGCACTCTAGGGCTTGGTTGATTCTTGGGGCCGACGGAAAAGCCCGAAAAGCTTGACTCCGAATCTCCATTCCCAGGTAAACGATGGTTTGGGAAGGAATAAGCTGGGACTTCTCTAAGTTGACCAAAAGACCCAGTTCCTTGGTCAAGTCCAAAGTCCATCTGAGACTCTCCAGACAGCGACGACTTGTGGGGGCTCTTAAAAGCCAGTCGTCTAAATAAAGGGAGGCTCTGATGTCCGCCAAGTGGAGGAATTTGGCAATATTCCTCATCAGTCGCGTAAACACCATAGGTGCCGTGCTTAGGCCAAAACACAGGGCTTGGAATTGGTACACAACCTTTCCAAAAACGAATCTCAGAAAAGGTTGGGAGTCTGGATGAATGGGGACGTGAAAGTAGGCGTCTTTCAGATCCAACGAGACCATCCAGTCCTCCTGCCTGACCGCTGCTAGGACCGACTTCGTCGTCTCCATAGTGAACGTCTGCTTGGTGACATAAGCATTGAGCGCACTGACGTCCAGCACCGGTCTCCAACCTCCTGTCTTCTTGGCCACCAGGAAGAGACGGTTGTAAAAGCCCGGGGATTGATGATCCCGGACTATCACCACTGCCTCCTCCTGTAAAAGGAGCGACACCTCTTGATGTAACGCTAGCCTCTTGTCCTTTTCCTTGTAGTTGGGAGAGAGGTTGATTGGAGAAGTGGTCAGAGGGGGATTGCGGCAGAATGGGATCCTGTAACCCTCCCTTAGCCACTTGACAGACTGGGCGTCTGCACCTCTTCTTTCCCAAGCTTGCCAGAAGGTCTTGAGTCTGGCTCCTACGGCTGTCTGGAGAGGAGGAGAGTCAATGTTTGCTTTTCGAAGACTTGGTACCTTTCCTGGACCTGCCCCTGCGACCGTCTGGGCGGGTACTTCCTCGGCTGGGGGCTCTGCCACGAAAGGGCGGAATAAATCTGGTAGCAGGAGTATCAGCCACTGGGGTGCGGTAAGTTCTTGGTACTGAAGGTGCAACCTTAGCCTTCCGTGCTGAAGAGGCCACGAGGTCATGCGTATCCTTCTGTATAAGAGCCGCAGACATTTCCTTGATAAGATCCTCAGGAAACAGGAACTTAGAAAGAGGAGCAAAAAGTAACTGTGACCTTTGGCAAGAGGTGATACCAGTGGAAAGGAAGGAGCAAAGTTGTTCCCTTTTCTTGAGGACTCCCGATACAAACATAGAGGCAAGTTCGCCGGAACCATCGCGAATTGCTTTGTCCATACAGGACATAATCAGCATGGCCGAGTCTTTGTCAGAAGGGGCAGTCTTCTTGCTCAAAGCCCCCAGGCACCAGTCGAGGAAATTAAAAATTTCAAAGGCGCGAAAGACTCCCTTTAAGAAGTGGTCCAGGTCAGAAAAGGTCCAGCAGACCTTAGAGCGTCTCATAGCCGACCTTCGTGGAGAGTCAACCAAACTTGAGAAGTCAGCCTGGGCAGAGGCAGGGACCCCCAAGCCTGGTTCCTCTCCCGTGGCATACCAGACGCCCGCCTTAGAAGCCAGCTTAGGAGGCGGAAACATAAAAGACGTCTTTCCCAGTTGCTGCTTGGACTGCAACCAATCCCCTAACATTCTCAAAGCTCTCTTTGAAGATCTAGCGAAGACAAGCTTAGTGTAGGCAGACTTAACAGGTTGCATGCCTAGAGAGAACTCGGATGGAGGAGAACGAGGGGTAGCAGAAACAAAGTGTTCAGGGTATAACTCTCTGAAAAGAGTAAGGACCTTGCGAAAGTCAATGGAGGGTGGCAATGACTTGGGTTCCTCCACATCAGATGAAGGATCATCCAGGTGAGCCACTTCATCCTCAGAAACCTCATCACCTGAGTGTTGAGAAGCGAGAGGTAACGATAAAGCAGTATGCTGAATGGCTGAATCCTGAAGAACGGGTGCATGCGCACTAGCGGATTCATCCTCAAGACTCTGCTGAAGAGGATGAGGGCTGGTAATGACAAAGTCCTGAGGCTGGGATGAAGGAGGTTCTGCGGGGGTCTGAGGAGCAAGCGTGGTGAGAGGCGAATGCTGTAAAGCATGAGGCTCATGCTGCATAGTCTGCGGTTCAAGTTGAATAGGAAGCGGCTTAAGCTGAGAAGAATGTGGTTGCTGCATGCGTTGAGGTGGCTGTCTCATAGCATGAGGTTCCTGCCTCAAGGGTTGCGCTTGCCTCAAGGGTTGAGGTGGCTGCGCAGAGAGAGGCTCTTGTCCCACGAGTTGAGGTTCTAGCCTCAAGAGTTGAGGTGCTTGCCTCGAGAGTTGAGGTTCTCGCCTCGAGGAAAGTGGAGGTGGCTGCTGTAAGAGTTGAGGTTGCTGCCTCAAGGATGGTGGAGGTTGTCGCACCGCAAGAGGTTGCTGCCTCGAGGATGGTTGCAACGCAAGAGGCTCCTGCCTCAAGGGTAGAGGAGGTTGCTGCAAAGCATAAGGCTCCTGCCCCAAGTGTTGAGGAGGTTGCCGCGTGGCAAGAGGCTCCTGCCTCAAGGAAAGTGGAGGTTGCTGCACAGCGCTGGTATCTGGCAACTCCCAAAGCGGCAGCTCACGCATGGAGGTAGTTTGAGGAACCTCAACCTCATACGTCTGGCAGGCTGGACTGCGCAGAGGTGGGGGAGCGCTCGCAGGAGGAGGTGTGATAACCTTCTCTGCCTGAAACTCCTGCATCAACACCGCAAGCTGCGACTGCATAGTCTGCAGCATAGCCAACTTGGGATCAACAGAAGTTGAGGTCTGTTGAGGCATAGCTTTAACAGAAGTTGAGGTCTGTTGAGGCATCGCTTTACCTCTCTTAGGAGGCGTGCAGCCATCCGATGACTGCGGCGAGTCCGAACTAGCCCAGTGGCTACACCCGGGCTGTTGGACTCGCGCGGACTGGACCTTACGCTTAAGAGGCCTTGAGACCTGGGTCCAGCGTTTCCTCCCGGAAACATCTTCTGCAGACGAGGAAATAAAGGGCTCAATCGTCTGAGAGTGGAAGTGACGATCTCTATAAGATACGCCCGCAACCACTGAGGATACTACTGTGCGCCGATCAAGGCCTGCCGAACCCTTTTGCCCTTCGACATTGCTTCTCCCCTGGGCTTGGGAGCTTGCAAGAGGTCCCGGACTGGGAGGACGACTGGCACGCACAGAAGTATCCTCATGCGCAACACTGACACTGACACTAGGCACAGCACTGGCACTACCACTTCCCACTGCACTTTTCACTTTAAGTTCCTTGACATCTGCCAAGAGAAACTTGTGGTCACTCACTACCGACTCCACCTTATCACCTAAAGCCTGAATGGCACGTAAAACATCCGACATATCAGGCTGAGCACTAATAATAGGTTCGGGGGTAGCCACTACAGGGGGAGGAAAAGGTTGAGGATCATGGGGGGAGGAATAAAGTAAAGAGCGAGCCGAACTCCTCCTAACTCTCTCTCTCTCTAACTTAGTCGTATACTTGAGGAATTGAATAAAATCAAATTCCGAAAGTCCGGCACATTCCTCACATCGATCTTCCAACTGACAGGATTTTCCCCTACAGTCGGAACAAACGGTGTGAGGATCAACCGAGGCCTTCGGAATACGCCTAATACAAGTCCTACATCGTCTTTGGGGAGGAGCTTGAGAATGGTCGGACATCTTGAATCAGAGAACAGTCAAGGGGGGATTCCAAATTAAAGCAAAGATCGTTATACCATTAATCAAAATTAATCCAAAAGCTATCTAAGCTAAGGGAAAAGCTTCCTGTATAGCGAAAGCTGAAATCTCAGAGCAATACTTCACCAAAACCGTGAACAAAGACTCCAAAATCATAAGCGTATCCATGTAGGTCTTGCCGGAAGCACGACAGAGGAAAAATTGAGGTGGTGTTGTCAAGAAGTACTGGAGTACCTGACCACAGATGGCGCTGGTGAGTACACCCCCCTCTTGTATAGCGATCGCTGGCGTATCCCGTCCGTAGAATTCTGTCGGGCAACGGAGTTGACAGCTACATGATTATCGGGTAAGATTAATATTGAAAATATGCAATTTTAGCCGATTTTCAGCCAGTGTCACACCAATATTTGCTGTGTGCAACTCTTAAATAAATGTATTTGTTATAGCTTCAGATAAAATAAATAAAAAATAATTTAGCGTGCAATGCTTTTTACAGATATTAACCAAACCAGGAGTTATAAGGTGGGCTCTTGCACTATTTTTTCAGAACCTTAATTACCTACTTTAGTTCTAATTGGATATAAACCTTCATGAGGAAATACAAATTGGTATTTGTTTACAAGACCACACTCTCCATTTACTTCTAAGTTATGCAGTCCTGCAGCTCTTCTCTTTTTGTGCAGTAATTAGGAGGTTCTTTAAATGCTGGGAAAAAAATGGCAACGAGTCAGGGGTTATAAAAAAAACTAGCATGGTTTCCTTACTAAACAACCTAGAACTGACACCTGTCAACATAGTTAACCTAACAAAATTTCGTGATGCCAGCATAAATAAACTTTAGATTGTGAAGCCAGCGTACATTTGATATATATTCAAAATGTATACTAAATTAAAAATGGAGTAATTACTCTAAAGTTCATAAATTATACAATTCACAAACAGTGACACTTTTGAGTAATTACAACATTCTTAATTTAGTATGTTTTGAAAATACAATATATCAAATGTACACTGGCATCACGAACTTCTGTTTAAGTATGCTGGCGTCACAGACTTCTGTTTGGTTGACTACGTTGACGATCAATTCCAGGTCGTTTAGTGAGGAAACCCAGTTAGTTTTTTTATAACCTTTCCCACCTTGTTCCACATATCTTGCCATTTTTTGCTTTCCCAGCATCTAAAGAACCTCCTTATTACTATACAAGAAGAGGAGAGCTGCAGAACTGCATAATTTGGGAGTAAATGGAGTGTGGGGTCTTGTAATCAAATACCTACGAATTATTTATCAACCAAATAAAAAATATGGTTTTATTATAGTTACGGAGAGGGAAAAATTTCCTAGTAAACAACTCTTTCCAAAAATATTCAGTAAACAGTGACTCACGGATCAAGGCAATTATCTATGAAAGTCTTCTTATAAAATCAACACTTTTATACGGATTGATATGTGTGTATTAAAGTGATAACGTTAGTCTTCTCTAATTGGATCTTAAGAGTAAAAATAGGGCTGAGTTAGTTTGTTGAACAGCAGGCACACACGACAACTCGTCCAGTACAGTAACTTGAGGGTAACAAGGGAGGAACTAATGCCCCTGCATTACGGACACTAGAGCATAGGTTAAGTTAGGCGGGGTTACTTTAAGCCACACCATACCTTTCCTAGTAATTTAGGATTAAATTTCCCTTTTACTGTGCTCGAACTAACCTGTGTCGTCAGTTTAATCAAAGCTCCTAGTTTGCTATATAATTGTACATTCATGGTACACATGCAATGGCTAAAGGATGCAATTAATCGAAGCTTATCTGATAACCTGACCTCCAAAAACGAGAATAACACATCCATGAGTGAGAAGTTTTAAGAAAAAAAAAATTGTAAATAAAATTTAGTAAATTGTTGTACATTTGCAAGGTGAAGTTGTATGTACTGCATATACATTGAAATTACATTGCCAAATATATAATTAAGATCAATCTGACACCGGGTTTGTCAGCCTAACGTAAGGCTGTCTTGGAGCAAAACACGATTAGCCTACAGTACCGTAATGTCTGCTATGCAGTCCTGCATTCCCTACGTAAATTGGGCAGAAACCACTTGTCAAAAATAAAGACGACGGATTAAAATTTACACTAATGTACCCCGACACCACCCTCTTAAAAAGGGTTAAATATAAAAGCGATTCTGCGGAACATAAGGTTCCGCAGTTGCAGGATCATTACGGGAGGCGAACAACAGACGGGCTAATCGAGATGTTCTCGATTGTCTAAACGTCAATTCTTTTTCCGACCTTATCTCAGCAGAGATTTGCCTTCTGACGACCTAGAGTGTCCTATTGAATAATCATCTGACAGAATAATAACCTCACACCAGGTAAACTTCGTTAAAACTCGAGTCGAGACAAGGAACACACCCAATCAATCCCTTTGCCAGCTGATGACATTCGAGGGGGCCATCTTCCAATGAGTCATCCTTTATTTCTGGTGATAATTTTGTTTAATTCCCACCCAAAATAGGCCTGCGGTCATCTCAAGATGCTATTTAGGCTATCCAAGTACTTACTTTACAGCATAAGAAGGTTCCACAGAAAAAAGCACCTTAAATTGCCTTCGTCGTTCGTTAATATCCAAGTGTTATTTTGCACTGCTCGAAACTCTCGCATTTAGCGAGACTTGGCGAGATCGATCGGGTGGAGAATCGGACTTGAGCGATGGTTCTTTCCTCTTATGGCGGCAATATTTTAAACATAAGTCGTCATTATTCATAAAATTAGTTTATATTGAATCTTTGTAGGACAATTTTAATTTATTTACTACTTGTATTATCATTGTATTGTTTCTGTATACATATGGTTTTAGGTAAATAAAATTAATAAATCAATGACATTTGACACCATTTGGGCCGGCATAGAACGTGAATATCAGAATTATGACACAATTATAGGCGACTGTCTTTCCCTCTAGAGGAAATTTATAAAGCACTACGCTTTAATATTTCGCTCATATTTTTAAGGCAAAATCCTACAAAATTCAAATGTTTGCAAATCAGTTGCAACTTTGTTCCCTGCATGTTCGTTTATCGCGTCATAATAACAGATTGCAATGCAATTGCATGTAATTCGGAAAGACGTTGTATCGACTTGCCTGCCTATGAATAACGCCATTACTCTTTGCATATATCGATCAATGAGATCATAGGATTTATGTCAGCATACTATTCTAATCATTTAAAAACAAAATTAAAGTCATGATCCTACATACGCAGTGTATACTGGGCGCTGTTCGTTTCACCCAAAACTACTTAAAAGCAGTCGGGGATAATTGCGTGTTGCTGCAAATGTTACGGTGCCACCCTGCGCTTGGGTCTATGGTACTGCAACCGCTCCCAAACTCAGTGCTGGGCTTCACCTATTACGGGTGTGCCACAAAAATATTTTCCTTTCTTCCGTCTCTTTTTACTAGCATTACGAGACAACACGCTAATTATAGTTTATTCTCTCGGTATTTTTCTTTGGATTATCGATCGCCGTCCTCGTAGACCTGATTACCGGGAAAATCCGGTTGGCAGATTTGTCTCCGACTTGCAGACATGTCGCAAAATATATCTTTATTCATTTTTGTTCGTGTATGTTTTGTATGCAATCTTGAACGCTACTGTTGTCATCATCATTGACAGTTAACTATCGTAATAACGACATGACATTTTTCTTATGAAAATCAGTTTGTTTGCTTTGCGGTCCTATTTAAATTTTAAGCGTTTCTTTTATTTCTTTTCTTTAGAATTATCAATTTCCTATATGGCCGTTTCCCTTATTTGCATTGTTTGCTTTGAACTCTGGAACCTTCAAATCATGGGTATCTTCTGACTTATTCACCATCTATTGTATATTTATTATTTATGTGTATACACATACACACACACCCACACACACACACACACACACACATATATATATATATATATATATATATATATATATTGCCTGCCATTTACACATGCATAGTTGTTTTTAATCCTTATCGGTTGATTGACATTAATTCAATTCATAACTTTTATTCCTCTATATATGAGGTGTAGATATCGATTCAATCATCCGTCTTCTGCTATTAGCCGTTTTACAACCTCAACCTTTTTCTATTATTTTGGTGTAAATCATATACTATGTCGACTAAACGTAAAGAAGCTTTAAAATCTCACAGCTTTGTTTCAAGAAATATACACCTAGACCTATCTTCTGTTAGTTTAATTTAAACTTGCCCCAGCACGATTTACACAATTAAATAACGGTAACAAAATCTCATACTTAAAAGAAAAGAAATAAATAAAAATATTCCTTAGTCTCCCAGACTTCAGATTTCATCAGCATGCAGAACGCAGCGGGTGTTAGCTAAATCTGATTTTAGACGACACCATATGAGGAGAGAGTAATCTCGCTCAAAGGCTTAAGACGTCCTTTTACAGAGAAGATAGACAATGAATGTAAAACCTGCTGAATCGTTAGAACAATACGATGTTGGTTTCTGGGTAAAAGGTTGCGGTTTATTCTAATACCATTTTTAAAGAATATACACCCGTTCATATGGACCTTTACCTAGGCCTACATGGAATTAGTTTGCAAACAAATTTTTCCTTTGTTAAAACAGTTGATAATAAGGAGAAGAGAGAATAAAATTTTAATATATTCATAAGAATTAAAGATATATAGTTCAATGAAGAATAATTGAGATACAAATAAAAGTCAGTGGTGCAAACATGGTACTTTACAAATAGCTTCAGGTTATTGGAACCAAGATGTATTCGTACCTCTATTGTAGGTTCTAAAGCTTTCAAATATGCGGCCTCAACAAAGACTGAAAATTAAGGCTTCCAAGAAGAAACTGTAGACTTTCTTGTCTTTTAAGTGCATCGATAATGTGGATGTGACAATTAACAGAGAATTGGTTGTATGATACTTATAGATACACAAGAGTGTAGGCTATATACGACGAACATATCTTGTAGGTCTTGTAGTACGTATGGTTTCAGTGTGTGATAGGACCATGAAATTGCCCTTAAAATAAAATGATATAAGTTTGCAGCTTCTGAGACATTTTTTTTTTTTTTTGCATTATCCGATGACAATTTTGTCAAAGTCATTTACGAAATTGTAGAAATATGACAATATATCACTGAAAATAAGCAAGTACGGTAGCCTATATGTATTTAGAAGAATGTCTATCAGATTAATCCAGTTTTTGCATTTATTTCATCGGATATTTTTTTTTATCAAGAGTTAAGTCTTGATATAGCCTATTCAAATTATTTGTGAATATTTCAATATCAACTTTAAGAAAATCATAATTATTTAAACTGAAATAGTGTTATACTTCCATTCTATATAGCTCTCAAATTATCTTATCAATTTACATGTCGAAACAGTCACGAGTTATTTTCACACAGAGAGAGAGAGAGAGAGAGAGAGAGAGAGAGAGAGAGAGAGAGAGAGAGAGAGAGAGAGAGAGAGAGAGAGAGATTCACTAGGCAAAATATCACTACCTGGCAACGTTAAGCACTCACCCATTTGTGACGTGACCTTGTACAGGACTCTTCACTTAAACACCGAAAGGTATTCACCCTGGATGGAAGGTTACAGGAATGAGGCAAGGAGTTGGGCACAGGTAGGGCGAGAGAAAGTACTAATGACCTTCCAGCTGCATTTGAGACTTCCGAATAAAAATACTTTCACAGTGTTTAGGTAACAGAAATTAATATGCCGTCTGTACTTACAGATGCGAAATGAAAGTTCCCTTGATATTGGAATTAGTGATAAATTGCTTTAATTTTAAATCTTTAGATGAGAACAATATTAGATGAAATCTTAAATGTTTTGAATTTTCTTCAGTTAACTAAAAGCTATCTTAGCAGCGACTAAAATCAAGATATTATTTCTTACTGAAATTAGAAATGTCCATATTAAAACTGCAATACACATATCATGCAGCTGTATTTTTTCAACGCTACTTTAGACGTTTCAAACTCAAGTCTAAGTGATTTTACCTATTTGTTTACACCAAGAACAATTAAATCTTATTATCACTATAATTTATAAATGCTTAATTTTGCAAAAAAAAAAAAATCATCGTCTCGTTGTTGATTACGCTACAGTTAAAAGTTAGTTAATTAAATATACAATATTTCAAAGTCCCGTGATTCGACAGCGACACATTCGACCTTTTCTCATTCCTTGTTTATGGCGGCAGAATAGCAAGTACCACCTGGTATTACTATCAGCCTTTTGAGCAATTGCATTGGGATTAGGAATCGGGGATATGTGGCCTGGTGCTGGGATGGGGAGGCCATTCAGTGCCAAGTTGCAACCAGTGGGAAAACCTGCCAGTTGGATCATGGAGTGAAAGATGAACAGCGAGAGGGAAGAAAGAAATTGGGAACAGAGGTGAGGCTGAAGGCTAAGCGGTGGGTGCAGCTATGGGGCGGGGGGGGGGGGTGGCAAATAAATACTACAAAGACTTTAACAATAATGACTGCAGTGTGCCAACAGCAATGCCCTCTACAAGAGAAATTTTAGTAATATTGACAGTAAAAGATTCAATTCCTTCTCATTTTTATCAACAGCAATATTGACATGTTACACGACTTTTACTAATTCTAAAAATGGAAAAAAAAAAATAAAAAAAAATTCTTGCGGAAGAAAGGAGACTCAATCTGTGGGTCGCGAGTTCAAGAGTTACCAGAAGTCGTTGCCTGAGCATCTCTTGCTTGAAGGGATTGGGTGCTGATCATATGACCTCTGCCACTCATAAGTGACCTTTAAACCTTTAATAATGATGATGGTAATAATACAGTGATGATGATGATGTTAATTTATTTTGAATCAACTCCCATTATGAGTTTATTCATAGATTCTTAGATATACGAAATGCAGACAATTTTTGTGTACAGTGATGTCTATCTTATACTTAATAAATTACAAATAGTGGATTTTAATGCCCAATTATTTACTATGTATAATTGAAGAGCCCATTGAAAATAAACGTGCATAAATTGTATAACTTTCATTATGAAAAAATGTAATAAAATTTATAATAAAAAAAAAAGTTTCACAAAATTATCATGTCTCACAAGGTATAATCAAAGTGTGCAGGTTTTTTTTATATAAAAAGTATTTTAAAGGGCAACTGGAATTTTTTTTTTATTTAAAGTGTGTTTGATTAGTGTTAGCTCTGTTTTCAAAGTAAATCTTGGTCAGGTACAGTACAACATATATTTTATAACTTTGACCATGCTCTGCATTCAGATATTCCCAGACTGTACCATCTTGCTCGTAATACTATAGTCATTTTTTTTTAGCGATGCAAATTTGCACCGACTCGCAGCGGTGCCCTTTTAGCTCGGAAAAGATTCCTGATCGCTGATTGGTTGGACGAGATAATTTTAACCAATCAGCGATCAGGAAACTTTTCCAAGCTAAAAGGGCACCGCTGCGAGTCGGTGCAAATCTGCATCGCTAAAAGAAATGGACTATAGGTATGCAGTTAATTCCAATACTGCATTCATGCCTTATCCATCATAAAGCTCAATACTACACATTATTCTAGAAATTTTTATTCCCGCTATGACCGAATTGTGGAATGATCTTTCGAATCAGGCAGTTGAATTAGCTGAACTTTAAAAGTTCAAACTTGCAGCAAATGTTTTTATGCTGAACAGGCTGGCTGAAGTCTCTTTATACTTTCTATATGAATGTTCTATTTTAATGTTGCTACCATTATTAAAACATTTTTAATTACATGTTCATTACTTTTCGGACAAGTTTTAGTTCTTTATTTCATTTTCTCACTGGGCTATTTTTCTTGTTGGAGCCCTTGATCTTATAGCACCCTGCTTTTCCAACTTGGGTTGTAGCTTACCTATAGGCAATTATTTTTAGCAAGGCAGATTTGCACCGAATCGCAGCTGTGTCCTTTTAGCTCGGAAACGTTTCCAGCTCGCTGATTGGTTGGACAAGATAATTCTAACCAATCAGGTAGCAGGAAACTTTTTCCGAGCTAAAAGGGCACTGCTGCCAGTCGGTGCAAATCTGCCTCACTAAAAAGAAATTAGTATAGTAATAATAGTACTATATCATGCATTTGCAGTGATGAGATTAACTATAATGAGATATTCACCACCAAGAGGATCATTCACATACGAGAATATTTGCTACTATATTAGAATATACTAGACTCCAGACTATTATAACTACTAGGTAAGCTACAACCCTTGTTAGAAAATCAGGGTGCTGTAAGCCCAAGGGCTCTTCCAGGGAAAATAGCCAAGTGAAGAAAGGAAATAATGGGTAGTGTGCCTTAGTGTATCCTAAAGCAAGACGACTCTAACCTAAGACAGTGGAAGACCAGAGTAGAGAGGATCTGGCATTACCAAAGACTTTAGAACAATGGTTTGATGTTGGAGTGACCTTCTAGAAGAGATGTTTACCAGGGCTAAAGTCTCTCTTCTTTCCTTACAAGTGGTAAGTAGCCACTGAACAATTATAGTGTGCAGTAGTTAACACCCCTGAGTAAAGAAGAACTTTTTGGTTCTCTAGTGTTGTCATGTTTATGAGGAAGGAGGAAAATGTGTAGGGAATAAGGCATGGCCGTAACCTGAGAGGGATCCAATGTACTTTAGTACTATCTGGCCAGTCAAAGGACTCAATAACTCTCATGGTAGTATCTCAACATGTTTACCTTACATTCGCGTGGCAGCAGATAGGGCCCCGCCCAGGGTCGGTTGACATTCACGAGCATCTCTTCGGATTTAACAAACTGAAACCAGACACCTTTAACTTGGTTAGCATCTTTCCAAAAATTAGAACACCCCTGTATACACAAAAACATACAGTACATACAAAAAAGTAATACTGTACGGTACTACAGTATATAGATAATGTTGAATAAATAATCAGCGAAAATGATTATTTCATAGCTTTACAGTACAAGGAACAACAGACTTCTGGTAGTGATCCCCAAAACGGTGGGGTTACCATCTGTAGCCAGGATTACATGATGCACTGTAGACAATATAAAAATTTAATTTATGTAGTTTATTCCCCTTTAGCTGGCCAACCTCTGTATCTTTACCTCATTAAAGAAAATCTTTCTGGGAATCCTATGAAAGTAAATGACACTCAAGTGGTTAGATTATAGAATTTAAAGTACAGTACAGTACTTATAGTGAGTGACAGTACAATATCATAGCAACCAAGTTGAAATATTATGTAATGATCTTACCAAGGTGTCCATAAAAGCTCTTGTAAAATGAAAGTTATGAATGTTACATTTAGTGTTGGCACAAAGATTGAAATTCCTCATGATTATACCTACTTTCACATTGGCTCTTCCCTCAACAGAGTTAGACATAAACAGAGTTCTGTCTATTGTCTTGTATCATGTAAGTCTTCCTAAAGTCCCATAAGGGATAAGCCTTCTTCTATCACCTTTTGCTAGGCTATAATGGGGCCACAAGTCTTTGTCCTGCTACTTAAATATTTACCGTTTTCCTGACACACTGTCCGTTTTGTTGAGGTCAAAACTTTTTCCATGGGAAAATTTTCAACATATCTTTAAGATCTCAATACTGTAATGTTTAATTACTAAACATTGAAGTTCCTCTACATTGAAACATTTAACTCATTCTTGGCAGCTGGCAAATTCTTTAATTTCATACACGCCTTTTTTCTCAAATTGAACTTAGAATTTTCTATATTGCGGAAAAGTTTTAATTTTCTCTATGGAATTACTTTTATTGTTCCACATATTGTGATGCTGAAATACTAAGTTGTCCAGGTTTAAATTCTACATACAGTACATTGTTGGTATCCTAATTATCTTTAATTTTGTCTATCAACTTATTTTGCTAAAGTAATCACTTGTTCTTACTAAAGACCATCTTTACATTTGGTAGTTCCATTTTTTAACCCTCTCAATTTCATTGGCCCTTCACTATAAAATTTCTACCAGGCCAGGCCATATTTTCTTGGGCATTTTACTTAAAGCATCTTAGCACAAATCATATTAGAGAACTACTTTTTTTTTAAATGTCCAGTATAGGTGAATAAATTATCATTCCACTGATATACAACCTTACATAATTTATAAAATTTTCATACACATAAATAATATAAGAATGGGAAATTACTGGGTGTAAAATAACTTAATGATGTTAAAACAATCAAATAGATTTTTATCATGTTTTCAAATTGCAAAACTTTGCTGGTTACATTTAAAAAGACTTATGGTTAATACCTGACTTTGTGAAGAGACAATAGCAATTAAGGAACTAAATAACAGGATCAAAAGGTTCTTATTGTCCCTATGCTATACTGATGACAATAATATATTAAGCCTCTGGTGTGGATGTATAAGCAAAATCTGCTGGATTTATGAATTTAAGCTATATGGCCTGGCAGGCCCTTCAGCATCAAGGTGGAATAGAGGGAAAACATGGTCTTGCACAAGGATGTAAAAGTGAGGAAGATAGACAAAGATGAAAAAAATAAATGATCAAGTACTTTACTTAGTTCACATAAACTATAGTGTACAGTATATGGGTAGAAGCATCTCCTATGGCAAATAAGATCAACCAGAGTACAGTAAAAAGAGATCAAAGCAAATTCTGCTCACCTTATGTACCGACATCATCTCATTAAGGGAGGTCAACTATCCTTTAGATAAGTAGTGTTTTACTGGGAAGAGTACCACGAAAAGGTAGATCTCTCATTTGGGGATTTTGAGGTACTTGACTGAGCATTATTACCAAGCTATAGAAGCATTATGATATCTGGATATGTAACCATTCTTTGGGCAAGGAAGGGTATCAAACATATAATCATTACAAATTATCTATAGCTGAAGACAGTTGAGAGTACTGTATGAGTGGACCAGGAGTTTTTGAGATAAACGTTAAGTTTCTATCAAGGATTTGCAATTAGTAGTACAGTAATGATGAAAGCTATTTACGGTAAGTGTGCATGAAAAAGGATTTTCTAAACTTATGTGCTGCATTCTTGTAATGATCTGGTGTATCAATTTCAATTTAGGTCTAAAAAGTTAAAGATATGAGAGATGCACTGAGTAGCCACACATTTGAAGGAGGAGGAGAGGGGAATTAATACTGTGATGCAGGTGGGGGGACAAAGATAAATAGCAAATAGAAACCAGGTGAAAAGAGATTGCAGGATTACTTTATTCATGCAAAAAACATCACATCAATAAAGAACAGGAATTTTTCCAACCTGGATTCAAGTTCTGTGCTTCTCTATGTGTTGTTCATATCAGAGATTATAAAGAAAATAGAGGAAATACTAAGAAGGGGTTATTACTAAGTACAGTATACAGATTCATAGTTGGAGTGAGATGTACAAAGGGGATATGATCCATCAGTTGAAGTTCTGCCACTTCCATATGCCCTATGGATATTAAAGTGGAAGGATGTCACAGACTGAAAATACCAGGATGTTCGAGAAGAAAGGCAATAGATACAGACACAAGACCAGATGAAAATTCAGGGAAGATAGTAAACAAGCTGGAAGACTGCGGAGACCCTTCATCAGAAGTCAGACTTGATGATGATGATGATGATGATGATGATGAAAAAAGAAAGTGATGAAAACAATAAGGATTTCCTGAGTATCCTTAATTTGGGGTGGCTCAAAACATGAACATATTTCTATAAAACATTTATTATGTTTAAGTATTAAATTACAATTAGAAAATAATATTTCATAACAGTTTCCTCTATCATAAAACAAGTTCAAGGATCACATTCATACAGAATACTTCGATATAAAAAAATCCTGCTGATTTGGTTAACAGGGTAAGAGTGCACCAATAACCTTACAAAATATTGATATAAAGATATGAACAATATAACAGTTATTCCTTACTGAAAGTCAACTTATTTCATAATCTTATACTACATGCATCGGATATCCTGGGTTTACAGAGAAAATCTTTTTATGAAATATAGACCAAAGGAGTGTTGCACTTCTATAAAATACTGGAAACAGAGCGCTTGAAATGTATTGTTACAATATAAATGTAAAATGTTTTTTTTTCATGGTGTTCTGACATACAAAACTTTCAGAACGGCCTACCGGCTGCGGGGCTTCAATTCTTCATAGCATGACCTCAAAAAGATATAATTCTTCTTCTGTGGGTTGAAAAATTCATGGCCCTGAAAGAAAAATTATCATTATCATTAATGGCTTCTTATAATATCAGATATATAGCCACAATAATTTCGTGTCCAAACATCTTCAAATGAGAGCTGTGAAGGATCTTCAATGGATTTTACAACATTTTTCTTAAAACTTATAATCAATTAGTTTGAAAAGGCTAACTTGAATTAGGTTGGCCCGAAGAAAGTTTTCTTGCATAACAAAAGCAAAATATCCCTAGCAAAGTAACGCATCCCTCTTTATTTTATCTTTAAATATTGGTGGTAAAATAAAGTGCTGGGGATCCTCAAAAATTCTGCGGAAACAAATTTTTTTCACAACTTGGTATATTTATGAACACATAAAATATATCTTGCTGTTAACTCCTTAACTATGAGGCAGCTGATCTGCCCTCAAGCTATATACAGTATGTGATTTGTCACCATCTGAAATACATGCTCACTTACTTTATAATAACCTATACCTCCATGTTTATTTGTTTTACTGCTGATTACAAAAAAGTTTTCAAAATTAGTTTTATTTTCTATTGTATTTCACACTAAACCAAAATATTTTTTCCATTCATTGTGAAGTAATTATAAAGTAATTTTTTAGAAATTTGCTTTATACCACTTTCTCTAAATAATGGTAAAGCACTGTGATTTTCTTTATTAAAATTTTTTTATATTCATTGAAGTGACTATGTTATTCTGTATTAATTCCATGATATCACATTTCTATAGTCACTATGGTGTCCATTAACAACAACTCTTTGCGATCTATAAGTTATAAATTTCATAATGATGTTAAGAAAAGACCCACCTAATCCCAATTATTTGTCTGAAAACAAAGGCCTCATGATTAACACAGTCAAAAGGCAGTACTAAAATTAAAGCCAATTATACAAACTTCCTGCCCACAATCAAAAGATTTCTGTACAGCATTGGAGATTGTAAAAAGGGCATCACATGCTCCAAGGCCTTTACGAAAACCAAATTGCAAAAACTTTAGATAATATGGGATTTATGGAAATAGGGTGGTAATCAGTTGGACTTGATTTACCACAAACACATTTACATAATGGAGTAACATTACCAATTCTCCAAGTGCTAAAAGCTCCTTCCTCTTCTTGCTAACTTGCGCAAAATAACAGATAACTTTGGTGCTAGGAAATCTCCAGTCTTTATAAAAATTAATGATGAATAAATGATTTGAAGTTCTCTGGCATCCTGACATCGATGGTCATTGACGCCGATATCGTTTATTTCAAATAAAGATTAAAAGAATACTCAATTAAAACCATAAAAGTAAATATGTTATAAAACCTAAATAGCATTAAGAAGACCTGCTTCTGATATAAATTTTAAAATGCCACTAACATTGTACGACACATCACATCGTTGGATTTTCGCAAGGATGAACCAGCTATTTTCACCCCGAACCTCAAACAGATATCTATTTCTTTCTGTGCAATAAGTGGGGCAATAAGTCAACAAATGCCTCACTGTCAAGGGCATCAAACAGTCGTCGCAATATGGTTGGTGTTGGCCAGCCAGCAGAAACTCGTGTTGTCCGAGTGTGACCAATGTGGAGACGACAAAGAGTACTCTTCCATTTTCGGGGCATCCTATTATACCTTCAAGGGGATATAATAATCGAAATTTCTCTCATCTTATTTTCAGTTAAACTATCCCAATACTGTTGCCAATTGTTATAAGTAAAATTCTTAATTGCTGGTAAAAAGTCATTACAGAGAATGGGATACCTTCTTGGTAACAACTCGGTTGCAGCACTCTTTGCCAGTGAATCTGCCTCTTCATTTCCACACACACCTACGTGTGCCGGAACTCATCAAAATCGAACCGTTATACCTTTCAGACCAATAATTTAAAGCCACTCTAAAATCTTTAAAACTAAAGGGTTACAAGAATTAAAACCTTTTAAAACTTAAAAGACACTTCTTGAATCAGTATAAATGGTAAAATTGCCCTCCTTTTTTAACGCTATTTTCTCAAAAGCGGTTTGTATGCCATATAATTCAGGAATAAATATGGAAGATATTGGAGGAAGTGCACCTCTATAATTAAAAGAACTACTATATACTCCAAATCCAATGTCAGCATCAGATTTGGAGCTATCAGTATATATAAAAGTTGATTCCCAATGTTCTTCAACATGTTCCATAAAAAGAGACCTAGCTCCTAATTCAGTCATATTTTTCTCAACACCAATAAAACATTTACAAAAAGATATCTCAGGAAATTTCCACGGAGGGGTTCATGATATCTTAAATGGAAGCATCTTACTTCTAATTATATCAAGACTGTTTAATAATTGTTTCACCCGAAACCCATAAGGTTGAGGAGATTTTGGGAGCAACTCAAAATATGATGAGTGCCTTACAAGGCTTGCAGTCTCAAAGGGTAAAAAATGTTATTTTTATTAATAAAATAAATTTTTGAATATACTTACCCGGTGATCATATAAGCTGCAGCTCTGCTGCCCGACAGAAAAAACCTACGGTCAAAATACGCCAGCGATCGCTATGCAGGTAGGGGGTGTACATCAACAGCGCTATCTGTCGAGCAGGTACTCAAGTACTCCATGTAAACACAGAACCAATTTTCTCCTCGGTCCACTGGGTCTCTATAGGGGAGGAAGG
This sequence comes from Palaemon carinicauda, assembly GCF_036898095.1. NCBI lineage: Eukaryota > Metazoa > Arthropoda > Malacostraca > Decapoda > Palaemonidae > Palaemon > Palaemon carinicauda. The sequence continues at coordinate 116,327,734 of NC_090734.1, read as the reverse complement.
GAGGGTCCTTTAATATATGATCACCGGGTAAGTATATTCAAAAATTTATTTTATTAATAAAAATAACATTTTTCAATATTAAACTTAGCCGGTGATCATATAAGCTGATTCACACCCAGGGGGGTGGGTAGAGACCAGCATTACATGTTTACATTATTATGAGCTAAGTATTTTGTATTTCATTTTAGCAGTTATTCAAAATAACAAACATAAAATAAATAAGTACCTGGTAAGGAAGTCGACTTGAACAATTACTCTGCCTTTTTAAGTACGTCTTCCTTACTGAGCCTCGCGATCCTCTTAGGATGCTGAGCGACTCCTAGGAGCTGAAGTATCAAGGGTTGCAACCCATACAACAGGACCTCATCAAAACCTCTAATCTAGGCGCTTCTCAAGAAAAGAATTTGACCACCCGCCAAATCAACCAGGATGCGAAAGGCTTCTTAGCCTTCCGGACAACCCAAAAAACAACAATAAAAACATTTCAAGAGAAAGATTAAAAAAGGTTATGGAATTAGGGGAATGTAGTGGTTGAGCCCTCACCCACTACTGCACTCGCTGCTACGAATGGTCCCAGGGTGTAGCAGTTCTCGTAAAGAGACTGGACATCTTTAAGATAAAAAGACGCGAACACTGACTTGCTTCTCCAATAGGTTGCGTCCATTATACTCTGCAGAGATCTGTTTTGTTTAAAGGCCACTGAAGTTGCGACAGCTCTAACTTCATGTGTCCTTACCTTCAGCAAAGCATGGTCTTCCTCATTCAGATGGGAATGAGCTTCTCGTATCAACAGTCTGATATAATAGGAAACTGCATTCTTTGACATAGGTAAAGAAGGTTTCTTAATAGCACACCATAAAGCTTCTGACTGTCCTCGTAAAGGTTTAGTTCGTCTTAAATAGAACTTAAGAGCTCTAACAGGGCATAAGACTCTTTCTAGTTCATTTCCAACCAAATTAGAAAGGCTTGGAATATCGAACGATTTCGGCCAAGGACGAGAAGGTAGTTCGTTTTTGGCTAGAAAACCAAGCTGTAAAGAACATGTAGCCGTTTCAGATGAAAATCCGATGTTCCTGTTGAAGGCGTGTATCTCACTGACTCTTTTAGCTGTTGCTAAGCAGACGAGGAAAAGAGTCTTTAAAGTGAGATCTTTAAAGGAGGCTGATTGTAGTGGCTCGAACCTTTCTGACATAAGGAATCTTAGTACCACGTCTAAATTCCAACCTGGTGTGGCCAAACGACGCTCCTTCGAGGTCTCAAAAGACTTAAGGAGGTCCTGTAGATCTTTGTTGTTGGAAAGATCTAAGCCTCTGTGACGGAAGACTGCTGCCAACATGCTTCTGTAACCTTTGATCGTGGGAGCTGAAAGAGATCTTTCCTTCCTCAGGTATAAAAGGAAGTCAGCTATTTGGGTTACAGAGGTACTGGTTGAGGATACTGATACCGACTTGCACCAGCTTCGGAAGACTTCCCACTTCGACTGGTAGACTCTAAGAGTGGATGTCCTCCTTGCTCTAGCAATCGCCCTGGCTGCCTCCTTCGAAAAGCCTCTAGCTCTCGAGAGTCTTTCGATAGTCTGAAGGCAGTCAGACGAAGAGCGTGGAGGCTTGGGTGTACCTTCTTTACGTGTGGCTGACGTAGAAGGTCCACTCTTAGAGGAAGAGTTCTGGGAACGTCCACCAGCCATTGAAGTACCTCGGTGAACCATTCTCTCGCGGGCCAGAGGGGAGCAACCAACGTCAACCTTGTCCCTTCGTGAGAGGCGAACTTCTGCAGTACCTTGTTGACAATCTTGAACGGGGGGAATGCATAAAGGTCTAGATGGGACCAATCCAGTAGAAAAGCATCTATATGAACTGCTGCTGGGTCCGGGATTGGCGAGCAATAATTTGGGAGCCTCTTGGTCATCGAGGTTGCAAAGAGATCTATGGTAGGTTGACCCCATGTGGCCCATAGTCTCTTGCACACATTCTTGTGTAGGGTCCATTCTGTTGGGATGATTTGACCCTTCCGACTGAGGCGGTCCGCCATGACATTCATGTTGCCTTGAATGAACCTCGTTACTAGAGACAGGTTTAGATCTCTTGACCAGGTGAGGAGGTCCCTTGCGATCTCGTACAACGTCAAAGAATGGGTCCCTCCTTGCTTGGAGATGTACGCCAAGGCCGTGGTGTTGTCTGAGTTCACCTCCACCACCTTGCCTAGAAGGAGGGACTTGAAGCTTTTCAAGGCCAGATGAACTGCCAGTAGCTCCTTGCAGTTGATATGTAACGTTCTTTGATCCGAGTTCCAAGTGCCCGAGCATTCCCGACCGTCTAATGTCGCACCCCAGCCCGTGTCCGATGCGTCCGAGAAGAGAACGTGGTTGGGGGTCTGAACAGCCAGGGGCAGACCCTCTCTGAGGTAGATGTTGTCCTTCCACCAAGTCAGTGATGACTTCATCTTCTCGGAAATGGGGATCGAGACCGCTTCTAGCGTCTTGTCCTTTCTCCAGTGAACAGCTAGGTGAAATTGAAGGGGACGGAGGTGCAGTCTCCCTAACGCAATGAACTGGTCCAGTGATGAAAGCGTCCCTATCAGACTCATCCACTGTCTGACTGAACATCGGTCCTTCTTTAGCATGTTCTGGATGCATCCTTGGGCTTGACTAATTCTGGGGGCCGACGGAAAAGCCCGAAAAGCTCGACTGTGAATCTCCATCCCTAGGTACACTATAGTTTGGGATGGGACCAGTTGGGACTTTTCCATATTGACCAGGAGACCCAATTCCTTGGTCAGATCTAGAGTCCACTTTATATTCTCCAGACAGCGACGACTGGACGAAGCTCTTAGAAGCCAGTCGTCCAAATAGAGGGAGGCTCTGATGTCTGCTAAATGCAGGAATTTGGCAATATTCCTCATCAGTTTCGTAAAGACAAGAGGCGCCGTGCTTAGGCCAAAGCACAGGGCTTGAAATTGGTAGACAACCTTCCCGTAAACGAACCTTAGAAAAGGTTGGGAATCTGGGTGGATGGAGACGTGAAAGTAAGCGTCCTTGAGGTCTAAAGAGACCATCCAGTCTTCCTTCCTGACCGCTGCTAGAACAGACTTTGTCGTCTCCATGGCGAACGTCTGCTTTGTGACAAAGACATTCAGAGCACTGACGTCTAGCACCGGTCTCCACCCTCCTGTCTTCTTTACCACTAAGAAGAGACGGTTGTAGAAGCCCGGGGATTGATGGTCCCGGACTTTGACTACCGCTCCCTTTTCTAGTAAGAGAGACACCTCTTGCTTCAAAGCTAGTCTCTTGTCCTCCTCTCTGTACCTGGGAGAGAGGTCGATGGGAGTCGTTGCTAGAGGGGGCTTGCGCAAGAACGGGATCTTGTACCCTTCTCTGAGCAACTTCACAGATTGTGCATCTGCGCCCCTGTTCTCCCAGGACTGCCAGTAGTTCTTGAGTCTGGCTCCCACTGCTGTCTGAAGAAGGTGGCAGTCAGACTCTGCCTCTAAAGGACTTGGTACCTTTCTTCTTACTCCCACGTTTACCTTCGGCACGAGCACCTCCTCTGCTGGAGGCTCTACCACGAAAGGGCGGAATAAATCTTGACGCTGGAGTATCCAGCCTGGGTCGAGACACGGTAGGCAAAGGGGTGGCTTTGCGGGCAGATGACGCAACCAGGTCATGCGTGTCTTTTTGAATCAAGGAGGCAGCAATCTCCTTGATCAACTCCTCTGGGAAAAGGCACTTTGAGAGAGGAGCAAACATAAGTTCCGATCTCTGACATTGTGTTACTCCAGCTGACAAGAAGGAGCAAAGGTTTTCCCGTTTCTTGAGGACCCCGGAAACGAACGAAGCCGCAAGCTCACTGGAACCGTCCCGTATGGCCTTGTCCATGCAGGACATAATGAGCATGGAAGTTTCCTTGTCAGAAGGGGAGGTCTTCCTGCTCAACGCTCCCAAACACCAATCCAAAAAGTTAAAAACCTCGAAGGCTCTGAACACTCCTTTCATCAGATGGTCTAAGTCTGAAGGAGTCCAACAAATCTTGGAGCGTCTCATGGCTAGCCTGCGGGGAGAGTCTACTAGACTTGAGAAGTCGCCCTGGGCAGAGGCAGGAACTCCCAAGCCGAGAACTTCTCCCGTGGCATACCAGACGCTCAATCTGGAAGCGAGCTTCGCAGGGGGAAACAAGAATGCTGTCTTCCCAAGGTGCTTTTTGGACTGCATCCAATCTCCCAACACTCTTAAAGCTCTCTTGGACGAGCGGGCGAGGACGAGCTTCGTAAAGGCAGGCGCGGATGACTGCGTGCCTAAAGCGAACTCAGATGGAGGAGAGCGTGGGGCTGCAGAAACAAACTGATCAGGATACATCTCCTTGAACAGTGCAAGAACTTTTCTAAAGTCCAAGGAGGGAGGCGTGGTCTTGGGTTCGTCGATGTCCGTGTGCGGGTCGTCAAGGTGTGCAGCGTCGTCACCATCAGAGAGTCCATCGTCTGAATACTGAGGAGGAAGCGGCAAAGGAGTAGGAATTGGCTGGTCAGCTGAGTCCGGCAGCACGGGTGCATGCGTGACTGCACTGGACGCAACGTCATGGAACTGTTGGCCAGTCTGTGAGCTGGCAACAACCATAGCAGCGCGGGGGCGCAAAGCGTCTACTCCTGACTGACTAGTCTGCTGTGGGCGAGTGGTGGTAACCACACTGGGTTGCGGAAGTTGACGCACCGCGTCAAAACAAAACAACTTAGGTTGTTGTTGTAACTCGCGAACGTCAACGGAGGGTTCCGTGCGTCGCTGAACGTCAACATGCGGCTGGCAGGGTACACTGCGCATGGGTGGCGGGACTCTCACAGCTGGAGTGCGGGAGAAGGTAGCCTCAGCGTCCACTGGACGCACAACCGTGGTTGGTTGTAGGCTAACGGGTGCAGCGTCAACCTTCTCCGCACGAAAGTCCTGCATTAAAGATGTTAACTGCGTCTGCATGGTCTGCAGCAAAGACCACTTAGGGTCTACAGTAGCAGGTGCGGCAACAGACGGAGTTACTGCCTGTTGCGGTACCGCTTTGCCTCTCTTAGGAGGTGTGCAGTCATCGGAAGACTGCAGCGAGTCCGAACTGACCCAGTGGCTACAACTGGGCCGTTGGACTTGCACGGAAGGGACCGACTTGCGTTTAAGAGGCCGTGAGACCTTGGTCCATTGTTTCTTCCGAGAAACATCTTCCGCAGACGAGGAATAAATGGGCTCTCTCGTCTTCTTGTGGGTGGGGCGATCTTGGTAAGATACATCCGAAACCACGGAGGGAACGTCTGTCCGCTGATTAAAGCCTGTCGAACCCTTTGGTCGTAACACTAACACTTTCCACAACACTACACTACCACTCACTTTGTCACTACCCACTGCACTCTTACCCTTCAACTCCTTGACGTCTGCCATGAGTTGGTTACGGTCACTCGCCAATGACTCGACTCTCTCACCCAGAGCCTGGATGGCACGCATCATATCTGCCATCGAAGGTTGTTGAGTGCTAGAAGGGGGATCAGGAGCAACCACTACAGGGGCAGGAATAGGTTGTGGGGCATGGGGAGAGGAAATATCAACGGAGCGAGATGAACTTCTCCTGACTCTATCTCTCTCTAGCCTACGTGAATATTTCAGGAATTCGAGAAAATCGAATTCCGAAAGCCCAACGCATTCCTCACATCGATCTTCCAATTGACAGGTTTTACCCCGACAATTGGAACAAACGGTGTGCGGATCGATAGAGGCCTTCGGAAGACGCCTTGAACAGTCCCTAGCACTACACTTTCTGTATTTAGGGACTTGAGAAGGGTCAGCCATCTTGAATTAGTCAAAGGGGAATTCAAAATCTATCCAAGTCGTCAACAAATAATCCAAAAATCAATAAAAGAATGCAAGGATGTATTGAAGATAACCTCTGCAAAGCGAAAGCTAATAACTAGAAATGTGTACTTCACCAAAATCTGTGAAAACCAATCCAGTAAGCAACAGCGAATTTAGTAGGTCTTGCCGGTGGCACGACAGAGAGAAAATTGGTTGTGTTTACATGGAGTACTTGAGTACCTGCTCGACAGATAGCGCTGTTGATGTACACTCCCTACCTGCATAGCGATCGCTGGCGTATTTTGACCGTAGGTTTTTTCTGTCGGGCAGCAGAGCTGCAGCTTATATGATCACCGGCTAAGTTTAATATTGAAAAATTAGGGAGTCTTTGCAATCTAAACCAACACCGAATAATAGAAGACATTCGGTAATCGTCTAGAGACTCTAGAAGAAGGCTTATCCATTATAGGACTTTAGGAAGACTGAATACATGATATAAGACAATAGAGAGAACTCTGTTTATGTCTAACTGTTGGGGAAAGAGCCATGTATAAACACAAAGGAAAAATACTATTTGGGTCTGTACCTCTATAAGCAGCAAGGTCTATCAAAAGAGCTTTAATTTTGCTAGATCTAAAAGCTAAACTAATTAGTTTAGCCTCAGGATAACATGAATAAGGAAGATCAAGTTTTCTCATTCCTCTGCTTACTGTCAAACATATCAGCCCTTTTCATTTGAATAGTGAGTGGTAGAGCCATCCGGTTCAAGCAAAGAAGGAACTGTTGCATCTACACCAAAGAGTGCAGATTTAAGGGTACCCCACAACCTTTGTTCTGTGTTGTATCGAAAGGGTTTCTTTCAAGGTTAAATTGTATTCCTTTTCAGTTGAAGCATAAAATCTATGAGCAAAAGCTCTATGCTGAGTAACTTTATTCCCAATCAAATCTGATCTGTTACCCTTCCAAAGATGATATGCCTTCTGCTTCTCCAAATAAGCATGGGTGACAGCGGCAGCACCAATACCCAGTCAGGAGTGGAGCTCATTTCAAAATTATAACTCCATTGAGCTTGAACATATTTTTGACTTACGGTAATTGTGTTCGTAAATCTGGAAGTTCGCAAATTGAATGTTCATACCTTAAGCACTATCTGTACCATTTTTTCATTATTGACTGTGGTAGCTTGCTTAGCCAGTTTGAGTTCATTGGGGTTTGATCCTTAAGAAATTTCATAAGTACTACATACAGTAAACAATAAGAATAGTGTATTGACAATCTAAAGTATAAAAAATCAGTTTCAGGAGAAAGAGACCAGTTTATACAAAAACAGACTTTAAATCATACCTTCGACCAGTCGTACGAAACTGCATAGGAAAATATTTGGCCATTGTGATTAAAAGCACAACAGGAGATGGGCTGTTCCATGGCTTCAGAGTTTTTGAGCTTTGTTCGTGCATCTTTGTCCCAGAAGCTAAATCTACCGTCGGATCCTACAGTTGCTAGTGTACCATGCACAGGGTGGAATTTGATGTCGTTCACCTGGAAAGTTGAAATGAGTTAGCTTTGAGCAGTAAAGAAAATAATCTACATGTTTTTGTATTAAATCTCTATGTTGTTCCTAGTATTAATTTACAGTACTTTACAAATTAATTTTAACCCTTTGAGTGCCAACTCCTCACCAAAAAAATTGCCACTGAAGCTAAAGGAACCTTTTTTGGACATTTTACTAAACTAATCTTAACAAATATAAGAATTTTCAAAGGGCTAATTATACACAAAAAAAATATTATGCCTAATTACATTAGAAACATCTTTCCCCCTCTCTCAATAATGGTCATAATTATCAAATAACCAAACCCAGGCCATCATATTTTAAAAATTAAGTAAACATACATTGAAATAATACTAATAATAATAATATTTGACCTCAAATGCATTGTTAAAAAATCAATAAGACTTGTGATGAAAATCATATAAATGCTAAACTTTGTCACAAGGAGAACAAAAGAACAAGTAGAAGCTTGGCTTTAAAAAATTAATTTACCGAGACTGTGATGAAAACATTTTACCTTTGACCTACAGATAGAAGCCTTTGCTGAAATTGGGTATTTTCACATTAAAACTTTAGCAATTAATATGAAGATAAAACACTTTCAATAAACATCGGGTGTAAGTAAACATTCCACTTTATAACTCAATGTGAGGAACCAGTGTAAAATTTTCTAGAACATGACCTGATTCAAAATTACAAATCCTAAATATAATTACTATTTTTCCTAACTATACAGCCCTGAGTCCTTTAGGAGTATAATTTTAGTAAAGCTGGCAACTTAGGTCTAAAGATTTTATAACAAGGTGTTGGTAGTTACTGGTGGCGGTGGGGATGCCTCAGCCATCCCCTGGCTCACTAAATGGCCACCTTGACCTTCACCTTTGAATAAGGGGTAGATTGAAGCAGAAAGTTAACTTACAATACTCAGTTTTGCATAATCAGGAAAAATAAAAAAATTTCAAATCTTTTATTTGTTACTAAATGGATACAAAATCGTGTCATTTAATAGGAGACTATCCTTAGGAGTGAGGAAGTTCCTACGACCAAACTGGCTGTTCTAAAATTCCGGGATGTCGGTGCACTCAAGACTGATTTCCATTAACATCTATTGTCCTAAAAGGGTTCAAGTGATAGATTTAAGCTTTGCTGTTAGACAGAGTCAATTTAGTAACCTCTATCCGCACTGGGATATCTTGTTAGAATGTAAAGCTAATACAGATAGATAAGTTAACATTTATATGCATCTTACCCTTGTTAAGAGGATGGCAATCAAACTCTTAAATTTTACATAAAATAGAATGGTGCTCAATATGGTACCTTACCTGCATCAGAGTCTATATGGGTCTATCTAAACAACATAAGATGTCGACTGTTGCACCCCCAAGGGCGGGGGAAAGAGGAAAAGGGCCAGAAATTCTTACTCTTAACCTAGACTAATATCGCATAACATGATGCTTCTTATCCTGTTAGGAATTAAGAATGCTACATTACTTATTGATCAGCTATCACAGACCCCACAGACATGTTGAAAGACGTGAGTACAATTCCTAAGGTAATGTATTGTGAAGGTTGTCTAGCACTTCCAGACTCATACCAACAAAGCTTGTGCTATTGATTGGTTATTTTTAAAGGCTATAGAAGCTCTTACTCACCTCACTTCATGAGCATGAGCAAGGAATGGTTCTGCCATGTCACTATCCACCCAATGTTCCTGTACTCTGGTTACTGCTTTGAAGCCAGAAGGAGATAAGTGTTCTTTGACTCTCCTCTTTTACCTTCCTGAACCAATAAATAAGTTTTGAGGCTATGATCTATGAGTTGTGCCCTCAAAGAACAAAGAGGCAACTCATCCAAATCCTTAGTTACCTCCTGGAGTGAAGTAATAGATAGTAGGTCCGCCAAAGAACCTGCCACCCGTTGAGATACTACCGCTAGTGTTATTGGGTCTTTTGACTGGCCAGACAGTATTACATTGGATCTCTCTCTGGTTATGGCTCATCTTTCCTTTGCTTACATACACCAAATAGCCTGACTTATTCTTTACACACTCTCCGCATTTCTCATAAAACTGACAACACTAAGATAACCAAACAATTCCTCGTCACCCAAGGGTTTTACTACTGCAAAGTAATTATTCAGTGTTTACTTTCCACTTGGTAAGTAGAAGAGAGACTTTAGCTATGGTGCGCATCGCTTTTTGGAAGACACTCCAAAATAAAACCACCATTCTCTAGTCTCTGTACCATAGTCTTGCATTGTTTTGGGTTAGAGTTCTCTATCCTTTTTCTTATTTCTCTTTCTCACTGGGTTAATTTTTCCTGTTGGAGCTCTTGGGATTATAGCATCCTGCTTTTCCAACTAGGGTCATACTGTAGCTTAGCTAGTAATAATAACAACAAAAATAAAGAAAAAGAAAAGTTGTGAATGGTGGGAGTTTTGAGTCTTCATTATGAATTCATTCCTTCCTCCAATCCTCAGTATGAGATACAGAGTATGACAAATGGGGATTTTGCTAACCTGTTTAGCCAAGGCCAGGGCTAGTAAGAACTGTTTTCAAGGTAAGATCCCAGTCAGAAGCCTTTCTTGGGGTTTGTTTGGGGCAGTTTTCAAAGAGCTGAGAATTTGGTGATGTCCGAAGTTGGTGGTTTGAGCTCTCCTGGAAGGCAGGATCGCTCAAATCTCTTAATCAGCGAGTTCCCATGAAGAAGAAAGGTCAAGGCCTTTCAGCCAAGACGTGGCTCAAGTCTCAGCAATAGCCCTTTCCTGCCGACATGGAAAGGCATTTATTTCTACATAAGATGATAAGAGTCTGCTATCCTCTGTAGAGAAGCTGCAACTAGAGAAATACCCCTTGTGCCACAACACTAACCATAGAAAATAGCCCCCTTGGTCTGGTAAACTGCTGCCATGGACTTGCAGAGGTATAAGGCCACCTTTTTTGCAGCGCCTTGCAAAAAGCCCATGTCATCGAGCTGTGATGTTGCCAAAGGTAAGGTTGGCACAGGCGGTTGGGTCGGTTGGGGAGCTCTCTGGGTATCTCAGACAATATCAGGAGGTCAGGGTACCACCCTGCTTGTGACCCATTTGTAGCCAAAATCCTGTTGATGATCCTCTTGATCAGGAAAAAAGGCACAAAAGTGTAAGCATCAAGTCCGTCTCGCGGATGTTGAAAGGTGTCCTCGAGAGCTGCTGCCTAATCCGGTACTGGTGACCAATAGGTAGGGGGCTTCATTTTGAGGCTTGTTATTACTGAGGAACTCCATAAAGTATGGAAACTTTTTGCCACGAAGATGAATAGATCACTCTCCACCTCTCACCTGTCCATAGCAGTTAGATAAATAGATCACTCTCCACCTCTCATCTATCCATAAGTTACAATAACGTTCTTCTTGCCTGGAATGAACCTTGCTGACAGGTCTTTTACTTCATTTTCTGCGGCTTATAAGTGGGCTTGTTTCATTAAGTCACAGAGGTTGTGAGAGGCTATTACTCCTTGTTCATGATGTAGGCTATTACGGTAGAATTGATGCTCATCAACACTACCGAGTTACCTAACAGGAGTCGTTAAAAAGAATGCAGAGCTAGAAGAGCTGCCATCAGCTCTCGTAGATTGATATGCAGGGTCTTCTCCTACTCGGCACAAAAATCCTGCTACGATCTGTTCTCCTTAGCTATCCTTTGAAACGTACGAGAACAGAAGCATCTCCAAGGATGGTCATTCTAAGGGTGTTCCCTTTGAGAATGTTGTCTCCTAACCATCAGTACAGGTGCTCCCATATTTCAGGAGTTACTTGGACAAACTGGTGCTGGTTCAGGTCCTCCCTTATTTTCATGTGTTACTTGGAAATAACTGGTCCTGGTTGCCGTTGGCTGGCAATCAATGCCTCTTTAGGCACCACTGAAGGTATCTCTAGCATAATCTCCCTTGCAGTACGAGTTTTTCCAGGGAAGACAGGTAGCCCAGAAGTTGTTGCCACTTCCAGACAAAAGTTGTGGTTTGTGAAGGATAGAACACGCTACTTTTCCGAGTCTGTTTTCAGAAGGAAACACTTCCCCCCTATACTGTATCTAACCTCATAACCAGGTAAACCATCCTCTTCCTGAGCTCCAGATTGGACTTCTCTAAATTTATCATGATCCCCAGACCATGTCAAAATGGACTCGTCGAGTTATTGAAGATGAATACCTAAGGAGTGAACATTTGAGGGGGCGGTCGGCAGTACAAAGCCGAGGACTTTGAGCCAATGTATGAACACAAATTGCCAGAAATGAGAGAGAGAGAGAGAGAGAGAGACCTAGTTGGAAAAGCAAGATGCTCTTCTTGAATTATTTTATTTTTCTTTGTTTCCTTTCCTCACTGAGCTATTTTCCCTGTTGGAGCCCCTGGGTTTATAGCATCCCGCTTTTCCAACTAGGGTTGTAGCTTAGCAAGGAATAATAATAATAAATATGAGAGAGAGAGAGAGAGAGAGAGAGAGAGAGAGAGAGAGAGAGAGAGAGAGAGAGAGAGAGAGAGCATATATCTCTTGGAATCCATACTTACAGCATATATGTCTTGGAATCCATTTGACGTTCCATTTGACCTGTGGCACTTGAAGGTGAAGTTGTCCCTTGGTGATGCTGCTACTATGTATTGGATAGCCACCCGGCCTTCTACACTTCCCAGGGCAAAGCCAGCCGGTGCACCAGCCCCTTTCTTGTCTTTGAAGATTGCAACCACATCTGTGCTGTAAATATGTAAATTTGTATTAAAATTACTACAACTAATGTATTGGAATTTCCACAATGGACCCAAAGTTCCTTTATCAAGGTGATCTACATGAATAGAGATTCTTTGTCTTTCTTAAATGCATCCAAGTGATTTTGGAGCATCAGTCAACCGGAAAATGTTCAAACAACTTCAGCAAACAGATCTAAGAAAACAAAGTAAAGTATGTAAAAGCAGATGAATATAGGTACCTGGTATTTTAAGGGTGATTCTATTTGTTTGTACTCTTGTGGTTGACCTTCCAGCTGGTATACTATTAAATGACGATTAGCTGTGCCAACCACCGCCATTGGATACTCAACATCTGCACAATAACATCTCTCGGGTAAGTTAATTGTTAATATTGGTGTAGCACTTCTCGTGTCCCAAAACTGGAAATAAAACCATACAAGAAATCAAAATAAACATTAACCATACTTCTTAATATAACAGAATCGGTTGGCCAGGAAAATATAAATCTCTTCTCTAATCAAAAGGGCTAAAATACACAAAAGGAAGGATAGACACCTACAAAAATGAATAAGTAAAAAAAGACCCACTAATAAAAATGGTGTGTAGATATTTCAATCCAATAACACATCACTTTATAATGATTTTCAGTTTTCCTACAAAGGGCATGAACTTCCACTTTCAGCAAGGTAAAATTCAAGAAAAGCTAACCAAGTACTTTTACCTTCAACGTCTTGTCCCAGGAACCGGTCATGATGCAAGAGTAGGAAGGAGCTTTAATCCAATGTACAGTTTTAACTGGAGCCTCATGCTGGGCGACCTGCATCTTTTGATTGCTGCCTAAATCCCAACAATGTACTGTTTTATCAGCACTGGCCATAAACACCTGTAAGTATATTAAGAAAATGCATACCTGTATATATAAATAAAAACTTAGTGAATCTGAAAAGACAAGTTGCCCTGTTAGAAATTCCCAACTTAGGTGAAAAACTGAATTTTAGTAAAATAAAAATTTCCATACAAACCCATCCATTATATTAGGCATTCAATTGCTGTCTGCAACATTCCACTGACTCAACAATTTGTTGACAAAAGAAAAAGAGCAGCAGCACTTTTCTCACACAACATTCAAGACTCAGCTCATGTGTTATGATGATTGGATGTGGAAGAACAGCAGCACTGACACTACAAATAAGATTGAACAGTCTGAATGTTAACAATCCATCACTCATACAAAGCAAAATTCACAATTCAAGCGGGATACCGAGTACAGTAGATGAATATCCCTGATTGTTTGCTAAGATCTCATGGATTCTGGAGAGCTCTTGGAAACTGTGATTTCAGGGATCTGCAATTCTTGATGTACCCAAGAGATTACAATAAGGTTGCAATACTTCATGTATAGGAACAAACCAAATAAGGGTGAGATCAGAATGGATATGGCACACGAGCCAGCATTTAAACGTCTTCTTGCTGAGTATTGTTAAACACGCAGTAATTACACACACTAATCATTCACTTTACTGTAAACCCCAGGCTAAAACAGGCGTTCCGTTCCAGTAGCCCAGCCCCTCCACAACGATAGCTGAAAAGCCACGAAGTACAGACAGAAATCTATGGTAGAATGGCCTAAAATACGAAGCTTCGAGGAACGAATTTTCGAAGACACAAATAAAATCATTTTTTCTCATGCTTCAATTTACATACCAACAGTTTGTGATGATCGATAATTTGTGGCTTTCAAAAATTTAATAATCTTTAAAAAGTAAAAGAAATAATATAAGTATCGTTAATAATGCATAAACCATACAGCCACAATAGAAACTAAACGGACAAACAGGTTTTGTTATGAACAATCAACTTTGACAACAGCTGTTTTGCTTGTATTTCAATCATTGTACTATAGTAAACAATTGTCGTAACTATATTACAAAGTGAGAGAGAGAGAGAGAGAGAGAGAGAGAGAGAGAGAGAGAGAGACTCAACTTGATACGATAAACCAAGACAAGTTAAATCTAATATCAATATATAACTGTTTAGAAAGTCAAATACAAAAAGAATACCAATCATAACGTCACTAACCAAAGTATCGTGTCAAAAAGTTCACGCATGTTACTGAAAACTTTGAAGTGTGATTACTCAAAACTATCATTTTTCCAATTCAAATATTTCCTAAAATTTGGAAAATAATTCTATTATTTCTAAAACTACATAAGTTAACGTATATATGTTCTGCATTTATTGTGTAACGAAGCTTTTTTATATAGTTATAAATATCACTAGAGAGAATTTAATTAAAAAAGACGAAATTCAGCGTGACGTCAAGGATTTTCATCACTTTATTCATTTATATATTGATCTGTTTGAGATTTTGGGAAAACCTCAATTACAAGTTGTTTATAAAAAAAAAAAGACCGTAATTCACATGTGATGACAGACATATATACGAAGTGACAGACGAACAAAGAACATACATGTTGAGTTTTCATGCTCATATAGCTTGCAATGGTATTATGACTGTACCATGAAAATATCTAGTTACTAAGTAAAATAGTTTTTTTATTAATATTTTTGTATTTGGAGGTGATCCGCACCTTACGTATAATAAGAATGCTATATTTTCATATTTCACTATATCCTTACTCACTTTGGAGAAAAGATTGAGGATATATACTGCCAAATATAAACAAGCTGAAGCTGAAGTGAAAAACAATGTTCGTAGCTGCCAAACTGCTTGGAATTGGGGAAAGATCTGTCCGAAGCTGGAGGGAAAATTGACAAAATTGTTTGTTATACTGTAACATGATCTCATAAAATTCCCGTGTTTCCAGCAACTGCAATATGGTGTATTTGGTTTATGAAAAGTTGAATAAAATTGAACAAAACCTACCTAATTAATTGGAAGAAAAATAATCAATTTCTTAAGCTGTATAATCAAGTACAGCAAACCTAAAAACTATAAATTATCATGCATCCGGAAAACTTTTATATACAATTAAACTTGACAGTAAATAAAATATTGAAAGAGAAGTATTTTGAATAAAATTATTTACCATAGTATGATATGATAGTTTAAGCATTCACTGTTTCTTTTGAGAGCAAAAAAGATCCTTAAGAAGTTTGCTTTAATCAGCTGATTCGAAAAGCATAGACAGTTGTGTACAGAAACTTATCAACGAAAACAACGGAAAAGATTACTTATTTTCATATCTAAATACGATCCTAATATATAAATATTATTAGTAGATACTATTAATTGAAACATCAATTTTATAAAAATCTTGTTTATGTTAACAAAGTGGGTATTTACCAGGAGGTGGAAATAACAATGCAGTATTTATCCCAGAGGTGGAAATAAAAATGTGTTATTTGCACCAAATAATTAAAGTAGGAGTTACCATATGCTATTAGTCAGAAGTGAAGTGCCTATACAGCAATTTCTCCTCTACTAGTTATATACTGTACTTAACCAGTTTACCTCAAAGATACTGTTTGTTATCAAAAGGAATGGTCTTTCGTTATATACACTTAATAGGTTATGTACTTACATAATTAACCACTTTACCTTGTTAAGGTAGTTTACTATCGAAGAGAATGCAGAAACCAATACGAATCTATGATTGTCAGTCTTCAGTTAACTTCAAAAGAGGATTAATATCGGGTCTGGAATAATACTATAGCAACCGATTGCTCTGACACCTTCACGCAAGTTCTCTCTGACACCACATTTAGTTCTTTTGTGGAATTTGAACAACAATTCTGGTATTTTAAGGTAAAGACTGGAAGTGACTATCGAGTGAAGACTTCAAGCAGAGTTGAGGAAGAAAACAGATTAAGAGAATTTCTTCACCTGCAGAGCTCAACTCTTCCTCTGTGACTTACGTTATAGTGAATCAAGGAAAAATGGAACTGGGCAGAGCATAAAACAAAGGTATCTGCCATGTGGATGCCAATCTTTGATAATATCATTTTCCTCAAAGGATGGGCTAAGCATCACAAGATCAAATTTCATTCATAATCTTGAAGTGGAAAGACTTGCAACATTACTACAGTCAACATAGAAGACTGAAAGTTGACAAGAGAGAATTGGAAAAAAAAAAAGCAACTTAAACCTTTCAATAACTGAGGATTTTTTTTGTTATGCAGATGAAGGGAAGTGAAAAATGATATTTTAATTATAAAATAAATTTTTGAATATACTTACCCGGTGAATATATAATAGCTGCTGCTCAGCGGCTCGACAGAAAAACACACACAAAAACTCGCGAGCGATCGCTATGAAGGTTGCGGGTGTGCCCACCAGCGCCAACTATCGGCCAGATACCACACATGCATGTAAACAAGCCTTCAATTCTTCTCGTCCCGCTGCGTCTCTATTGGGGAGGAAGGGAGGGCCTTTAATTTATATATTCACCGGGTAAGTATATTCAAAAATTTATTTTATAATTAAAATATCATTTTTAAATATTTAACTTAGCCGGTGAATATATAATAGCTGATTCACACCCAAGGCGGAGTTAATTAAGTTTACAGCGTATATGCTTAGAGTTTTTGACAGTTATCAATATAACAAAACCAAAATATATAGGTACCTGGTAAGGAAGTTGACTTAGACGATTACTCTGCCTTGTAAGTCTGTCTTCCTCACGAAGCCCAGCGATCCTCTTAGGATGCTGAAGGACTCCCAGGAGCTGAAGTATGAAGGGTTGCAACCCATACCAACAGGACCTCATCAAACCCCTAATCTGGGCGCTCTCAAGAAATGACTTTGACCACCCGCCAAATCAACCAGGATGCGAAAGGCTTCTTAGCCTTCCGTACAACCCAAAAAACAATATTGAAAAACATTTCAAGAGACAGATTAAAAAAGGATATTGGAATTAGGGAAGTGTAGTGGTAGAACCCTCACCCACTACTGCACTCGCTGCTACGAATGGACCCAGTGTGTAGCAGTCCTCGTAAAGAGTCTGGACATCTTTTAAGTAAAATGACGCGAATACTGACTTGCTTCTCCAAAAAGTCGTGTCCATGATACTTTGCAGAGATCTATTTTGCTTGAAGGCCACGGAGGTTTCTATAGCTCTAACTTCGTGCGTCTTAACCTTAAGCAAACATCGGTCTTTCTCATTCAAGTGGGAATGAGCTTCTCGTATTAAAAATCTGATAAAGTATGACAAAGCATTCTTTGACATAGGCAATGATGGTTTCTTGACTGAGCACCATAATGCCTCAGATTTACCTCGTAATGACTTAGTACGAGCTAAATAGAACTTAAGAGCTCTAACAGGACATAACACTCTTTCCAGTTCGTTGCCTACGATCTCTGATAAACAAGGAATATCAAAAGATTTAGGCCAAGGACGAGAAGGCAGTTAATTTTTGGCCAGGAAACCAAGTTGAAGAGAACAAGTGGCTTTTTCTGTAGAAAAGCCGATGTTCTTACTGAAGGCATACAGTTCACTGACTCTTTTAGCCGAGGCCAAGCACACTAGGAAAAGTGTCTTGAGAGTGAGATCCTTCAGGGAGGCTGAATGTAATGGCTCAAACCTGTCTGACATGAGGAACCTTAGGACCACGTCTAAGTTCCATCCAGGAGTTGCCAAACGACGTTCCTTAGAGGTTTCAAAAGACTTAAGGAGATCTTGTAGATCTTTATTGTTGGAAAGATCTAAGCCTCTATGCCGAAAGACCGAAGCCAACATGCTCCTGTAGCCCTTGATCGTGGTAGCTGAAAGGGAGCGAACTTTTCTCAGGTGTAAGAGAAAATCAGCGATTTGGGCTACAGAGGTACTGGACGAGGACACAGATGGTGACTTGCACCAGTCTCGGAAGACTTCCCACTTCGACTGGTATACTCTAATGGTAGAAGCTCTCCTCGCTCTTGCAATCGCACTGGCTGCCTCCTTCGAAAAGCCTCGAGCTCTAGAGAGTTTTTCGATAGTCTGAAGGCAGTCAGACGAAGAGCGGGGAGGCTTTGGTGTACATTCTTTACGTGGGGCTGACGTAACAGATCTACTCTTAGAGGAAGACTCCTTGGAAAGTCTACCAGCCATCGAAGTACCTCGGTGAACCATTCTCTCGCGGGCCAGAGGGGAGCAACTAACGTCAACCTTGTCCCTTCGTGAGAGGCGAACTTCTGCAGTACCTTGTTGACAATCTTGAATGGTGGGAATGCATATAGGTCCAGATGAGACCAATCTAGAAGAAATGCGTCTATGTGTATTGCTGCTGGGTCTGGGACTGAAGAGCAATAGATTGGAAGTCTCTTGGTCATCGAGGTTGCAAAGAGGTCTATGGTGGGTTGACCCCAAGTCGCCCAAAGACTCTTGCACACGTCCTTGTGGAGGGTCCATTCCGTAGGAATTACCTGACCCCTCCGACTGAGGCAGTCTGCTAAGACGTTCAAGTCGCCCTGGATAAACCTCGTTAACAGGGAGATGCCTCGATCTCTTGACCAAATGAGCAGGTCCCTTGCGATCTCGTACAGCGTCAGGGAGTGGGTGCCTCCTTGTTTCGAAATGTATGCCAAGGCTGTGGTATTGTCGGAGTTGATCTCTACCACTTTGTTTCGAAGGAGACTCTCAAATTTCATCAAGGCTAGGTGGACTGCCAAAAGCTCCTTGCCGTTGATGTGCATGCTCCTCTGACTTGAGGTCCACAGACCTGAGCATTCCCGACCGTCCAGGGTCGCACCCCAACCCAAATCCGACGCGTCTGAGAATAGTATGTGGTTTGGGTTCTGAACTGCTAGGGAAAGTCCCTCTCTCAGACTGATATTGTCGTTCCACCAATTCAGGCATGCCTTTACTGGTTCGGAGATCGGGATTGAGACCGTCTCTAATGTCTTGTCCTTTTTCCAGTGAAAGGCTAGATGGAACTGGAGAGGTCGAAGGTGTAGCCTTCCTAGCGAGACAAACTGCTCCAGGGATGATAAAGTTCCTACTAGACTCATCCAATTCCTGACTGAGCATAGTTCTCTCTTCAACATCAGTTGGACTTTGAGCAGGGCTTGCTCTATTCGGGGGGCAGACGGAAAAGCCCGAAAAACTGGACTGCGAATCTCCATCCCTAAATACAGTATAGTTTGGGATGGAATCAGCTGGGACTTTTCTAGGTTGACCAAAAGTCCCAATTCCTTGGTCAGATCCAATGTCCAATGAAGATCCTGCAGACAGCGATGACTGGACGAGGCTCTGAGAAGCCAGTCGTCCAAGTACAGGGAGGCTCGGATTCCCGATAAATGGAGGAATTTTGCTACATTCCTCATAAGCCTCGTAAACACGAGAGGAGCAGGACTTAGGCCAAAGCACAGGGCCCGAAACTGGTATACCACATTGTTGAAAACAAACCTCAGAAACGGTTGGGAATCTGGGTGTATGGGGATGTGGAAGTATGCGTCTCTTAGGTCGAGAGAGACCATCCAGTCTCCCTTTCTGACCGCTGCTAAGACTGATTTCGTGGTCTCCATGGTGAACTTTGTCTTCGTAACAAAGACGTTGAGTGCACTGACGTCTAGCACCGGTCTCCAACCTCCTGTCTTCTTCGGTACTAGGAAGAGACGGTTGTAAAACCCCGGTGAATGAAGGTCCGAGATTTTCACCACCGCTCCCTTCTCTAGCAAAAGACACACTTCTAGGTTCAGGGCTTGTCTCTTTGACTCCTCTCGGTACCTGGGAGAGAGGTCGATGGGGGAAGTCGCTAGAGGAGGTTTGCGTACAAATGGGATTTTGTACCCCTCTCTGAGCAACCTCACAGATTGTTGGTCTGCGCCCCTCTTCTCCCAGGCCTGCCAGAAGTTCTTCAGTCTGGCTCCTACTGCTGTCTGAGGCTGCGGGCAGTCAGACTCTGCCACGTGAGGACTTGGCTCCTCTCTTTCCCTCGGCACGAGTACTTCCCCTGCTGGGAGCTCTGCCACGAAAGGGCGGAATAAATCTGGACGCCGGAGTGTCTATCCTAGGTCTAGCAGAAAAGGATGTAGAAGGAGTCCCTTTGCGAGCAGAGGACGCCACCAAGTCATGGGTGTCCTTCTGCACGAGTGAAGAAGCTATGTCCTTAACCAATTGTTGCGGGAACAAAAACTTTGATAAGGGAGCAAAGAGCAGTTCAGTTCTTTGACAGGGAGTAACTCCTGCCGAAAGAAAAGAGCAAAGGGACTCTCGCTTCTTTAAGACTCCCGACGTAAAAGATGAGGAGAGCTCATTGGAACCATCGCGGATGGCTTTATCCATACAGGACATAATCAGTAAGGAGACATCTCTATCAGCCAATGAGATTTTCCTACTTAAGGCTCCCAAAGACCAGTCAAGGAAGTTGAAAACTTCAAAGGCTCTATAAATGCCTTTCAGCAGATGGTCAAGGTCCGAGGAGGACCAACTAATCTTCGAGCGTCTCATGGCTAGGCGGCGGGGAGAGTCTACAAGGCTTGAGAAGTCACCCTGGGCAGAGGCAGGGACTCCCAAGCCGAGAACTTCTCCCGACCCAATCTGAACGATAGCGAATGCTGAAACTAAATGGTCGAGGGACAACGGCATGTATGATGGGAAAGATGCCAACCAACAGGAGAGCAGGATATTATGGCAGTTACTAGCATCAGGGTAGGGAGATAACCAATGGTGGTTTGTTTAAGGTTTGTGGGGTGGGCGAATTTTGAAATTTTTGTCGGCTGGGCGAATTACGTTTCATATCCTAAGTATTTCTTAATAATATGAGATGAAAAAATCTTTGTATGTCGCTTTGTAAAATGACTTTCATTTACAGAAACTTTCTTATCTAGAGGTTTCACTAATGCCAAAAAGCACAGCTGTATTTAACTACGATTCTGATAACATTGATGTTTCAATTAACTGTATCAAATAATAATGCAAGCAATATTCACATAGTATCATATTATGAAATAAAAACATATCGAATATACTGTACAGTACCGCTTTTCTATAGTTTACGATTATATATAAACTGATTTAGGCAAACTAACAAGGGTTTTTTTTTGCTAGAAGAGACAATTTATACTTGAACTATCTTTTTTATTTTACTATAAGTACAATATGTGGTCTTTAGTAAAATTACTTTTCTCATATGCTATTTACTGTCCATTTTAAAGGTATATTGAATTTTAGGGATATCTAATCCCTGTTGCCAATACATGGTAATTTTATAGCTTTCAACAATGGAGAGCTAGATTACAAAGCTTAGGACATTTCTGACTTTTTCTTCTAATTCTTCAAGTACAGTAGTTTTTGTGCAATTGGGTTTAACTTTTCATGAACCAAAAAAGGTATACAGTACTACAATGTAATAATATATCAGTCATATTCTACTTAACGTCATTTGTAACATCCACGGTAATTGTTTACTCTCATGATATGCAAGGAAATCAGCTCCTGTTCTCAAAATCAGTTACAACAACACAGCTATTTTTTGTTCGGTTATTTATAGCAATATGCATTACTAACGATACTTTTATTGCTTTTATCATTCCCTTTTCTTACTTATTGAACTAGAAGTTGGGATAAAGAGGTTAGTTTATTATAATTAGGTCCAAAAAGAGGAACTTGTATATAAGATCGCAAAAAAGCCCTGATATAGATTTACAAATATTCATAAGTCCGCGATGTACTGAGGGACCAATGAACGTGATATAGCGATAGATTACTGTATGCATGTGAAAAGGTTCTCATACTTACCTGTTATTCCTTGTTTCAAAAATACAAAAGGTTTCCAGTTAGCCAATTTCATCTTCAAGAGATGTTCCCTCTGTTGCTTTGACAAGAAGTAGGCTGAGGTGGAGTGAAATATGGAACAAGGAAAGTTATAAAGATATGCTCATCAGCAGGTGAAAATACTGTACCTCCGAAAGCCCCAAGATATGAGATCATCAGACTGGTTTAGATATGAGACAACCACACTAGGTGACACGTAAATAGACACACTTAAGAGTAAACTTACCAGGCTACAAAGACCATCATCACTGCAGTCAACAGCCCTACTGTGGAACAATTTGATGAGTGACATTTCAACAGTGGGACAGACAAATAAAAAAATGATTTAACAACTGGGGACTACTAGATCCACCTGCACAAGTACTGTACTTACCTACCAAAAGTAGTTGCTCTTCCTTTAACCTTTGTTGTATAGGTATGGGAAATTTGATAACATAAAATTGGAACTATTTAAGTAATGGGTTTGTTGTGAAACAAATCTATATTAAAATATACTAATCATATGAATCTTGTACTGAATTAGTATAAACGAATCTCATTATCAATATTTCTTGAAAAATGCTTTCAACTAAATTTGGTTAGGGGTATAAATCTGAACCACCTTACTATGCTAAGAATAAACAACTTTACTATGCTAAGAATAAACAACTTTACTATGCTAAGAATAAACAACTTTACTATGCTAAGAATAAACAAAATAAAAATAAAAATACCTTGCTTCCATCATCATGCCATGCAACATCCATCACTGGACCACCCATTGTCTGTTGTGCTTTGCCTATAGTTTTACCATCTCTTTGAACTTCCCAACAACGAACCTGTAAAGATAAAGAAAAGTTAGCATTACAGATGAAGTTAAAAAGTACAAGATAATGGTACTAGTGTAAAATCTACAGTATGTATGAAAAAGCAAATTAGGGTTATTCAGAAAAAAATGTAAAAAAAAAATTGACAACCCTATTTCCCAGTTTGGCAATTAAACAAATTTCCTTAGAGATCAAAAGGAAAATGAAATGACGTAATGCACTAGAATATATGGAAATATAAGAAATAAAGAGCAGAATTTCACAGGCATTTAATGAAGATATTACAGTAATGTACTTACAATCAAGAACATGGTTACAGCATAAATACTTTAAATTGTAAAATCATTTTCCTAGAGATGCACACCAACGTTTATTATGTACGAGTATTTAATAAACACAACGCTAGTTTGCTTGTTGAATTTTGTCAAGTTTATAAGTTACAGGTGGAAGCCAATGAGTGGGAAAGGGAGAGGGGGCAGAGGTTTCCTGCCTTCTTGTTCTCCTTTACATTTACAATGGCCATAGGACAAGTCAGGGTTAGCTAGTAGTGGGACTATTTAAAAAAAAATTTTTATTTTCTCTCACTATACAAAATTGGGCCATTTAATAGGAATATGATTTTAGCGAAGCTGTAAACTCGACTGTTAAAATTCACAATGCAATATTGGTAGCTACTGGTGGGTGGCAAGGAAGACCAGCCCCTTGATACCTTACAAGTGGCCTCTTTAACATTCACCTCGGAATTATGGGGTGGATGAGGTGGGGAGTTTAACTTGAAGGACCCAGGTTTGTATAGTTAGGAAAATTACAAATAAATTCTTAAAATTTGTGATTTGTTTTTACATGGATACAAATCCATGTCCTTTAATGGGATACTTATCCTTAGCCAAACTGGTTAGTCTAAAATCCCAGGATATCAGGACACTCAGACCTGGAGAGGTGCACGGTAGTTGACTCCAATCCCCCTCCTATCACCCTGATAAGGTTTCATGTGATAGGCTAGGTTTCACTCAATAGACAGATAGTCACAGCAGAACCTATATCCCCACTGCCATATTATTATTATTATCATTATTACTAGCCAAGCTACAACCCTAGTTGGAAAAGCAAGATGCTAAAAGCCCAAGGGCTCCAATAGGGAAAAATAGCACAGTGAGAAAGGAAATAAGGAAATAAATAAATGATGACAATAAATTAACAGTAAATCATTCTAAAAACTGTAACAACGTCAAAACAGATATGTCCTAAACTATTAACAACGTCAAAAACAGATATGTCATATATAAACTATAAAAAGACTCATGTCACCCTGGTCAACACAAAAACATTTGCTCCAACTTTGAACTTTTGAAGTTCTACCGATTCAACTACCCGATTAGGAAGATCATTCCACAACTTGGTAACAGCTGGAAAAAAACTTCTAGAATACTGTGTAGTATTGAGCCTCATGATGGAGAAGGCCTGGCAATTAGAATTAACTGCCTGCCTAGTATTACAAACAGGATAGAATTGTCCAGAGAGATCTGAATGTAAAGGATGGTCAGAGTTATGAAAAATCTTATGCAACATGCATAATGAACTAATTGAACGACGGTGCCAAAGATTAATATCTAGATCAGGAATAAGAAATTTAATAGACCGTAAGTTTCCGTCCAACAAATTAAGATGAGAATCAGCAGCTGAAGACCAGACAGGAGAACAATACTCAAAACAAGGTAGAATCAAAGAATTAAAACACTTCTTCAGAATAGATTGATCACCGAAAATCTTGTAAGACTTTCTCAATAAGCCAATTTTTTGTGCAACTGAAGAAGACACAGACCTCATGTGTTTCTCAAAAGTAAATTTGCAGTCGAGAATCACACCTAAAATTTTAAAAGTCATACAAATTTAAAGAAACATTATCAATACTGAGATCTGGATGTTGAGGAGCCACCGTCCTTGACCTACTTACAACCATACTTTGAGTTTTATTAGGATTCAACTTCATACCCCATAATTTGCACCATGCACTAATTTTAGCTAAATCTCTTTTAAGGGATTCACCAACCCCAGATCTACATTCAGGGGATGGAATTGATGCAAAGAGAGTAGCATCATCTGCATGTGCAACAAGCTTTTTTTCTAAGCCAAACCACATGTCATGTGTATATAGTATGAAAAGTAATGGGCCAAGAACACTACCCTGTGGAACACCAGATATCACATTCCTATACTCACTATGGTGCCCATCAACGACGACTCTCTGAGATCTATTACTTAAAAAATCAATAATAATGCTAAGAAACGACCCACCCACTCCCAACTGTTTGAGTTTTAAAACAAGGGCCTCATGATTAACACGGTCAAAGGCAGCACTAAAATCAAGGCCAATCATACGAAATTCCAGACCACAATCAAGGGATTTCTGTACAGCATTGGAGATTGTAAGAAGGGCATCACATGCTCCAAAGCCTTTACGAAAACCAAATTGCAAACTAGGGAGTAGATGATTACCTTCAGCAAACCTATTAAGATGTTTTGCCAGAAGACGTTCAAAAATTTTAGATAATATGGGAGTTATGGAAATTGGGCGGTAATCAGTGTGACTTGAGCTACCACAAACACATTTACATAGAGGAGTAACATTACCAATTCTCCAACAAATGCTAAAAGCTCCTCTTCTTGCTAACTTGCGCAAAATAACAGATAACTTTGGAGCTAAGAAATCTGCTGTCTTTATAAAAAAACAAAGGAAAAATGCCATTTGGGTCTACACCTCCATATGCATCAAGGGCCATCAACAGAGCTTTAATCTCATGAGATCAAAAAGCTAAACTAGTTAGTTTAGCCTCAGGAAAACATGAATGAGGAAGTTCAAGTTTTTCATTACTCTGTTTACTGTCAAAAACATCAGCCAACAGGGTTGCCTTTTCATTTGGATAGTGAGTGACTGAGCCATCTGGTTCAAGTAAAGGAGGAACTGTTGCATCTACACCAAAGAGTGCAGATTTAAGAGTAGACCACCATTTATGTCTTTTATGGTTAAATTGTACTCCTTTTCAGTTGAGGCATAAACTCTCTCAGCAAAAGCTCGAAGCTGAGTATAGTTGTTACAGGTCAAATCTGATCTATTACCCTTCCAAAGGTGATAGGCCTCCTGCTTCTCCAAATAAGCATGTCTACAATCATCATTGAACCACGGTTTGTCCTTCACTCGGTACCTTAGCACACGAGAAGGGATACACCTATCAATTATGTTGACTAGCTTCTCATTCAAAGGGACAACAGGATCTACACTACTATATAATTGTGACCA
Organism: Palaemon carinicauda; assembly: GCF_036898095.1. NCBI lineage: Eukaryota > Metazoa > Arthropoda > Malacostraca > Decapoda > Palaemonidae > Palaemon > Palaemon carinicauda. The sequence continues at coordinate 116,301,824 of NC_090734.1, read as the reverse complement.
ATTCAAGCACAAAAGATCATGCAAAATCCCATTCCCGTCTGCTTGGGATTTCATATAAATTTTACAAGAGTATGATATATCAGGGACAGGCTGCTCAGTCATCATTACTAATGAAATCAAGGCATGATCAGATATCCAGACTGAGAACCAACCTTACTAGTTACAACGGCAGGGGAGTCAGTCTATACAAAGTCCAAGCAATTACCAGACCTGTGAGTAGCTTCATTTATGATTTGCTAACAGCCTGATTCCGAGGCAAAGTCTAAAGCTCTTAAGCCATGGCGATCGGTAGGAGAGATAGAACTTTACCACTCCCTATGGTGAGCATTAAAATCACCAACAAAGACAAAAGAAGCCTTTCTATCATCTTCTTGTACCTTAGCCATAATGGTAAGACAATAGAAGATAGAATCATCCATTGCTAAATTGAAAGTGATGGGTTTACACAAATGCCAATCCTACAACCAACCACAAGGATGATGGGGAAATTACTTCTACAGGTATCTCAACAAAACAGAATAGTTGCTATTTATGGCAGGTTACCTGCATCAAGGTTCGATCCAGCGACATAACGGCTCAACTGCTGCGCCCCAAGAAAGGGGAAAGAAAACTGAAAAATTAAGGCATGACATTCTTACTCTTATCCTAGACTAACATTGCAACTGCTATCTTAAGCAAGATGATTCTTGCTGAGCAACTACCACAACTCCTGGGGAAAACAAATCCAAGGACTTGTGGCTACATTCCCTTAGGTAACGGGCTGTGAAAGTTGTCTGGCATTTTCAGACTCCTTCCTTCAAGACTTACCCAACTGACAGGTTTTTCCTAAAGACTGCTGTTGCACCCACTCTTCTATCTTTGTGAGTGCGTACATGCGCAACCTCTTACAGCTTTGTTTTGCTCTCTACTTATCGTCTGTTGAAGCCAGAAAAAGTTGGTGTTATTAGAGATCTCACACCTGCCTGTGCTGATGAACAGGTTTTGGAGTTGCAGTTTTGAAGGGTTGAGTTCACTCCAGCTAGAGTCTTAGTGCCTTCAAACCAGGTAGTCTTCACATCCTCAAAGGGCAACAAAGTAAATCATCTAGATTGTCGGTTAATTCCCAAAGTGAGGAGATGGAAAAGGTCTCAAGCCTAGGCTCGTGCATGGGTGGATTCAAAGGTTTGGCTATGAACTCTGGAACAGAAGAAAAGGGGACCTTTTTCCATCCCTCTATGTTAATAACAGTATGTGATAAGCCATGACTCTTGCCTAAACATTTTGCTGAGGCCACGCCAATCATGAAAACTGTTTTTGCAAGTGCCAGATACTTCTGGGGAAAAGTCCTATGCTATAGCTGATATTGGCATTTCTTAACAGCAGTGCTTTCTGCTGACCAATTCGACTTGCGTACCTGGTTGCTACTAAAGCCCTCGGCTTGAGAACCCAGTTGGTTAGCTGATTGGTGGGCTAGGAAGGTAACTCGCTTCACCCTTACCAGCAAGGCACATGGGGAGTGCGCATGGTACCATCACAGTCTGAGGAGAAGAGGGGACTGTCTAGTGGAGACAGGCGAGTTAATCCACGAATACTCTCAGGTGTGCGCAAGTGGCCATGCCTGCATAGGTGTTGAGAGACATGTTGCTCGCCAACACAGGGATCATTGTGAAAAGTGTGCGTGTCAGAAGGTGCATGGGAGGTATGCTAACACCAAGCATGTTTGTTCCCTTGGTGGTGAGAGAGCTCTATGGAAAGCAGAACACAAATCCATGAGATCACATGAAGTTATGTCACTCGTTAAGCACAATAGTGTATGAGCGCTCCATGCTCACTAATATAATATCAAGCAGAATGTGTGTCTAACTAGTGAGTTCAACGGTAAATAATGATTCAGAGTCCAAACACTATGCACTCAGAGACATGTTGCTCGCGAGCGCATCAAACTCAAACAGGAGGATACGATCTTCATTCGGGAAGGAGGGCTTGCTCCTCCTGATATTCTAAACTCGTAAGGGGTCGCACGACCATGAAATACTGTATGTTTTAAGAAGTTGAAGCTTTCAATCCCCTATCAAGGGAATATATCCAATGGCCTTGCATAGTGTTGTCACCGGGAACAAAAGTCCAAGAATTAAAGAAAGATGCTTAAAACCACAATTATGCTGTAATGCTGTAAAGAGAAAAAAGTAATTAAATAGCAAAAAACTTCAGCCAGTGGAAGAACGTCTCACTGGCAGCTGCTATCAAAGTAAGTGTTCAGTGAGCAAAAAGGGGGCAGGGCTGCCCCGCTCCTGACTGGTAACTACCAACCACTTCTTTACAAACCGTTATAAAAGTTTAACTGCTGAGTACTACAGCTTTGCTGCTATCTATCCTATGTAAAGGACAAGGGTTTGTATTTGTGTCGGAACAAACAAATTAATCAAATATCCATGGCCCATACATCTTACAACTTAGTAGATATCAACGAGAACTGCCATAAATAAATAAACGTTGTCAAACATACAATATAGAAAGCAGAATACTGAAGGATTTAACAACCCAAAGTGAAGTTATTGTACTTCAATAAAACAGCAGCTGAAGAAAAAATTATGATCCACAGACAGGGGAGTGGGTGAGAACTTTGTTGCCTACCTCCAACTAACTACGTGCACCTTGTTAGCAAGCTTCAATTAATAAAAATACTCCTAGGTACTTGAATATAATAGTTACCTCCTGTTTAAAAACATTCACAAAAAAAATTCAGTCAGATTAACTTTCTTTTCTTTCTTTCTTTCTTTGATGGCTGCTTTTCCGGTCCCATACAGCAGGGGAACCCAACTCTCTACAGGACCTCCACTTTCAATTTTCAGAATGCCTTATGAATATATAAATAAAAACAATTTATAAGAAGAGATGTTTGTATTAGGGAATAAATAAGCCTCTTACATTGTTATCCCAGCTCCCAGCAACCAAAAAATCTTGTGGTATTGAGGGCGGAGAAAAAGCCATACACTGAACAGAGTCATCGGGAGGGTTGACCACCTGTAAGACAAAGTAAACAAATCAGGTTGAAATATTCTCTGTATGTATGAAGCAACTCTTAAACAAGTGCTAATGCTGTACTGTCAAATATGGCGCTCAGAACTATCCAAATAAGAAAAACAAAAAAAGCCAGCAGCTTTGGAAAGCTGAATACATTTCCTATATCACTACATAAATATATGACATATCAAATGCATCATCGGATCCTCCAAAGATTAAAATATCCTGAGTATGCTAGCTATCTTACTAGGTAACAGATTTAGCAATAGTGTATCATAAATTAAATACTTTACCTCAAAGTCCTTCATTGGATTGGCTGAAGCAGGAGTGGAGGTTGATAAGCCAAAACCTCCAAACCCTGTACCACTACTCCCAAATGTGCTAGGGTTGAACATGTCCTATACTCTGAAAGAATAAATCATAATTATTTTTCATTTTCAGCGATGAAATATCAATGAAAAAAATTATTTGACTGCATAAAACTAAAGAAAGACTAATACTAGATCCCCCTATTTCTGAACTGTTCCGTCCTTTTCAAACCTCATGTCTTTGGAAAATTTACTTGTTCCGTAACTGGAATACAAACCTACGCTGTTTATTAGGGGTTATTACTTTCAGCGAAGCTGAAAGGACGAGCCATTAAAATTTTAGTGAGGGTTAACTACCCATTCCGCTAATTAGCGAGGGTAGGGGGGGGTAGCTTGCTACCGATCCCGCTCACACACCTGAGATTTAGCTCACTTTCCTTTTATCTCGGATGGTGAAAGGTCGTTGCCATTCTTCATCCTCGCATATTTTGGATTGCCATTAATTGCTTTTTTGTGCTTTCTTTTTGCTAGTGTGTGTGTGTGTGTGTGTGTGTGTGTGTGTGTGTGTGTGTGTGTGTGTGTGTGTGTGTGTGTGTGTGTTGACTTCTGCCGACCATGCGTACCTGTCCTGGACTTGAAGGCCGGCTCTGTGGAACTTTTATGTCAGCCATGGGCACCGATCTCCACACCCTTTGTCCCACCTGCAGAGGTCAACAGTGTGATAGTGATAACAGGTGTAGTGAGTGTCGGTAGTGGTCTGCCTCCCAGTGGGAAAGGTTTGGGCGATGGCGGAAGAAGAAGTCAAAGCGGGATACCTGTATTTCTCCTTTGAAGGTTTCTTCAAAAGTGGAAAAACCCAATGCTTCTTCTTCTGCTTCCCAACGTTCCTCCGAAGTTCCTGCTCGTTTGATCTCTTCTGAGCGCCCTACCTCTCCCCCGGGGTGAGGCCTTGTCTCTGTCTCCCTTTTTACAGGTGTGGTCGTCTTTGGGCTTCTGGGTCCGCCCTCCAAGGACTCCTTACAGCAATTCATCATTTGTGGTACTAGCCTGCAGCCTTTGTCGACTTCGGAGTTGGATCCTCTGTCGTGCGTCGACGTTGTGGTGTCTGAGGCGTCTTCAGTGGCTGCTGCCGACGTCCCTGCACCTTTCGACTCTCCAGCTGTTGCTGCCGACTGTGTTTCCCCCATTCCTGTTCATCCTTTGATGGGAAAACTAAGTCCTTCGTCTGTCTCTCCTAAAAGTGTTTCTCCTCGGAAGAGAACTCCTCTGTGGAGGACTGCTGCTTCTAAAGGTCAGACTGCTGATCCCCTGTCCTCTAGAGGTGTCTTCGATCTAGACCTTCTCCTGACGAGGCTACCGCTAGTACTGTACTCGGACTTCGCACCTGGTCTCTTCTGTGAATCGTTCGCCATCCCGTCGGAGGATGTTCGCCCCTCCAAAGGGCACATCCCTGTTCCAGACCTTCCTTTACGCCGACCTGCTGACCTGCCTATTCTGTTCCTGTCTCCTGTTCCTCGTCTGCCTGCTCGGGATGCACCTCCAAAGCGTTCGGCTGTGCGCCAACGCTCTCCAGTGAGCTAGCACCCTTTAGTGCACTAGTGCTCACCAGCATCTCGTCAGCACCCTCCAGCACTCCAATGCTCCCAGAGCGTCATCGCTCTCCAGCGCTTCAGCACTCATCGGCGTATCAACATTCGCCTGCTCTTCAGCGCCTTCCAATGCCCCAGCGATCTCCCAATCACCAGCCATTCTCACCGCTCCAGAGATCAGCGTTTGCCAGCTCATCAGTGCTCCCCTGCGCAGCTGCACTCTCCTACACATCGGCGCTCTCATGCACAGCTACGTTCTCCTGCGTGTCAGCGCTCTCCTGCGAGCCAGAGCTCTCCTGCGCTTCAGCACTCTCCAGCTCGCCAGCGCTCTCAGGCTCACCCGTGTACCTACGTTTACTTGCCCACCAGTGCTCTACTGCATGAGAGTAATGGCTCGCAATAAGCCTTACTGCGCGACATCACTCTCCTACGCAGTTGCACCAAGTCCTAGAGCAGGTTCCCCTGGCTTCAAGACAATCTCACAGGCAAAAGGAACAACACAGTAAAGATTTTGACAGGTCACCGTTGCCCCATTCCCCTACCTGCAAACACATTACAGCGCGACCGCCGGGGAAAGGGAAAGGAGGCTCCACAGAAGTGTTCAGGATCCCGAAGTTTCTATCTTCGAAGGTGGACCCACCACCGCAAACATCAGTAGAGACTCCTCACAGGGAACCTTCGGTCCCTTTTCCTTCAGGGGATCTTTCTGAAAGTGCATCGGTCAGCAAGCAGCCTTGGTTCAGTGCCATGGTCAAAGCAGTGGTGCAAGCCTTCGGGCCTGCTGTGTCATCTCGCTCTTCAGAGACCTTCCATCCAACCGGACCAGCAGACCTACTGCGAGGAACCTAGACTTCTTCTCCCTTGAAGAGGAAAAGAGGAGTCTCAGATGTGGTTACATCCCCTAGGGTGAAACTGACAACTGTTAGGCCTTTGAGGTCTGTCCTTCCTGTCTCTCTTACCTCACCTCTGCCGAGGGAGTCGCGTGAGGTACGAACTTCCTCTCTTCCACCTTCAGAAGAAGTTTTCCCTCGCACGGAGGGTTCGCCACCGACGGAAGTCAGGAGGGACAATCCCAACCGGCCTTCGATGCTCGAGTACTTCCTCCTTCCTCGGAAGGAATCGAAGGACTTGAAGACTCTTCCAAAGTCCTCTTCAAGGACCTCCAGGCCTGCAGGAACCACCAGTCACTCTAGGGATGCCTGCGACCCACCCTGAGAGGAGCTCTTTGGGGTGGAAGAAGGAGACTTTGCTGCTAGTCCCCCTTCGGAGGGAGAGCAAAAAGAGTTGGAATATGCATTCTGGCAAGTCCTGACTCTTATTAGGGTACTCACCGGGTTTACCGACCCAGAGATACCCTCACGAGAGGGCAAAGACAGTCTTGGACCGTGTCTTTGGCACTCAGAAGCTATGCAAGACCAGAGCAGCCTTGCCCTGGTCTCAGGGGCTAAAGGGGCCCGGGCTAAGATTGCCCAACAGCTCTCCGAGCTCTCCTCCTCCCAAACGTTCCGGCTCTACCACCAAGCTTCTCCCACTTCCTCGTATCCAGCAGAGGAGATACTTCAAGATCTTGGACGAGCCTCGTCCAGCTCTTCCTCTCCATCCCTCTCTGGAAGAGCTCATCAAGGGAGTCTCTCTAGAGAGGCTCTCCAGCCTTCAGGTCTCGTTCTTGGCAACCGAGATCCTCAACCAGAAGGTCACGAAGTATGCCATGCAGGCTACTTCGTGGCTTGATCTTTGATTGGGGACCTTGGTAATCCTGGTAAAAAACGAGGTGTTCTCCAAGGAATGCACCAGGAAAGCTATGGAATCTTTCCTTCTATCAGGCACTCGCACCATGTATTGTATATTTCTGCTCCATTTACTGTACATAGGGGATATTTTTATTTAGTGGTAGTCCTGCAATTTCTAATGACTTTATTCAGGAAGTTATTTCTGTATTTTTCAACAGCCTCTTTATCAAGTGCAATATGTCACCACAGTTATAGAATATTTAACAGTCAAGATCCTCACATTGATCCAAGTATGATACCCCTTCATCATCCAACCAAAGGTTCTCCTGCACTCTAGCATATAAAATTCTTCTAACTAAATTTTCAGAAATTATACAATCCTGGATAATTTTCAAATGACATTCTATTTCGTATTCTTTCATGCGTAGAATAATTGACACTCCTCTTTCCATTATTCACTTCAACAATCTTTAACAAGAGACCCATCCTTTGCTTCTGCTGTAAACATCATGTCATCTACATACAATAGCATATTAACTTCTTTATGGGCTCCTGTAATAGAGTTCACAGCCCTGAGCCCTTTATTGCTTTTCTCCCAACATGACATCTTTATCCGTTCTTTGGTAGTAGGTTGGCCAGGGCACCAGCCACCCATTGAGATACAACTGCTAGAGTTATTGGATCTTATGACTGACCAGACAATACTACACTGGATCCCTCTTTCTAGTTACGGCTCATTTTTTTCTTTGCCAACACATACACCGACCAATCCAGCCTATTCTTTACACTTCTCCTCTCCTCATACACCTGACAACACTAAGATTACCCAACAATTCCTCTTCGCTCAAGGGGTTAACTACTGCAATGTAATTGTTCAGTGGTTACTTTCCTCTCAGTAAGGGTAGAAGAGACTCTTTAGCTATGGTAAGCAGCTCTTCTAGGAGGAAGACACTTCAAAATCAACCCATTGTTCTCTAGTCTTAGACAGTGCCATAGCCTCTGTACCTTGGTCTTCCACTGACTTGGGTTAGTTCCCTTGTTTGAGGGTAAACTGTTTTATTTAGTTTATTTTCCTCTTGTTTTTTTAGGGTTTTTATAATTTATAGTGTGAAAGATCCAATTTAATCTTTTGCTCTTCTTAAAACATTCTATTTTGATTCTTCATTACTGTACTTCTCTTGGTTTATTCATTTCCTCGTTTCCTTTCCCCACAGCGCTATTTTCCCACCTGTTGGGAGCGCTTGGGCTTATAGCATCCTGTTTTTCCAACTAGGATTGTAGATAAGCCTGTAAAAATAATAACAACACAACCATTTAGGCATCCTACCATACACAATCTGATTGTGACCTTGCAGCTGGTCACTACCAAACTCTAGATATTGTTCTTTTGACTTTCTCTTTTGTGTTGTATTACTGAGGAAGAAATTAATCAATTTCTTTTTTCTTTTTTCTATATTGTAATTATTTTCCTTCCCAATTCACCTTTCACTTCCAATCACAGCTGCCATTTCCTCTCCATTCTGTTTGGTTCAGATGACAATCAACCAGGACTGATGTTATACCTACTACTTTAAAACTAGCTTCTGATATACAGCGCACAGTATATTCACTAGTTCTTACCTAAATTGCCAATTCCTCCCACCACCTTACAACCATCATTCTTCATGATAGCAGTGCTCACCTTTACTCAATTTAATGGTTACTAGCTTTTAATAATACTGTACTCAAGGTAATCCACATATATTTCAGTACATAAAATTCTCCTAGAGGGCATTAAGCGGGGTTTACACGGCCGAGCAGCTCGCCGAGCCCGGTTGCCGAACCTACTTGTAGAACGGCTCGAAGAGCTTTCAGACAGTACATCGAGCCTTAGTGTGCCTCGTGCTAAAACAACGTCAACATGTCTCTCGACCAGGGCGATTTGATAGCCATTGCTTTAGCAGTGGCACCAAGAAGGAAAAGAAAAGATCAAAATAGAGAAATTTTCACACACCAACTTGCTTGTTGCTTTAAGATTAGAGCCAGATGACTGGCGCAATTATTTGCATATGGATGAAGACACGTACATTGATCTACTGAATCGTGTCAGCCCTTTCATTACTTATGAAAATACAACTATGAGGAAGGCCATAACTCCACATGAAAGACTGAGTGTCCGCTATTCCCTTGTTTCTGGCTACTTTATTGGAATAGTCTTTTGATTTAACTTTCCATAAAGCTTGATGAGCCCGATATGTATGTATGAAATCAAATAAGACTTCCTTCTCATTCTTGCTTTCATTAATGGCAGCCATTATTCATTTCTTTGATGATGTTTCCTCTAGCAGGTTTGAATAACAACTGAGGTTCGATGCTCGACACCCGTTCACAACTAAACACGTTCACACCGCTCGTCAAACAAAGTAGCTCCGCCCACAAAAGTCAAGATGAGCCTGACTTTCATCGAGCCGCTCGACAACCAAATAGCCCGTTTACACGCTCGAACATCAATTCAAACACAGGGTTGTCGAGCCAGGCTCGACGAGCTGCTCGCCCGTGTAAACCCCGCTTTAGACTAGCTACTGTATATGAAATTCAAAATCTACAGTGAACCCTCGTTTATCGCGGTAGATAGGTTCCAGTCGCGGCCGCGATAGGTGAAAATCCGCGAAGTAGTGACACCATATTTACCTATTTATTCAACATGTATATTCAGACTTTTAAAACCTTCCCTTGTACGTAGTACTGTTAACAAACTACCCTTTAATGTACAGAACACTTAATGCATGTACTACAGTACCCTAAACTAAAACAGGCACAAATATTAAAGGTGATTTTATATCATGCATTTCCTAAACATGGTATAAAGCACGATAAAAAATGGCAACCAATGTTTTGTTTACATTTATCTCTGATCATAATGTAGAAACAAACTGGAGGTAGAGCTTTGCTTATTACCCAGACATATTTCCCATACTTTTCCCTTAGAGCTACATCACATCTTCCTACTTTAGATTTATAGATATATATATATATATATATATATATATATATATATATATATATATATATATATATGTGTGTGTGTGTGTGTGTATATATATATATATATTTATATGTATACACATATACATACCTACATATATACATAAATACATGCATACATATATATATATATATATATATATATTACTGTATATATATGGGTTATGGAAAAAATCCGCGAAGTGGTGAATCCGCGATGGTCGAACCGCGAAGTAGCGAGGGTTCACTGTATATCTATCTGAGTTTGGCTGGTACTGCTAGGGTGCCACAGCCCACCCTCCGCCGTTATCCACCACAGCTGAAGCTTCATAACACTGAATCCCCTACTGCTGCTACCTCCTCCATCATCCAAGGTGACTGGAGGAAGCAGCAGGATCTACCGGAACTGCGTCACAATCACTCACCATTCATTCCTATTTCTGGCATGCTCTCTTGCCTCTCTCACACCTATCCTCCTATTACCCAGAGCTTTCTTCACCAAATCCATCCACCCAAACCTTTGCCTTCCTCTTGTACTTCTACCTTCAACTCTTGCAATCATCACTTTCTTTAGCAGACAACCATTTTCCATTCACTCAACATGACCAAACCACCTCAGGACATTCATATCCACTCTAGCTGCTAAATCATTTCTTGCACCTGTTCTCACCCTCACTACTTCGTTCCTAACCCTATCTACTAGAGGTAAACCAGCCATACTCCTCTCACACTTCCTCTCAAACACATTCAATTTCTGTTTCTCCATCATGTTCGTTCCCCACAACTCTGATCCATACACCACAGTTAGTACAATCACTTTCTCATACAGAATTCTCTTTACATTCATGCCTAACCCTCTATTCTTTACCACTCCCTTCACAGCCCCCAACACTTTGCATCCGTCATTCACTCTGACGTACATCTGCTTCCACTCCACCATTTCCTGCAACAACAGGCCCCAAGCACTTAAACTGATCTACTTCCTCAAGTACCTCTACATTCAACATGACAAATTTGTAGATAATTTGTATTTTTCCTAACCAAACAAACCTTGGCTATTTAATAGGGGTATTACTTTCGGTGTAGCTGAAATGACGAGCCATTAATTTTAAACGAGGTTTAATAACTACCCACATTGGTAGTTAGTGGGGGGTAGAGAGGGTAGCTTGCTACCGCTCCCCCTCACACCTCTGTGATTGAGCTCACTTTGCTTGGAGGTAGGACTTCAAGGGGGATACAAATTATCTACGAATTTGTCATTTGTTCCGTAACTGGAATACAAACCACACTATTTAATAGGGGTGACTCACCCATTAGGAAGGGTTGACATCCCAGCCAATCTGGCTTTTTGATTTTACCCGGGGGTTCCTTATCTGAGTGTGTTAGCACTCAAGAAATAAGGAGCCCCTGCACCTCGCTAAAACCTTGCTACGTAAGGTTTGTGGCCTACGTGTAGTTCTTTAGATGGAAAACTGTGCATTAGGACTTTCCCAAAACCACCTCGTCAGGGTATGGGGACGCAACAGTATTAATCTTAATACTAGGTACACAAGGGAGCATGGTTTACCTGCAGTGGTTTGAGGTTAGCTATGCAGAGAACCCAGGATACTGCTTTCCCCAAGAGAGGGGAGGATGAAGAAAAGAATAAGGGCCAATCAAACCTTTCCATTCATGCAGACTAAAACCAGGTAACAATGCCCTCAACCTTCTGCTAATTGTCCAATACGGAGCTTGAGGTTTTAAACCAGCTGTTGTGCTGTCACCACAGGACCGTTAGAAAACGTATCGAGTCTCCTGTGGGTTACGTCTTGCACGTAGTGAGATGTGAACGTGATTTGACATTTCCACACCCCAGCTTGAAGAACCTGCGTCACTGAATAATTTCTTTTGAAGGCCAGGGACGCAGCTATGCCCCTGACATCATGTGGTCTGGGGCGACGTGAAGGAGGGTCTGGATTCAGTGCAAGGTCAATGAACCTGCGAACCCATGCTGAGATGGTGTTCTTGGTGACCCTCCTCTTAGTCCTTCCTGTGCTGACGAATAGTGCTGGCACACGAGGACGGGATGAGGCTGTTCTCTTGAGGTACAGCCTCAAACTCCTTACTGGGCATAGTAAGAGATGGTCTGGGTCATCCGTTACAATACGGAGACTAGAAATCCGGAAGGAGTCGAATCGAGGATCCGCTACTCCCAGGTTCTGAGTCTTAGCAATAAACTCGGGGACAAAGCTGAACGTTACCTCTCCCCATCCCCTTGATTGGGCGATGTTCGTATGAGAGACCATGAAGTTCGCTGACTCGCTTGGCCGAAGCCAAAGCTAGCAGGAACACCATCTTCCAAGTCAGGTGGCAATCTGTTGCCTGGCGTAATGGTTCATAGAGAGGTCTCTTTAGAGACCTGAGAACTCGAACCACGTTCCATGGGGGAGGTCTCACTTCTGACTGGGGGCAGGTAAGTTCATAACTACGTATGAGTAGAGAAAGTTCTAGCAAGTTCATAACTACGTATGAGTAGAGAAAGTTCTAGCGATGAAGAAATATCCATTCCTTTCAGCCTGAAGGCGAGGCTTAAGGTCAGGCGATAGCCTTTCACTGCCGAGACTGACAGGCGCATTTCTTCACGCAAATACATGAGGAAGTCCGCTATTGCTGGAATAGTGGCATCTATTGTAGTGGAGAGATACCCGTTCCACGACACCAACCACAGAAGACTTTCCACTTGGCCCAGTAGACTACTGCTGATGATTTTCGCAGATGTCCAGACATCCTAATCGTAACTTGTTGCGAAAACCCTCTCTCAGAGAGGAGATGCTGGATAGTCTTCAGGTGTGAAGTCGTAGCGAAGCTACGGCTCTGTGGAAGATGTTGGCGCGTTGTTGTTTGAGTAGATTGTGTCGTGGAGGGAGTTCTCTTGGTGGCTCCGTTAGGAGTTGCAGAAGGTCCGAGAATCATTCTGCATGATGCCATAGTGGAGCCATGAGGGTCATTGAAAGATTGACCGATGTTCTAGTCTTGTTGAGTACCCTCCTCATCAGACAGAATGGGGGAAAGGTGTAAACGTCGATGTTGTCCCACCGTTGTTGGAATGCATCTTGCCAAAGAGCCTTGGGGTCTGGGACTGGGGAACAGTACAGCGGGAGCCTGAAGTTCAGGGCGATTGCGAAGAGGTCCACAGTCGGAGAACCCCACAAAGTCAGGACTTCGTTGGCTACTAAATGATCCAAAGACCACTCGGTACTCACTATCTGAGATGCTCTGCTCAGGTTGTCGGCGAGCACATTCCTCTTGCCTGGAATGTTGCGTGCCGATAGTGGTATCGAGTGGATTTTGGCCCATCTAAGTATCTCTACTGCTAGATGGGATGGTTGCTGCGAAAAAGTACCTCCTTATTTGTTGATGTAGGCCACTACTGTGGTGTTGTCACTCATCACCACCACAGAGTGACTTGCCAGGAACTGTTGGAACTGTTGAAGGGCCAGAAAGACGGCCTTCATCACTAGGAGATTTATGTGGAGGTACTTTTCTGACTCTGACCAGAGGCCTGAGGTCGTGTGGTGCAGCACGTGGGGCCCCCACCCTTTTTTTTAAAGCGTCTGAAAACAGCATCAAATCCGGGGGGAGGACGAGAAGATCCACTTCCTTTCGTAGATTGTCGTCTGTCACCCACCACTGGAGACGTAGCCACGATTGGGCTGGGAGTTCTTCTCGTCTGAGAAAAGGTCTTGCAACCTTTCTATCCTGTCGTCTGATGGGAAGGCTTTGTGGAGAATGGTGTCTACAATCATGCCTAAGTACAGTATACCAGTCTTTGAGCGGGAAGCAGAGAGGACTTCTCGAGATTCACCATGATACCCAGATCCTGGCAAAGTCTCAGAAGTTTGTCTCGGTGTTGAAGAAGGGTTGACACTGAGTCTGCTAGGATTAGCCAGTCGTCCAGATAATGGAGAAGACAGATGCCAATCCTGTGTGCCCAAAATGACACTAGGGTGAACACACTGGTGAAGACTTGTGGTGCTGTTGCTGTGGAAAGACCGAAGCACAGCACCTTGAACTGGTATATTATTATCTAGGCTGAATCTTAAGTACTTCCTTGAAGACGGATGGACTGGGATCTGGAAGTACGCATCCTTAGGTCGTGTGTGCACATGAAGTCTTGCGGTCTTACGACTAGTGTGACGGTGTCCACCGTCTCCATGCTGAACGGAGTTTGTTTGACAAACTTCTTCAGAGCTGAGAGGTCGATGACTGGTATCCAGCCTTCAGACGCCTTCTTTACAAGAAAGAGTCGACTGAAGAAGCCTGGGGATCCATCGAGGACCTCTTGGAGAGCGCCCTTCTTCAACAGGGTCTGGACTTCTGCCCGAAGGGCTTGCCCCCTTTGTCGATCCCATGGCAAGGGAGTTCAATGACACTGGATTCCTGGACAAGGGAGGTAGAGATGTTATGAACGGGACGCGATATCCTAGACTGATCCCGGAGATTGTACAGGAATTGGCCCCAAGTTACTTCCACCTGTTTGCGCAACTTTGTAGGCATTCCCCCACTGGTGGAAATGCAGGGGGACTGCCTATCCTAGCATTTACGGCCTCGGCTGCTCCCTCTAAGATTTTTACCTCCCCTGGAGGACTTTTTGCCTTTCCTGTCTTTGACAAGAAAAGGCTTAGACACCGTTGTCTTCGCTGCAGTTGTCGTCGTTGTGGTCTTGGTTGGACGTGACTGCTGTGGTGCTGGAGGTTTACAGGGCTTAGATGTTAAAGCCCTATGGAGGAGGGAGTCTTGATGAGACTTCCTCCACCTCTCAGCAGCATGTTCCACATCCTTAGGCTCGAACAGAAGAGACCCCTCTAAGGAGGAATGTCTGAGCCTATTGATCTCGCCGCTAGGGACCTGGTGGAATCTCTCAGCTACTGCATCTCGACGTTTCAGGATGGTATTTGCCCACAAGTTCGAGACTTGGTGAGCAAGAAACTCGATCATGCGAGTACCTGAGAGAAGGAAAGTTTCCATAGCTTTCCTGGTACGTTCCTTGGAGAAATCCTCAGATCGTATCAGGATACCTAAGGTCCCCAACCAGATATCAAGCCATGAAGTAGCCTGCATAGCACACTTCGTGACGTTCTCTTGATTGAGGATCTCGGCTGCCGAGAACGAGACCTGCCGGTCGGAGTCTCTCTCAAGAGGGACTCCCCTGGTTAGCTCTTCCAGCGAGTGGTGAAGAGAAAGAGCTGAACTAGGCTCCTCCAGGATCTCTTCTGTTGTATGCGAGGAGGTGGGAGGAGCTTGTTGGTGGTACCAGAATGGTTGTAGGAGGACATCTCGGAGAGCTGCTGGGTGATCTTGTCCCTGGTACTCTTACACCTTGAGACTAGGGCAGGGCTGCACTGGTCTTAAGAGGGTTTTTGAGTACCAAAGACGCGGTCTAGGACCATGTCTTTGCCCTCTCGAGGAAGGATCATGGGGTCGGAAAACCCGTTGAGAACCCTCAGAGTCAGAACCTGCCAGAATGCATGTTCTGACTCCTGCTGGTCTCCTCCTGTTGTAGGACTTGCAGCAAAGTCTCCTTCTATCCCCAAAGGCTCTTCTTGGGGAGAGTCGCGGACATTCCCTGAGTGGCTGGCTGGCTCCGTCCTAGCCCTAGTGGAGGACTTTGGCAATGCTTTGGAGTCTTTAGATTCCTTCAAGAGGAGGTAAGTCTCCAACATCGATGAGTGTGGCATGTCCCTTCTATTCTCGGACTGTGAGGAACTCTCGGCGTGAAGAGAGATTTCCTCCAATGGTGCGATGGGGGAAAGTCTCTCTTCGCATGGTTCCCTAGGTGACAGGAGATCTTCATCCGAAAAGGATGGAGAGTTAGTCAGAGAAATAGGAGGAACTTGCCTCGATGATCTGAGTGGAGTCAGTTTCGCCCTCGGGGAAGTGACCGCATCCAGAGCTCCTCTTTTCCTCTTCAAAGGGGTAGAGGAAGCCACGGTTCCATGTCCTAGATCAGACAGGACAGGCTTGAAAGCCTGGGTTACGGCTCTGATCTAGACATTGAACCAGGGCTGCTGGCTGACAGACGCACTGTCAGACAGACCCCCCTGAAGGGAAAGGGACCGAAGGTTCCCTGGGAGGAGTTACTGGAATGGGTGGGTTCGCCTTAGGATGTAGCTTTGGGATCCTGAACCCCTCTGTATGTTTCCCTTCACCCACAATGCGCGGTGGTATGCACTTGTGGGGAGGGGAATGAGGCGATGGCGACCTTGACGAATGACGTTCCTTTTGGTGCGCATGCTCGCGCGAGGGAGAATAATGGCGCTCGCGCAAGGGAGAATAATGGCGCTCGCGCAAGGGAGAATAATGGTGCTCACGCAAGGGAGAAAATTGGTGCTCGCGTGCGGGAGACTGTTGGAGCGCAGGAAGAATCATGATGTGCTTGCAGGCACGCAGGAGAGTGTTCGCGCATGTCCGTAGAAGAATTAGTGCGAGGGCGGAAGAATGTTTCCAAGCGCGTGGGCTCGCGTCTGCAGGAGAGACGGCGCGCGCGCGCGCAGGTGAGAGCAACAAGGTTGTTGCCTCACCTACGAACTTGCGTGCAGGAGAGTCATGGCGCGCAGGTTTTGGCTGGTGTGCAAGATGACACTCAGGAGAGCAAGATGTGGGGCGCACATGTTGGCGCGTGGGAGAGCACTTTTGCGCAGGAGAACGTTGCCGCACATGTGAGTACTGGCGCGTAGGAGATCGTGGGCGCGTAAGCGCAGGGCGCATAGGTGCAGGAGAGCGCTGGCTCGCAGGAGATCTTTGGCGCGTATGCGCATGTGGGCGCGTAGAAGGATCTTGTTGGGGCGTAGGTGCATGTTGGCGCGTAAGCGTGTGAGGTTACTCCCCTTTGTAAGGGCGAGCAAGATGGGTGGTGTGCCAAAGCGTTGGTGCCTGACGAGCTGCTAGTGAGCGCTGGTCAGGGTGCGTGGGCGCGTGGTGCGCAGTATGATGGCGCGCAAAAGTGCACTTTGGTGGAGCCTTAATAGGCCCATACAGGAACGGCGATGGAAGGTCGGCATGTCTGTTGGATGGATGGTCGACGTGCCCTTTAAAAGGATGACCATCCACCGAAGGAGATCGCGAACGATCTGCAGACAGGTCCAGGACCGAAGTCACAAGACTGGTTGCAGGTGCAGTGATGGATGATCGGCCTAGAGGTTCCTCTGCGAGGGACTGCATAGAAGACGTTAAACCAAAGAGGCGCATCCTCACCGCAGGTGAAGGAAGGCTTCTAAGGCGAAGAGGAAGGCGAGCCTTCCGACGGATGTGCCCTCTGGGGGCCGTTGAATCAGCAAGCTGACCATCAGCAGTCCTCCGAAGAGGAGTCTCTATAAGTGAACTCCCACGAGGGAGAGAAACACTAGTGGGAGAGACTGATGATGAACTTAGTTTCTCCTCGGAGGATGGTCAGGAATGGGGGGAAACTAAGCCGACAGCTACCATAGAGTCTGGAGTGGCAGAGGAGATGGGTGATGACGCATGAGACACCTCTGACACAACAACGTCGACAAGTGTCAGGGGATCTACCCCTTACAGTGACGACGACTGCTTGACAGAAGCACCCATGCGGATGAAATCAAGCAAAGCCTGCTTGGAGGGCGAACCCGTGAGCCCCAGGGAGGACCAAATCTGAAACACGGAAGTTAGTGACAAGGCCTCCCCCGGGGGGAGAGGTAGTGCTGCTTCGCTAGGGGAAGCAACCTCATCTCTCGAGACCCGGGGTTGGACAGAAATAAATCGGTGTACGCTACTACTCGACAGTCTCTCAGGAGGTTTGGGTGACGGAAGAAGAGGCCTTGGGTTTTTCTTACTTCGAAGCAACCTTCAAAGGAGAAATATCCCGCTTGGACTTCTTCTTCCGCCATCGCGAAAACCTCTCCCACTGGGAGGAAGACCACTCCCTACACTTGTTTACACTATCACACCGTTGACCTCTGCAAGAAGGACAAAGGGCGTGAGGATCGGTCTCGACCGCCGACATGAATGTTCCACAGGGGCAGCCGAAGAGTCCAGGGCAGGTGCGCATGGTTGCAGAAGTCAACTTCACACACACAGTCTAAGAAAAAGATAAAGCAAAAAGCATTAATGGCTACCAATTGTCGGCGATGATGAAGAACAGCAACATTCGTTCACCATCTTAGCCGAAAGCAAAGTGACCTCAATCACAGGTGTGTGAGGGGGAACGGTAGCAAGCTACCCTCCCTAACCCCTGCTAACTACCGATGTGGGTAGTTAACCCTCGTTAAAAATTAATGGCTCGTCATTTCAGCTACGCCGAAAGTAATACCCCTATTAAATAACGTGGTTTGTATTCCAGTTACGGAACAAATGACATTCAATCTCGCACCACCTTCCCTTCTCATGCATCTCATAACCTTGCTCTTACCCACATTAACTTTCATCTTCCTTCTCTCACACACCCTTCCAAATTCTGTCACTAATCAGCCAAGCTTCTCTTCCGAGTCTGCAACCAGTACAGTATCATCTGCAAACAACAACTGATTTACCTCCCATTCATGATCATTCTTGTCTTATCAGTTTCAACCCTCGTCTAAGCACTCGAGCATTCACCTCTCTCACTACTCCGTCAACATACAAGTTAAACAACCATGGCGACATCACACATCCCTGTCTCAGCCCCACTCTCACTGAAAACCAATCGCTCACTTCATTTCCTATCCTAGCACATGCTTCACTACCTTTGTAGAAACTTTTCACTGCTTGCAACAACCTTCCACCAATTCCATATAACCTCATCACATTCCACAAAGCTTCTCTATAAACTCTATCATAAGTTTTCTCCTGATCTATAAACACAACATACAACTCCTTACATTTTGCTAAATATTTCTTGCATATCTGCCTAACTGTAAAAATCTGATTCAAAATGCGACCTGATAATAGTCTGGTTGAACAAAATTTTTCAGAACCTATAATTGGTCTATGGAAAAATATCATACTAGGCTGATCATTGATTGGCAAACGAGTGTTTTGTAATTGGAGACTGCACCTTGCTTGGGGAAGCAGCAATAGGAAAAGTCGCCAAGAACTTCCTCTGCACAGGAAACATGTGGAGAAGTAGCAGCAGCCTTCTGGATACTACCTGATGACAATGCCTCCAGAATTTTCTTTGATGGTTCATCAGCAATCCCAAGGAAAGCCCACAACCTAGAAAGGTTCAATTTTTTGCTAGGGTCGTCAGCAATAAAGAGGTGGAAGGGGGTTGAGAGAGAGGGGGTGTATTGCAAGTCTCTCCCTTCCTACAATGGGTTACTCCAAAGGAAGGAGCCTCGGAAGATACCCCAAGTGAAACACCTGGCTCCGTTGCTGAAGAAGAGATGAAAAAGCTAGTTTTTTTCAGAATCAGCTTGGGCATGCCCTCTTACCCCCAAAGAATCCTTAGACTTCTTTGCAAATTCCACCCACTCTCTACACTCCTCCCAAGGGGATGACTGCAAACTGTCATGCCCTCTCCAAAGATTACATAGCACATAAGGGTACACCTCTGGTTTGCTCATATATCAGATATACTGGCTACTGGCCACACATATGACCTTCTTTGCTGGGACAGATCCGCATGTCTAGTTTAGGGGTGGACATCACAACCCGCTCACAAAAACTCTGTTAAGCAAAAGAAAGTCATAACTTTAAGAGCCAAGACTTGGCAAGGAGTGCAGCTGTGTATGTGTGTACTCAGCAACGGTCTTAGTCAAAACGAAGGCTGAGCTACCTGTCGGGTGGGTGGGGCTTACCCACAACCTGGCAAGTAGAAATGTTTATCTTCATAAAAGTTTAACAATCAGTTCCAGTTTTGCTGAAGTCATACTTCTATTAAAGGTTGATGATTTGTATAATGTGTGGGAACAAATGTAAAATAATCTTCAAATACAAAATCATATCTCAATCTAATCACTTTCCATTGAAAAGTAATTTTGCACATATAAATGGTTCCCTTGCCAAAAAAGAAGAAAAAAAAAATCAATCAATCAAACTTTATATACAGTACAGAGACTCCTTGAAGACAATCATATGTTTGCCTTTATTATTCTAAAACTCAAGAGCACTTCGTCAGGTTAAGTGCAGGGGCCAAATCCTGAGATCAGTGAAGAACCCATGTATTAAGTAAATTACAACACATCTGTGTATTTCCACAACTTCAGAGTCCTGGGGTTACAGGTCAGATAAAGTCAGCACACTAAATTAAGTTTGATTAGAGCACACCCATGTAATTGAACCTAATATATTTTCATGCTAAATACATTTCGGAATGATTATTACTTATGCCATGAATACCTATGCATTTTTTCAACTGGTTATGCTGTGACTAGAACTAATTTGCCATATCAGACTGGTGTACAGTAATGAATGAGTTTCCAAATGAAGTCCTAAATGATTTTTATATGGGTAAATATTAACCACCATGCCATTAATTATCATACAGTACAATGAAACAATATCTAACAAATTTTGTAGATTTGAGAACAAAGTCCTCAGAAGAATATTGGAAATTAAACGGTAGGACAGGATTAGAAACAAAACTATAAGAGAGATTACCCGAGTGCCTTATGTGGATATCTTGGTGAGGGGTAGGTAGATGGAGATGATTTGGGTGGATATCATGGTGAGGGGTAGGTAGATGGAGATGATTTGGGTGGATATCATGGTGAGGGGTAGGTAGATGGAGATGCTTTGGACATGCTCTTTGCACTCCCTAAGAGAGATTGGTTCACCAAACTTTCAACTGGGCTCCACAAGACACTAGAAGAGTTGGAAGACCCAGGCCTACATGGCTGAGGACTATGAAATGTCAAGTAAGAGAAGATGAATGGAGAAGCATTGACTTAAAAGCTCAAGATAGAGACGACTGGCAAACTCTAATGAGGCCCTTTACGTCAATAGGCGTAGGAGTAGATGATGATGATGATGATGATGATGCCTTTGCAGTACAGCCACACACACTGCTTAAGAACTTCCTTTGTGACTGGTCAACTCTCGAAATTGGAATGACGTCACATTTCTAACCCTTCGAAATTATTACCTGACAGATCATATTCCCTCTGCCATGATAACAACACAGACTTTCTGTTGCCAGAGCTGTGTAAAATACAATTAGCCTACCTTGGCTAAAAGATATACTTCTTCATTGTACTGTATTGTCATAATAATGATAGTAGTTATTCTAATGATGCGCCTTGCTTTTTTAAATCATGAATAGATCTAAATAAAGCGATATTATTTTTGTTCAGTATCAAAACACACATACACAACTAATTACCATATATACATTTTAAATGGGGCATAGGCTTAAATAATCATTTCAAAATTGGGAGAATTAACTCATCATGGGTCTGCATTATCAAATATTATTATTGTGTGGTTAGACCTACACATAAAATTCTCATATCCTGGAAGTCTCATCATCATCATAGACCTACACATAGAATTCTCATATCCTGGAAGTCTCATCATCATCATAGACCTACACATAAAATTCTCATATCCTGGAAGTCTCATCATCATCATAGACCTACACATAAAATTCTCATATCCTGGAAGTCTCATCATCATCATAGACCTACACATAAAATTCTCATATCCTGGAAGTCTCATCATTATCATAAGCCTACACATCAAATTCCTATATGTTGAAGGAATAATGGGATGGACAGTATAGTCTTGATTAAAATAAAAGTGGTATTATTGTAGTGTATTACAGGGCAATGTAACCTAGTAAAAACCCTGTAATACAATACAACTTTACCATAAAAGTTGCATTCATGTTGAAAATTATGATAAATATCATTTAACATTCAGCAGATTACCATGTAGGCTAGCTTTTATGGTAGTGTTTTATGATTAGACCTAGACCTATATTTATTCTATAAGAATATGCCATCAATAACCACATTAATAAATGTAACAAAAGCCATAACAAATTGAATACCTATAATAAGAAATACCATAACGAAAATACTTTAAATAATATAGCCCTATGCCTATCATCCAAAGGCCATAAACTGGATACACCGAAAAGAAAATATAAGCGAGCAGGAGAAAGGTATTTATCATCCACTTAATGTGTCAACTTATTTTTCTATTAAAAACAGGTATTTCCTATAGAAAATTACTATTTTCTTGGAAAATACCTTAAACAATTAGAATAGCGCCAACGTTATCCCTGCGTGTCGTAAGAGGCGACTAAAAGGGACGGGACAAGGGGCTGGGAACCCCCTCTCCTGTATATAATCCTGCGAGACGTCAACAAAGAGATGGAGCTGGGGGGAGAGTGACTGCTCCCCGCACTCTAGTTTTGGGGATTTGTTGATGTTGGCTACCCCCCAAAATTGGGAGAAGTGCCTTGGTATATGGATGTATGTACCAGTTTTTTAGGTCAGTAATTATACCAAAATATAAATTGATCAAAATGTAAAATCAATGCCAATCAGTCAGCTTCCCAAGATGGTCGTGATGTAGCAGCGAGCGCATCTTCCTAATGTGAAGGTAGATCATTTTAACTATAGTAAGCATCAATATCTCACAACCTAACCTAACTAAGGAAGTATTATTTTTGCATATTAAGGAGGGAGTTTACCACACTCAAACTGAAATACATTCTCTTTCAATAAAACCATTCTCTATTTACGAACCATGCCTGAATACAGTTGTATTTATTCATGGGGAAAGCTGGGGAAACCAGCTACGATATCAAGCATCATAAATAAACAAAGTCATGTCAGTCAAATTATAGTTGGTAAAACAATGTTTATGCACAAAGCTATATCTCAATATTTCTTAATACTGCCCTTTAATGTCATTCCTTTAAGATTCGGGGCTCAACTTAAACTACCAAACTGTAGGGTAGTCTAGGCCTATAGTCAAATTCACAGTAGGCCTAGACACAGTTATGGTTAGATCAACTCAAGGGAAAAGTAACATCTACAGGGTTACGCCAATGTTAAACAGGATATTAAAATAGTACAATACGTTTCATGCAACGTTTAAAAGTAAGTTATAGAGCACTGTCACTACAAGAATCCCGTATGAATCTCGTTTATCATCCATAGGCCGACCATACAGAAGACATGCTTGGATTACGACGAAGGTTGAAACAATTAACGATAATATCCCCAATTAAGACTGATTTTGACGTGAATTGTCTCTTTACACAACAAACATACAATACCTATATAAACCGAGAACAGCGACAGTTATTATTTGTAAAGGGTACACAAATTGCGTGATGTTTACTTCGAAAGGTTTGTTCTGGACTAGCGTCCATCTACGCTCTTCTCTTCTTCAGAATTGGAAATGGAAAGTTGGACTTTTGACAGGACCGATAATCGACAAACGAATTATCAGGATTTTTAGGATTTAGGATTTTTATTAACTCTAGCAACCCCTCTCAGTGTATGAGAGTACATTACAACATATACAAAATTATAATTTGACTTACAATAATATTACAAGATGGCAGTAAAAAGAAGCACAAATGCTTCTCTTCACATATCTATACAGTACTGTACATATATACGTATACCCATATATTCCATGTATAATGGGGACATGAGCCCATATGGACTAGATAAAAAAAACTAATATATAACTAAAACTGTTCCATTACTATTTTATAAGATTTTGCTAGATTGCACAATTCTCTCTAATTTTCTATTTTAAACAATTGACTAAACTTTACACCATTGAATGCAAGATAGAGGAGTGATTATACAGTGTATATATATATATATATATATATATATATATATATATATATATATATATATATATATATATATATATATATATATATATATATATTGTCTGACTTAGTTTATGGTATCCTTATCCAGTATTCAGATAATACTGAAGAAGTTAGCAGAACTATCCTTGAAATATGTTTTTCATCGCGAGTTTTAGTTGAGGCACTGAAATATTTCTGGCTAATTAACTGTGTTATAAGATGACCTTGTCAAGTAACTACTTTTAAGACGGATTTGAAATTCCTGTCTAAAAGAAGCTGAATTAATCACGGAAAAAAAAATTACAATGATAACGGTTATGGCCATTCTGACTTAGCTTATAGGTTATCTATACAAGCAGAAATATCAATTTCTAACTTCTTCGACTTAAAAAAAAAAAGAGACATAAAATGCCTGTCTGTGGATGTTTAAGGAACAAGGAGAGGCATATGCCTACCATTTTTAAGTGGCACCATTAATCAATAAGAATTGTCAAACCTACAGATATCAGTATGAAAGTGGAGAGTTATCTATTTGAAAACATCTGTTAAAAAAAGTTATTCCGGAAAATTAATAATTACATGACAAAAGTAAAAAGGGCCCCGCCCATTGAACACATCTGGTAGCAGATTGGTGACACTAGTAATAAAATATGAATACCATGAAATTTTTTGGCAACTAGAACTTGATTCATTCCTTTCATATCTTCTCAAACATTCCGTTTGTCAGCTCTTATTGGGAATGTCTATAGGCCTAGTGGCTGTAATACTCTCATTGTGATAGCTTCTGCAGAAAATGTTTATCACCGAGATCCTTCATATTTATTTCTTAGTTCTCAAGCATGGAACATTTGACTATCGGGTCTTACAACATAAGGGAATTCAGGCTTAGTCTTTATCGCTCACTAATTATATTTCAGATCAAGAGTTTTACTACCTGCTCAATTATTCGCCCTCAAAAGATAAATTTACCCAGGAAAATAACTCACGTATGACATGGATCTAGTTTTACTCTGAATAGCGTAAGATAACGTAATCATGGTTTCATTTGACTTTTCGGGTCGTTGATATTCCACATCTCCAGTGATCTTAATTAGGAATGGTCTTTCCAAATTCCAAGGGGAGATTAAACATCCCTTTCTCACTGTACAGAATCATTAATTCATAGTTTACAAAATGTGTGCGTACAGATTGCCCTACCTAGTGCAAGACACGGGCTCTTGCGTTAGCTAAAAAAAAAATGGTTGTTACTTCTCACCAACCATGTTTATATATATATATATATATATATATATATATATATATATATATATATATATATATATATAAATTCTCTTTTGATAATACTACATGAAAATAGGGCTACTTTGAATAAGTCGTCGTCTTTTTGTTGTCAAATACCATATACTTTTTGGTAGCAACTAATCTCTTTATATATATATATATATATATATATATATATATATATATATATATATATATATATATATATATAACTAATTAGAAATTAATCTCGATAGTGCATCAAATACTGTACTTATGTCCACATACAAATTCAGCTTTAAGACAAATAATTCTTTCACATATGATTTTGCAATTCTTATTTTGAATCTAGATCATAAAAGGTAAGTTTATCTCAAAGTTACTTTGAATACTTTCAGTATCCAATAGTGTAGTGGACTTAGTAGGATGTTGGCTTGTTTCAAAGCATACCAGGCTGGAGTTGTACAAAGCAGCCATTATTTATTAAGACTGAAAATGCTTTTGTCCTTTGCATATTCTAATTTCCACCAGCACCCGTTAAACATTAGGTGCAAGAAACTGCAGTTAACCATATCTTATGATAGATGCTTAAAGTTTGTTTCTCAAAAAGTACAGCATACATCAATGACATTAGAAATTATGCGCCACAATGTTTGCCTCAAAACTCTAAATACTGTACATGTCAGTGCAACCCTTTACAGTAGATCTGGTCTTGGTAGATGCAGCTTTGGCATCTTCATTTTGAATCGCCCCCTTAAGTGCAGGCCTTAAGATTATTCTAATGTTTACACAAGCATCATTGTTGGAACAAATGAAAAATCTACTTCAACAGATTTTAATTTAAGTTCTTCCTTCTAAGAGAATCAATTAGAAACTAGTTCTCTTCTGTATCCTATACAATCAGGAGTATATCTTAAATCCCATCAAGGCAAATCTTCATTCCTGGATTCTTCAACAAGTCTTATTCTGGCCTATTTTATATTACTGGTATTGTAATTTTCTTTAAAGTCAGTATGTTTGTTGGTCTCTAAAACATGTTACCTCAATAAGAAAATCTTATTGCACACAGTTCATGTGTGAAAAAGAACTGGTTGGTAGAGAACTGATTAATCTATCAAGTAATTGGCAAAAAATCATACAGTATACCCGATTGTTTTGCGGTGGCCAACATACAATGTTCAACAAGCCATTACCGTTCAAGTTAGGTACTTAGTAAGTTTACCAGCAGGACTAGAGGTCACCTGAATCAAAACAACCAATTAGTATTGTGTTGAGGAAAAACTTCAATAGCCCAAGATATTTTCTAATGCCCTCTTAACTTCAACTCTTGAGTTGAACATTTCTGAACTTTACAAGTCAACTTTTGATCTTACAATAGAATACAATATATATATATATATATATTTATATTTAATCCGACCCTGTGGGTCTTTACACAAGGAATGATGCTGTTTTAGTGTTTTAGTTACTATCATTATTAGCTAAGCTACTAGAAATACTTTGTCAAAAGTTCACAATATTCAGTTTGGAATATAAATGTACCGAAAATACAAGTAAATAGCCTTCATCACATTGGGACAGCTAGCTCGCTTTATGGTAGTGTAAAAAAGGCACAGAACTTACTTTTATGTGACCACTGAATATTCTCTGCTTACAGATTGGACATTACAGAAATCTACTCATGACTGCATCTTCCTCAAAGATAGGTAAAAAAAAAATACTGGTTTGTCCGAACTTTTTTTATTTCATTTGTGAGGACGAGGCCATCTGCCTCACAATTTGACGTTCAGTTTTCATTACAATACAAATCACCACAGCTGCATTTCAAACAAGGATATG
Organism: Palaemon carinicauda; assembly: GCF_036898095.1. Taxonomy (NCBI): domain Eukaryota; kingdom Metazoa; phylum Arthropoda; class Malacostraca; order Decapoda; family Palaemonidae; genus Palaemon; species Palaemon carinicauda. The sequence goes on along the minus strand of NC_090734.1, from coordinate 116,275,333 downwards.
TGCCTTCCTTGCTCCCAGAGACACATAATTAAAACGTTCCAAACCTTCAGATCTAATCTAAACTCCTAAAGTCGACAGTTTTATCATTGAGTAATGGTGAATTTTTCAGATATCCATTATTCCACCATAGCACGCAGTTGCAAATATTACTGCTGCTCTTTCAGTCATTAGTAACTTGTCATAGAAACATGGCTGCCTAAAATATCCTCTTTTGTAAATTTATCAATTTCCTATTAAACTATTAAAATGATGGAATTACCCTCAGAGAACTCAAACTTTCACAACAACAATTCAACACCATTCATCGTGTTCAAACCATTTGGTTTGTGAACCACCATTTACTTTAAATTTCAGAAATATATTAAAAATTTTCCTAATTAAAAGTATTCAGAGAATATTCATAAAAAAAAAAAGCTTATAATGTTGATGCAATTTCAGAGTTAAAAATAATATTTCAAGTATAAACCATTCTAAGGAAAATATTACCATCTTATGATAATAATTTTTTATATCCCAACTCAATAAGGCATAATTTACTTTTGCGATACACAATCAGATAATGCACGAACAGTACTGTGCCACGTTTGTAAAAAAAAAAAAAAAAAAAAAAAAAAATCAATACCAGTGATTTATACACCCTGGGAATATTTTACATTATAAAACAAATAAAACCAAGTTTTAATGTAAATATAAATTTTTATTTTCAAAACAGATGGTAAAGAGGGGAGGTGTAAACAAGACGCCAATAATCTTGAAGTCAATGACAAACAAAAGTCAAAAATGCATACAGCTTAATTTTTTTTTAAAAATTTGTTCACTAGAGAGCAAGAAAAAAGGTTAACAATATCACTCAAGATTTCAGAAATAGTTGGGAATTAAACTAAAACCTTAAGAGCAATTGGAGCAGCTCCAGTTTATTTAAAATTCTCTTAGAAAGGAAGAGCCATCCATGTAAAATAAGATTACTTTTAAAATGATTTTCAAAACAAAAATCCATCCTAAGCTCGAATCGAAACCCCACATGGAAGATCCCCAGTCATCTGCAGTAAAAAATTAGCGCACAACTGTTAAAACTGGAGTGTGCCTTACAAGATCTTGACCTTTGATAACCAAAAACCTGATGATCATGCAAACTTTAATATCTTTTTTTATACAAAAGAAATTTTGCCATTTCAAACATCTAGTACAATAGATATACTGTCATAAATTATAACCAGAAATTCAAGCTTGAAAATTGAAGTCTGTCTGAGTTTAAAGGCCATATCCCCCATTTTGAATAGTAAACTGTAATCTAACGAGAAATAAAGGTAATGAGTAAAGTTAACCATTCTTAAAAATCAGTGGACAGACCACATAGAGAGAGAGAGAGAGAGAGAGAGAGAGAGAGAGAGAGAGAGAGAGAGAGAGAGAGAGAGAGAGAGAGAGAGAGATATGGGGCATTTGAATAAATGGCCTTTAATACAATATTTCATGCCTTGATGATCAGGCACAACAAATTACGCATGCAATTTGGAGCTACTTTATAACATTTTACAATTCTGAAATTAGATTTGGTGGTAAACAAAACTGCAACACTAAATTCAAGAATGTACTACTGTATTCAAAATATTCAAGGGAAAAAATGGAATAAAAAAATCACAATAAATCATAACTAATAACATTTTGTACACTTGAATACATCATACCACAAGTCTCTTCATTTTGTGAGCTCATTAGTACAAGTAACATTACATTTTTGCCTACCCACTAGCTCTGCCTTATCAAATATACATTAATTTTTGAGAGGGAGGGATATGACTCTTCAACACCTAAAATGTACAATAAAGTCTCCAACAATGTAAGATCAAAAATATTACTGCTAATTATTAGCAATCTCACTTAAATTTCTCAAGAAATGAGATTAAAACTCTTTGTGGAATCAAGGAATTTCTCTGACACATCTTTGAACAATAGAAAACTCTGTAAATCCTCTGGACACTGGTAGTATCTATGGTTCAGACCTTAAAATTCGCCGTACCTATTTGAACGAGTGTAAGTACTACTCACTGATAATAACAATGATTCTTTGTAAGAAACGTGAATTTCATATACACAGATATAAAGGTGCACTAACGAATGCTGCAATCTCTTGGACCTGCCTATATGGCTGTGACTAGTGGCCGGTCAAGAGGTCAAGACACGTTAAGTGTCTCCGGATTTCCGAGAAGCAATAACAGATCACGCCTAAAAACTACTACTGTACAATGCCTCTTAACTGATCTTCTACCAGACCAGTTGACTGATTTTCTATAAAAACCAGTTTACACTACTTCTTTTATAAAAAAAATAAATCTATTATCACATTTTCTCTTGCTCAAAATCATTAGGGATTGTTGTATTTCACCGGTTTAATTATTTCATTCCACTGTTATTTTTCTTTTTAAACAAACATGTTTAAAAAATCCTATAAGGACTTAGCTTGCATATACTCCCGAAATATCCGCTAACATGACACGAAAAGATAGTCGCTCTGTCTCCTGTGGGTAACCTTCCCAAAACCGTGCTGCTTGGTCGCAGCAATTTCCACAAATGGACTTGTTCATTCTTATGCAATATGGAAATGATCATGAAATTAATTAATGCCAAAGAGATTGGGGCAAGTGTTCACCATTTCCCAACTAGGACAACTGATTGTGACATGGGGTTTCCAATCCTATCATACACAAAACTTTGACACAGAAAAATTGGCTGCCCTTAACTTTTTCAAGCTTTCATTTCATTCTAGATATCCAGTTAATTTGATCCATTTACTTCTGTATTATGTCTATACAGTATACCCCAAGTTCATTAGATCTGACCCAGCAGTTGTACAATTTCAATTATACCCAGACATTTAAGATTATAGTCATCTTATTACCTTGGGAACCAATTCATCAACTGGAATCCAAAACCAAATTCTACTCGTCCACCAAGAGATCAGTTCTCTAATCTTGAATCACACTTTCCTAAGGCTGCTGCATAACATACTTAGGCACAAACCACAGTACAATACATTCACCCACAAAAAGGCACATAGCAGCATTCCCATTTACAACCTTGCTTGCATGCACATCCATCACCATACCCTCTCCTTCCAACCCAGATGGATTAATCAAAACAACTTGCAAACATTTCGAACTACTGTACAGCATAACATTTCAACATCAATACATTCCAAGATTCTCTTAATCTTACAAAATTAATACAGTAGCATAATATACCCGGTAATACAAACTTAAACTTTAGGCATGGCCAAACCTTTGCGGAAGACCTTTCCGCAAAAAAACTTTCTATGGTTGGCTAATGACAAATTAAATTTACACTGAACAGACGTATTCACAAGCATTTTTCTACGTTGGGAATGACTAGACAGGCATCAAATTGTCTGCTTTGCTAAATCAAAGACCAAACCGATAACGACAGGGTAATGTCATATTACTGCTGTTACTATAATAGATAAACTTTCCAAAAGATGTATACTGTACGGACTTTCTGGTGGCATTTCAAAAACATAACTTTGAAATCTTTGAAAAATAATTTTGATGCCTCAACATGCAATGAAAAAGTTAGGCTAACATACATCACAGTCAACCTGCATGCCTGCCAAGTTTACATACTCACAAACTCATACATACTTTTGCACAAAATCTGCTCTTCAAACACTAATGCACCAAGACTATAGTTGGATACTTTTATTTTAAATTAATTTAACTGAAAAGGTGAAAGGGGATTAAACCAATCTCCTACTCAACTTTCTAAAACTCCACACTAAAAACATCACTCAATCTCTTTTTTCACACTAGCATATCACAGTCATAAAAGTGTATAACCACCACCTTGTGCAATCATAGAATTAATCAATTGCATGGCATCTTTATGCAATATCTCATGCTGGTGTTATATGAAAATGGTCTGGTTGTTAATCTTCGATTCAAATTTCATGAAGAACTAAAAATTATTAGCCAGCATTCAAAAACACAATCATGGATGAAAGAGCTTAAAATGTATTGTTTACAAATACCTGCTCAATAGTAAATGGCCAGTGCGATCGTGCACAGGCACAAAATTATCCCAGAAAAATTTTTCCTAAGTTCTGAGCTTTTTTTCTTTCATATACAACCAAAAATAAATATCAAAAGTTTACAGTAGGAAGGGGCAGGAAGTCATTGTCAAAGAATGGTTCGGTTATGGACAAGACTAAATTTACAAAACACAACTGAGCAAAGTAACAATCCGTTAATATAATACTTTAATGTCATTGTGACAGCACTCAATTCCCTCTGTATGTAACACTCCAGTTCTATACTACATGCACATATCAAGAACCCAATCTGTTGCTTTCTTCCCTTAAGGAAAATAATCACAAACACTACGTCGTCTTATCCTGTTCACATGCAATACAGTGCTATCATTATAATCACTGAATGATCACCTTATAAACCAGTTTTATTTGTTAAAAGGCATTTAAAAGTAAAATTTATCCATAAAAATTACTGTGATTCTAAAGATTGTGAGTACTGTATATAAGTATTTCTTGACTTTCCAAGCCTTGAAAAAGTGCCAAAAAAAATCAAATGACAACCTTCTGTATGCACCCAATTACTGCACAAAAGATATCAATTTACTGTAATAAACAGTGCTAGTAAAAAATTTTGAAACTACAGTAATACTGTATTCAGAATTTCAAATAGCCTCTACCTTTTTTTCCATTGTATTTAAAGGTTGACTTATCATCTAGAACTGGCAATACTAAAGTACAATAAAGTGTACAAAAGAAAATATTAGAGGCATCAAGAAACATTGGCCTCAATTTGATGAACACCATAGACATCACAGATTAAGTGTGCACATAACCATAACCATATTATCAAAATGCACATGCCTCATGTCTGGTTTTAATAGAGGATGAAATGACATCTTTCCACATGCAACCCTTTCCTTGTCCATCACACAATCCATCTGAAATTAGATGAGCATCAAGGAATGCCTTAACAGCCATGGCAATATCAATCCAAAGTCATTCGTGAACAATATACCCTAAGCATTTCACCACATTAGGTGAAAATGCGCGTCACCACAGATGCTACAGCCAGTGTATTTGTTTGAGCTTTTTACATGACCACACAGTTTAAACGTACAAAAATGCTCAAATTTACCACAAAATAATCTTCAGCAGTTCGAGATCCAAATAACACCTTATAGTAGACAATGACTTGCTCTTCTTTGTCAATCTACAGTATGTACTAAGTTTTTCTTCGTCCCTCAGGCTCCAACTCCAATTCTGCCAAAGCATCTAATCTATTGAGTGCGATTGGTTGTCTTGAGAGAAGGGGATCATCAGGAGGGGACGTGGCTGCACTACTGCCACTGGCAGAGGATGGCGAGGCAGATAATTCGAGATCAATGTCAAACCCATCACTACATACAGACTTTCCACGCTGTGACCTTCGGACCTGGCGAACTAATCTGTCTATTCGATCATTGTGTTCCAAAATGTAGCTTTCTAAAGTTTGATTTGTCGCAGCAAGTGCCTGGCAACGTCTTTCCACAGCTCGGCATTGTTCTAAGCCAGCTTCTCTTGCAGCACGTAATTCTTTCTGATGGTCACTAACCAACTTATCCTTTTTGGATAATTCTTGTTCAAGTTCAGACACACGCGCTATGGCAGCATCCAATTTGATGTTTGTGATACGATTGGCATTTTCCAGTTCTTCTACTTGTCTTTGAGCAGTCACTCGCTCCAGGCCTACTCCTGCGTTACTTCCCTGGCCAGACATAGACATTTTCCAAACTTCGTGTTTATATTGGTCTTGAACTTCACCCATTAATGTCATTTGTTTGTGTAAAATTTCAACCTGATGACGTAGTGAATTGTTATCTTCGGCTAATCTGGCTTGTACAGTGAGTTGTCTCTCTCTTTCCAATAAAGTGGCTTGAACAGTATGTAACTGATCTATTAGTGCTTCATTTTCTTTGCTCAAAGTCTTACATTGTTCACGAAAAAGATCTCTGTCTTGCTGTGCACTGTCTCTGTCTACACATACTTGACTGAGCTTTCCTTGTTGCTGGTTCAGAGCAGACTGTAACTGCTGCTCTTTGTTGGCTGATGTTAACTGCAAATTGTGCAAATCATGTTTCAATCTAATAATTTCATCTTCCAGTTGTCTGACCTCATTCCTCAGACCCTGCTGCTCCTCTTCTAACGCATATACTTTCTTTGCTTTACCAAGAAGTCGGCGATTGCGTTCTGCGTGAACTTCTCTTTTGTACCTCTCCAAAAGAAGCATTGTCTGCATGAGCCGAACCTGTCCTTTGAGCCCCTCAGCTGCTGTTGATGAACATTGTTGCTGCCATATGTTATAGGTACCATTTGATGTCTCGTTACACTGACGTATGTACTCGTCTAAGAGCTTATGTGGTGATGGACTGTAAATATCACTTGTGTCTATGTCATTTTTAGTTCTACCTGTCTTCTCTCCATGAGTAGGACCAGACACTAGGGCATCTAAAAGCTGCTCGTAGGGATTAATGACGTTAACTTCTTCAGTTTGTGTCGTAGCTTCATTTGTAACAACAGCTTGTCTTGTGGGGGACAATGTAAGGGAGGACATAGCAGATTCCTTCCTGACCCTAACTTCAATACCATTCATTATTGAAAGACTGTCATCAGTAGCTAGGTGAGGACATGATGTACTTTTTTGAAGAATTTTATTTTGTATACTTGAAGATTTTGTAGGGGATAGGGTTCCACGTACTGAACTAGTAAGCTTATACTGTGACAAATCAGGTGGCGGTCCACACTGACTGAGAAATCTTAGCCTCATTGTTCTAACATTTTTAACTATATCAGTCATTGATTTTTGGCTAGGTACTCCTAAACCAAAACTTCCAGCTTCATTAGAATTCTTATCGACAACTATTCTGGGCTCGTCCGAAGACCTTCGACTTTCACTCTCCTCGGATTCTTTCTCTTCTGATATTCTACGGTCAATAATACTTGTTACTGTAAAATTAGGTTCTGTGCTATCACCTTCAGTTTTCTGGACTTCATTACTTGAATCAGACTCGATATTTCCATTAGACACATCACGTGTAATTGGCAGTTGAGACATATCAACGTGCCGACTGCCATCATAAACGGAAATTTTTCTTCTCCTCCTGCTGACATCTGCATAGAATGCTCTGCTGTCATCTTTCATTTCTTGTCCACTTTCTGAAATTTCACCAGATTTATCTTCACTTTTGCTCTTAAAAAACAAAACACTCTCTCTTGGAACATCCACCCCACAGTCTTCATCTTTATTCTCACTCTCCATACTCTGGCTAAAGAAACTATCTCTACTGATTTGCTGTCTTTCTCTTTGAATCTCTTGCAGTTTACGGCTTAGGATAGAATTGCGCTCTGCTCGCATTATGAAATCTTGATTTTGTTTGTCAGGAAATCTAAAGGGAGTCTGATCTTTTTTCAAGGGTGATAATGGACTGCAGTTGATGTCAGCATCACCAGTCTGGCTGCTTAAGGAGTCCACATTTCCCAAGGTGGTTGGGGTCAAGGCACGGACTGACTGAGCAGATCGTCGAGATACTGTACTGCTGTCTTCCATCTTTAAGGGCGATGTAAAAGGTGTAGTTTCCGGGGTTGCTTCTACAGCTGCCTCAGGCGGTGATTCAGCTACCTTTGAGGCAGGCCTGTGATTTGGAGTTAATATGGGAAACACAGGGGTGTGGGGAACTGAAGTTGAACCCCTTGAACTGCTAGTCATGCCAGGCGATGGATGAGCTAAACTAGGTGACCAGAAGTTGTTACCAGATGCACTCACCATCCAATTTGTTGGAATAGGCAAAGAATCAAATTCGTTTCCACTACCAAGGGAGAAATTGGCACCAACGGCTTCCTCACATGTTGCTTCGGATGGATCAATACAGAGTTTAGAACATTCCTGAATTAACTGATGAGTTTCTAAATGCATCCACCTACTCTTGGCCAATTCCGTTTCCCTGTTTTCAGTAATCAAGACAGGGTGAAGGCGAACACTTTCCATCATGGGCTTTAATGTTGTGAAGAAGCAAGGGGAAGAGCCGGGCTTGGTAAAGGTATTTTGCAGACACGTAATAAAGTGACAGGGGTACAGAGCATATAAACGGTGGAATAACGAATACACAGCCACTTGCAAGTAGGGTTGAAAACTCTCATCCTTATCCATTTTTGGAGTCCAACGAACTAAACGGCAAAATATATCTAATACACTCGAGAGATGTAGTCTTCCCATTTCCAAGGGCAAAACTGGCAACAGCATTACAAGTGCCATTACACCACTTACCAGGACAGGAACATCTTCGTCCACTGCAAGGGTATGGAGCAACTCGCGCATTGCCCCATGATTTAACAATTTCCTCAACCACATGGGTGGTGGCTGCCTGCGCACAGCATATAACAAGAGGCAAGTATAACGGAAGCGGTCAGCCCTTTTCAACCCCTCCGCAATACGTTCGAGAAGGTGGCGGTCATGAGGCTCTGTCACGCCCAAAACAATATCAAGGAGGCGGCCACTGAAAAAAAATTACATATAAATACCAATTACATAAACATATGTAACATGAATAAAAAAAAGCTAAACATGAAAATTTTATATGTTAAAGCTAGTAATAAAAGTTTCTAAACTTATTACTTTGAGTGCAGTACAACAGGACTGCCTAAAAGGAATAAATTTCGTAAGAAATTTGTGTTCTTTTTTTAGTTAAACAAACCCAAGTCCTTCAAGTAGGGAATATGTTTTCAGCGCGAGCTGGAAAGGCCGTTGAAATCGTTAAAAAGGCAGTTAACGACAGCAGGTGAACACGGGCGAGGAGGTCCAACTCCCGTCAAAAGTTCTTCCCCTATGATCTTTTGGCCGAGTCAGAACCGAGAAAGGCAGTTGCAGTGGGAAGTTTAACTTAACAACTCGGATTTGTAAAGCTAGGAAAAATACAAATTACTTTTGAATGTTATTTGTTCCAACATGTACACAAACCTTTTGTCCTTTAAGCAAGCAGACTCGCCAATTAATGGGTCATAAGTCCTAATAGTACCAAACTGACTGGTTCTTTTTCTTCCATGAATATGTCAAACTACCTGATCCCATATGGGAACGAAGATGACTCCAGCAATCTCATACCTGACTTTCATGGGAATGAATAGGCTGATAGGGCAGCATTCCAGAATAATATACCTGGCATGTGTTGATGGCGAACGGATGTCCGATCACGTTTTGGTAAAAAGAAAATTAGTTGCAGCAAGAGTGGGAGATGTAAAAGGGAAGTAGAGAAGGTTGAAGAGTTGACAAAAATCAGAAGTCAAAAGTGAATATCAAGAAAGGTTGGAAGTGGCATATGACAGAGTGAAAGGAAGAGAAACTAGTGATTTAGAGGAGTGGAAGTTAGTAAAAGAAAATGTTGTTGGGATTGCAAGTAATTTGTGTGGCAAGATGATTGTTGGAGGCACTATAAGGAAGAGTAGTGAATGATGGAATGAAGACGATGAAAGTAGAAGAGAAAAAGAGGGCATTTGAAGAATGGCTGCAGAGTAATAGAGTAGAGAAGTATGAAAGATATAGAGAGAAAAATGTGGAATTTAAATGTAAGGTAGCTGAAGCAAAGAGGGCGGGTAACTGGAAATGGGGCCGGGGATTGAGTCGTTCGTATGAAGAGAATAAGATGAAGTTTTGGAAAGAGGTAAATAGAGAAAGGACGGGTGGATTGAGAAGTGAAGAGAGAGAGTGAAAGATGAAAATGGAAGGTTGTTGAAAGGAAAGGAGGAAAGAAAAGGTGGGGTGAATATTTTAAAAGGTAGCTGAATGCTGAGGATAAGAGGGAGGCAGATATAATTACTGTTGCAAGTGTTGAGGTGCTGGTGATGGGAGATGAAAATGAGAGATATTACAAGAGAAGTGGACAGCACTAGATAAAACGAGAGCAGGAAAAGCACCTAGTAAAGATGGTGTGGGGGCTGAGATGTTGAAGGAAGGTGTTGCGACTGTACTTGAATAGTTGGTGAGATTATTTATGTTTTGTGCTTCAGCGGTACCAGAGAACCGAGTGCATGCGTGTATTGTTCACTATACAAAGGTATGAGAGATGTGCACGAGTGTTGTAATTCAAGAGGTATTAGTTTGTTGAGTGTGTTTTGAAAAGGATATGGTAGTGTTAATTAATAGGATTAAAGATAAAACAGAGGATGAAATCTTAAAAGTACATGGGGGTTTTAGAAGACGTAAGGGATATAGTGATCAGACTTTTACGATTAGGCAGATATGCGAGAAATATTTAGCAAAGGGCATGTTGCATTTATGGATCTGGAGAAAGCTTCTGATGTGTTGATTGGGAAGTGATGTGGAATGTGATGAGGCTATATGGGATTGGTGGAAGGTTGTTGCAAGCAGTGAAGAGTTTATACATAGGCAGTAAAACATGTGTTAGGATAGTAAATGAAGTGAGTGGTTTCCCGTGAGAGAGGGACCAAGAAAAGGTTGTGTGATGTCACCATGGTCGTTCAATTTTCTTGTCGAATGATCAAGTGCTTGGTCAAGGATTGAAACTGATAGATGAAAGTGATCATGAGTGAGAAGTGAATGTTGTTGTTTGCAAATGATACAATATTGATTGCAGACTCGGAGGAGAAGCTGGCTCAATTAAGGACAGTTTGGGAGGATGTGTGAGAGAAGAAAGTTTCAAGTTAATGTGGGTATGGGTAAGTTTATGAGGTGTACGAGCAGGGAAGGTGGTGCTAGGTTCAATGTAATGTTGAAGAGAGTGTTACTTGAGGAAGTAGATCAGTTAAGTACTTGGGGTCTGTTGTTGCTGCAAATGGTGGAGTGGAGGCAGATGTATATCAGAGTGAATGAAGGATGTAAAGTGTTAGGGGCAGTGAAGAGAGTGGTAAAAAAATAGAGGGTTAGGAATTAATGTAAAGAGAGTTCTGTATGAGAAAGTGATTGTACCAACTGTGATTCATGGATAGGAGTTGTGGGAAATGAAAATGATGGAGAGACAGAAACTGAATGTGTTGGAGATGAAATGTCTGAAGAGTATAGCTGGTGTTATCTCGATTAGATAGGGTTAGGAACGAAGTAATGTTGGTGAGAACGGGTGTAAGAAATGAAATAGCAGCTATTGTGGATATGAATGTGTTGAGGTGGTTTGGCCATATAGAGAATGGAAAAATGGCTGTCTGCTGAAGAAGGTGATGAATGCAAGAGTTGATGAGAGAAGTACAAAAGGAAGGCCAAAATTTGGGTGCATTTATGGAGTAAAGAAAGCTCTAGGTGAGAGAAGGTTAGACGTAAAGAGGCAACAGAGCGTGCTAGAAATAGGAACGAATGGCGAGAAATTGTGACGCAGTTTTGATAGGCCCTGCTACTTCCTCTGGTTGCCTTGGTGATTGCTGAGGTAGTAGTAGTAGGAGATTCGGCATATGAAGCTTCATTGTGGTGCATAATGGGGGAGGGTGGACTGTGGCACCCTAGTAGTACCAACCAAACTCGGTTGAATACCTCATCAGGCTGAGAGGAGCTAAGAGAAGAAAAGTCCCCCTCTCTCTCTCTCTCTTTTTCTTTTTGATGTCGGCTACCCCCAAAATTGGGCTAAGTGCCTTGGTAGTTGGATGTGCTGATCAATGGGTTTGCATATATTCCACTATCCTCCCCCTCATCGAGGATGGATGGGAGAGAAACTTCTCTAGATTCTAAAGAATGGAGCTTGGATGTGCAGTTTATCAGCATCAACTTAGATCCAGAGAGTAATGTTTCGTCCCCAAGAGAAGGGCAGAAAGAATAGAGAAGAGCTAATCATTCAGCCATCATTCCATGCTTACATCTAAACGTTGCCATACACAAGATGCTTACCATCCCGCATGGAAGCTGGACATTCTACACAATTACTTGAGTAGCCACCACATGACCAAGTGCAAAGGTGTCAAAAGGACTTGAGGGTACTCCAGTAGACTACAGGCTGTGAAAGTAGTCAGGTGTAAACAAACCCCAACCTTTAACACCTGGCCAACTGTAAGAGTCCTCTTGAAGACAAGGGTGGGGCCTAACCCTAACTTCACTAGTTCGGTCCCAGCTAGTATCGACCATGCAAGCAGATGAAGCAATGCAGTGCTGAGGAGGCGTCACTAACACTCAGGTATGAGATGTGAGATTGTTAGATAGTATTGCAGAGCCCTCTCAGTTTAAAGGTTTAAAGGCCACTCATGAATAGCAGAGGCAAGGGACTGTGACAAGGCCATAGCTACCCAGATAATGCTCTAGAGATTGGCCATATACAAATATGATCAACGCCCAAGCTCCCTCTCCACCCAAGCTAGGACCAGGATAGGTCAAGCAATGACTGCTGATGACTCAGTAAGTAGAGAGGGGATGGAAAAAGGGTTTAAACCCTGGGTTTCAAGTTATGGCCACACAACCTGGCACCAAAGAAAGGGAGCTCTTTCTATGCATCAGCATGGGAGATTAAGTCGGCACAGTTCTTAGAGACATAACCCTTACTAATGGCCTTCTCGAAGGCTTCAATGGTTGTGTGCGAGAACACGAATCTCAGAAAATTTCTGTAGTTCGGGTGTAACGGAATGTGGAAACACGCGTCCTGCAGATCTAACGACACCATCCAGTCTCCCTGTCTGGTGCCTGCTAGGACTGACACAGAAGACTACAGTACAAGGAAAACTTGACTTGCTTATGAACTTCTTCAGAGGACTTACGTCCAGAACAGGTCTCCAACACCCCCCCCTCCCCGAGTTCTACGGAACTAGAAAAAGTCTTGTAAAATCCCTCTGACGAGAGGACTTCTACCACCTCTATTGCTGCTTTTGACAGCATCTGGTTAACCTGCTCTTGCAAGAGCTGTTGCCAGTAGTGGAATATTTGTGTCTGGAGATTGAGATCACTTTTGGGTTTTGGTTGCTGTTTGGGGTTAAGAGGTTGACCTCCAGCAGCCATTCTCTGGTCTCTTCTAAACAAGCTCTCCCACGAAAGGGCTGACGCATGGGAGAGCTTCCTTCTCCTTCCTGGCTAAAATGTTAGTCGGAAGCACTTCCTCGCAGTCCTTTGAAAGCAGATCTTACATTGCTTGTGCGTAATAGCTGCCGATAAGTCCTTCACTAGCTCTGAAGGGAAGTGGAATTTGGTCAAGGGAGCATACAAGAGCTCTGCTCTCTGAGCGAGAGTCAATCCTGACGACAGGAAAGAAAACAGCATAGCTCTTCCTCAAAAAAAAAAAACCTGTTGTGAAAAAGGGTTGTGAATTCGACCGACCCGTTCTTCACGGCTTATCTAGACAGGCAAAGATCATCTGTGATGTCTGCGAGGACTCAGAGTCCAGTCCATCAAGCTGAAGACCTCGATTGTTCTGAAGATGTCCTTCAGCAATTGAACCATTTCCGACGTGGACCGCATCACCTTAGCCTTAGTCATGGCTGAACTACGTGATGCGTCAACGAAAATTAGAAGTCTCCTTGGGAGAAGGTAGGAACTTCCAAACCGAGAACCTCCCCAGGCTTGTACCACACACATGATCTAGAAGCCAATCTCGTAGGGGGAAAGGAAAAGGTTGTCCTTCCTTGTTCTTTTTCTTGAGAATCCAATCGTTCAGAGTCGAAAAAAGACCTTTAGACCGATCTGACTAACACTGTTTCCTTGAAAGAGGAAGAGTCCTGGGGTCTACCCTTTAAAAACTGCGAGGGCGGGCTCCGAGGTACAGCCTGCTGAAAAGTCCTCCGGGTATAAGTCTGCCAGAACTGCAAGAATCTTAAGACCTGCTGCATGAAGAGTTTTCTAAGTTTCCTCCTCTGACATCTATCCTGACATAGCTGATAAGGAAGCTGGCTTCATAGGTTTTAATGCCTCATTTGCTAGCATTTCTTGAGAGACTCGGCGATCCTGTGGGGCAGCCACGTCCTCTAAAGGGTTAGCGATCTCCGAAGGAGGATGAGTGGGAGAAAACACACGCCTCGACTTGCATGCTCGTGTCCCGCATGCGTTTAGCATGCTGCGAAGACGAGTCAATCTGCGTCCAGCATGTCTCGAGGGAGAGTCATGTTCAAGTGCTTCCAGCA
>NC_090734.1:116228726-116256226 GCF_036898095.1 Palaemon carinicauda | reverse complement strand
GAGGTTATATTTCTTCTGCCATGAAAAAAAACTGGAGGAATCAACTTAAGGATCTCCCTGCCCTTAAAGAATTCTTATCAGAGACCTGCAAGTCTACCTTTTCTAGGGCTTGTGGCTAGAATTGACCAAAGAAGTTCGAACCAAGGTTTGGTGCCCCTAGGTGAATGGCACGGCCTGTCAATAGCTGCTTTATGCCCATAAGAGGAGAGTAAGGGCCCTCCCAGAGACCACTGAATCGACCCATACAAGCCAACACCTGAAGAAATGTGGATTTTGACCCATCCTTTTGATATCAAGGGCCTTATGTCCAGCTTGCTGAGGAAAGGCACCATCAGAAGCGTCTGAGCCATAGAACCCTGATTAGAGGCAAAATGATATTTTCATAATAAAATAAATTTTTGAATATACTTGCCCGCTGGTTATATAAAGAGCTGAAGTCCCCTGACGCCCTGGCAGAAATTCAAATTCTCGCGCTATCGAAGATACGGCAGGTGTACACCCGCACCCTAGCGGTAGCTCAGGTGGAACAACACACCAACTCCAGTTCTTCCATGCCTCATAGCAATAACACAGGTAGTCTCTAGAGGGGAGGAGGGTGGGTGTTAAATTTATATAACCAGCGGGTAAGTATATTCAAAAATTTATTTTATTATGAAAATATCATTTTTAAATATAAAACTTACCCGCTGGTTATATAAAGAGCTGATTGACACCCATTGGTGGCGGGTCAGAGACAGCTACATATTGAAAATTCACTTAAGGGTTACATACAACAAACTTAAGCAGTTCTCACCTGATAAGAAAGCTGACAGCAATGATACTCTGCCTCATTTCGTCCGCTATCCTTAAGAGATCCAGTGATCCACTCGGGCTGAAAATCTCTAGGAGCTGTCAAACGGTACGACCACCTATAACATGACAGGACCTCAACTAATACCCTTGTTCCGGGTGCACTCCAGGAACAAATTGACCACCTAACAAAATCAAAGATTGCGGAAGACTGACGACCAATCTCCACAAACAACCATAACAAACGAGTTCCAAGAGATAGAAAAGGGGTATTAGGAAAAAGGGAACGTAGTGGTAGATCATTCACCTACTATCGCATTTGCCGCTACAAAAGGACCCAACGTAAAACAGTCCTCATAGCGAGTCTGAACATTTCTCAAATAATGGGATGCAAAAACAGACTTACTTCTCCAAAAGGTCGTATCCATCAGACTTTGCAGAGAACGGTTCTGTTTAAAGGCCACTGAAGTCGCTACCGCTCTGACTTCATGTGTCTTTACTTTGAGAAGCCTCTGATCAGACTCATCACATTGAGCATGAGCTTCTCAAATCAACAATCTAATGAAAAAAGACAAGGCATTCTTAGACATGGGCATCGAGGGTTTCCGAACTGCACACCACAGAGCGTCTGAGTTACCCCTCAGATTCTTAGTCCTGTTCACATAAAGTCGTAACGCTCTAACTGGACAGAGTACCCTTTCTAATTCATCTCCAGCCAAATCAGAAAGGTTAGAAATCTCGAAGGATTTGGGCCATGGCCGAGTAGGGTTTTCATTCTTGGCCAGAAACCCCAGTTGCAAAGAACAAATGGCTTTCCCATTCCGAAAACCAATGTTCCTGCTTAAAGCGTGTACCTCACTAACTCTTTTAGCAGTGGCAAGGCTAACCAGAAACAGAGTTTTCAAGGTTAAATCCTTAAATGAAGCAGAGTGTAAAGGCTCAAATCTGTCACTAATGAGAAATTTAAGGACAACATCCAAATTCCAGGCAAGGGGAGCTGTTTGAATCTTCTTGGTTGTATCAAAAGACCTAAGCAAATCTTGTAGATCCTTATTATTAGAAAGGTCTAAGTTCCTGTGTCTAAAAACCATTGCCAACATACTCCTGTAACCTTTAATAGTAGATGACGAGAAGTTATGTTTAAATTTAAGGTCTTAGAAAAAATCTGCTATCTGGGTTAGAGAGGTACTGGAAGAGGAAATCGCGTTAGTCCTACACCACTCTCTGAATAACTCCCACTTGGACTGATACACCTTGATGGTTGAAGATCTCCTTGCCCTCGCAATTGCCTTGGCTGCCTTCTTCGAAAATCCTCTAGTTCTAGCGAGTTTTTCGATAGTCTGAAGGCAGTCAGACGTAGAGCTCGGAGGTTTTGATGATTTCGGGCCAAGTGAGGTTGTCTGAGAAGATCGGGTCTTATGGGAAGGCTTCTCGGGAAATCTACCATCCATTCCAGTACCTCTGGAAACCAGCTCCTTGACGGCCAGAACGGAGCTATCAGTGTCATTCTGGTCTCTTCGTGGGAAATGAACTTCTGAATCACTTTGTAAAGAATCTTGAATGGAGGGAAAGCATAAACCTCCATGTGAGACCAGTTCATTAGAAAGGCGTCTATGTGCAAGGGTTCGGGATCCGGAACCGGAGAGCAGTAACACTCCAGCCTTTTTGTCTTTGCGGTGGCAAAGAGATCCACGAGAAGACGACCCCATAACCGCCACAGACTCTTGCAGACGTCTGGGTGTAAAATCCACTCTGTGGAGAGAACCTGACCTTCCCTGCTGAGTCTGTCTGCGCTCACATTGTTGACCCCCTGGATGAATCGAGTCAAAAGAGTCACCTTCCTTTCCTCTGCCCAAATGAGAAGATGTCTTGCAATCTCGTACAGAGACCAAGAGTGGGTCCCGCCTTGTTTCACAATATAGGCCAGAGCTGTCGTGCTGTCCGCATTGATTTGGACCACTTTGCCCCTGATCTGCCTCTCGAAGCCTATGAGAGCCAGATGAATAGCCAAAAACTCCTTTTGATTGATGTGGAGAGATGTTTGCTCCACAGTCCAAGTCCCCGAAAGCTCCTTCTTCTCTAGAGTGGCTCCCCACCCCGAGTTGGAGACGTCGGAACACAACACGAGGTCTGGGCTCTTCTGAAGTAAAGACAAGCCTTCTTTCAGTCTGGGCTCGTACCACCATTGAAGATGAGACTTGATGGAAACCGAGATGGGAATGCAATCCCTGTCAAGGTTGTCCCCTTTCTTCCAATGGCGATTGAGATGAAACTGAAGAGGACGCAAGTGCAACCTCCCCAGGGTCACGAACTTCTCTAATGATGAGAGAGTCCCCAGAAGGCTCATCCAACCTCTTACGGAGCAAAGTTCTCTCTTCAGGAAAGTTTGGACTTTTAGGAGGGCTGCCTGAATTCTCACCGACGACGGAAAAGCCCGAAAACTCCGACTGTGAATCTCCATCCCCAAATAAAGAATCTCCTGGGATGGAGTCAGTTGCGATTTTTTCAAGCTCACCAGGAGGCCCAGTTCTCTGGAGAGATCCAAAGTCATTTTGAGGTCCTTCAAACAACAATCGACTGAGGAGGCTCTTATCAGCCAATCGTCCAGATACAGAGGCTCTGATTCCCCTCGAATGCAGCATGCTTGCCACATTCAGAATGATCTTCGTAAACAATAGAGGAGCTGTGCAGAGTCCGAAACAAAGAGCCCTGAACTGGAAGACCTTGTTTCCGTCCATGAACCTCAGATAACATCTGCAGCTGGGATGAATTGGAAGGTGGAAATAGGCGTCCTGAAGATCTATAGAGACCATCCAATCGTCCTTCCTCACAGCCGCCAGAACTGTCTTCTGAGTCTCCATAGTGAACGTCGAATTTTGGACGTAACCATTTAGCACACTTACGTCCATAACCGGTCTCCACTCCCCCGAACTCTTGGGTACTAAGAAAAGGCGGTTGTAAAACCCCGGAGAAGTTACATCCTGCACTTCCTCTTATTGCTTGCTTCTCTAATAAAAGAGACGTCTGAAGACGCATGGCTTGCTTCTTCGGACCCTCTCTGTATTTGGGCGAAAGATCCACCGGATCTGTGACTAAAGGAGGATTTGCCAGGAAGGGGATCTTGTAACCCTCCTTTAACACTTGGACGGACCAGGGGTCCGCTCCATTCCTCTCCCAAGCCTCCCAGAAGTGAGTCAACCTGGCACCCACTGCTGTCTGAAGGAAAGGGCAGTCAGACTTTACCTCGGCCGGACTTGCCCCCTCTGCCTCTAGGTTTCCTTCCTTCTGGTTTGAAAGAGCCCCTTCCAGAGGATTTCCCACGAAAGGACTGAGAAGGTCGAAAACCAGAAGAGGATTCCTTAGGCTTACGAGAAGAAAACGTCGAAGGCAAAACTTTTCTTGTCGTATTGGTTACTAAGTCATGCGTGGCCTTCTGCGTGAGAGCAGTGGCCACTTTGCCTACCAACTCTTGCGGAAATGAGTTATTAGCCAAAGGAGCGAAAAGAAGGCCCGTTTTCTAGTAGGGAGACACTCCTGCAGAGAGAAAAGAGCACATCGTGGCCCTTTTCTTGAGGATTCCAGCCGTGAACAAGGCAGCTAGCTCGTTGGAGCCATCCCTCACACCTTTGTCCAAGCAGGACATCAAATGAACCAATCCACTAGTGTATGTGTCCGTCATATCTGAGACCCTCTTACTCAAAGCTCCCAGAGCCCAGTCTAAGAAATTAAACACCTCGAAGGCCCTGAAAAGACCCTTAAGCAAATGATCTAACTCTGGAATAGACCACCAAATCTTCGTTTTCCTTAAGGCAAGACGACGAGACGCATCCACTAAACTTGAGAAATCCCCTTGGGCAGACGAAGGAAAACTCTAGCCCAACACTTCACCAGTCTCGTACCACACACTAGATTTAGAAGCCAACCTAGCGGGTGGAAAGGCAAAGGCCGTCTTGCCAAAAGATTTCTTAGAGTCCAATCAGGAACCCATTAATTTCAAGGCCCGTTTAGAGGACCGAGAAAGAACCATCTTGGTATAAACTGGAACTTTGGTTGCTTTACCTAAGATGAACTCGGAAGGCGGAGAACGAGGGGCCACAGGAGTAAACTGATCCGGAAAAATTCCAGTAAGAATCAACATAAACTTACGAAGATCAACAGCATGTTGATAATGCTTCTCTTCCTCATTCTCAGAAACTTCCTCAATAGGCTCGTCCACATCCGAATTTTCCTCAAGTTCGTCTTCTGGCAGTGCAGCAACTGCTGCAGCCTGAACTGAAGGAACAAAGTCTGGATGAGATTGCCTGTCAAAGCCAATATCTGCATCCAACTGACGGGGAGAGGTCGAAGTAGATTGACGTGAAACATGGAAGGGTAGACGTTCTTCGTCAACTAACAACTGCCGAGACCGCTTAGAGTCCGACTGCTGTTGACCAGATTGACGCTTGGACTCAGAAGGCAATTGCCGAAGATCGCTGAGTGGACGCGCAGAGTCCGAAAACTGTTGACGCGAACGATCAAAGCTGTCAAGATGTTGACGCTGAGAATCGATGTTTTGACGTGAAGCTTCCACTAGTTGTTGACCCGGGCGATCCACTACTTCAAAACGTTGACGCGTCGCGTCCACTTGTCGACGCCGATGTTCTTCCTCACGACCAGAAGACGAAAATCGGTCAACCAAACTTCTCTGATGTGACTCATCAAAATCAACCTGGTGTTGAACACTATGAATGGGAGACTGCCTAAGCGATAACTCGTCAGCACCAGAGACCATCGAACGCCTGTGCGATAACTGGTCTGACGCCTGACGCCCAGACATACTGCCAACACCTGGTTGAAAAGAATCCATCAACGACGAGAGTTGTTCTTTTATAGTCACAAGCATAGACCATTTAGGATCTACAGAACTCCTTAAAGGAATATTCGTTCCAACGTCACCACGTATTTCGGGAGAAGAAAGCCAATCTGAAGGAAGAGGGGGAGCATGAATCGTAACAAGGTCTGAATCGGAAGGAATCTTATCAACACGAACACGGTGATCTGGACGCTTAGCCGGAGTGCAAGCGATGGGAGAACGGAAACGTTCCGGTGAGGCCCACGAACTACATCCTGGACGCACAGGCGATTCCCGACGCTGAGAAACTTCATGCGTCCGTTTAAGCGGTCTTGACGCGCGATGCCAGATCTCACTCTCCGACCCTTCATCGGAAGATGGGGATAACGCATGAACCTCACCTTTCCTACGATTAGGGTGAACGGCCTGAGTTACGGCAACAGGAACGTTCGAGAGGACGTCTGCACGATTGATGACGCTTCTCGTTCCCTTAAGCCGTTCGACATTACTTCTCCCATGGGTTCGAGAGCTCGAAAGAGGTCTTAGGCTAGGTGAACGACAAGATCGTGCAGAAGACAGCCTGTGAATAGTGGTTTACACACGCCCTTGTTAAATATACGACACCAACAAGGTACTCGCGCGAGGGTTGTAACCTCTGCATTCCATGCTTTTATCTTTCTCTAGTATATTTGGAAGATTTATATTAGAAAAGTGTAAGAAGGACCCTTTTCACCGGCAGTCACAGGCCTCTCCCCAGAAATAGATTTTTCCTTCGTCAAAATCCCTTTTCACATTACCGAGAGATTCACGACTTTTCGGTACACTAACTTCAGACACCGAAACACTTTCCACAGTTCCGACAGAATCACGGTTTTTCAGTACCTTTAACTCAGAAAAAATCGTATTTCTATCTGCCGCTAAGGACTCAACTTTCTCACCAAGAGTCAAAATAGCGGTAAACATGTCTTTCATAGTAGGTTCCTGATCTACCACCACGGGGGAAGGAATAGGATTAGGAACATTAACATTAGGTAAGGCTCTATCCACAGATCGTGAAGAACTACGCCTAACCCTATCCCTCTCTAGTCTCCTAACATAACGTTCGTATGTTACAAAATCATCATCCGTTAAAGAAAGACACTCATTACATCTATCATCAAATGAACAAAATTTACCCCTACATTTCACACAAATATTATGAGGATCAATAGATCCTTTAGGAAGTCGAGTACGACACCCTTCACTAACACACCTACGTAAAGCAGGGGAGGAGTCGGCCATTTTGAATGGTTACGTGAAAGACCGACGAGCAAAAAATAAGGGAAATATTAATAAAGATAACCTCAAACAAAAAGATTTCAAGATTAGAATAAAGAGAAAACAATTAACGATAGCTTAAACTCAGAAAAGAACGTTGTACATAACCAAACAACTTCCCAAAAGAGTAAAACCACGAGAGCGAACTTCAATATAACAGCCAGCTAGGCGGGCAGAAGAAGAACTGAAGTTGGTGTATTGTTCCACCTGAGCTACCGCTAGGGTGCGGGTGTACACCTGCCGTATCTTCGATAGCGCGAGAATTTGAATTTCTGCCAGGGCGTCAGGGGACTTCAGCTCTTTATATAACCAGCGGGGAAGTTTTATATTTAAAATTCTTCCCTCTCCGACACCGTACCTGGTCGGTGTAGGGAGGGGTCAAGAGACATACATTTCACGCTCCACTCTCCTTAGAGACGATCGAGAATGAGAGGGGCTATAGCTTGGTGGGAAGAAGGCGTGATAAGCCCTGGCAGTAACCCACCTGCACAAACCCTAACAGGCAGAGCATGTGACAGTCATGTGACGTGGTGCGGGTTTAGCACTTGCTATTGCTACCATCACAGACTCAGGAGAGGAGGGAGGGGTTGTTTGGTGGAGACAGGGGAGTTACTCCATGTGCACGCCCAGAAGTACTAGTGCACTCAGGTGCTTACGCATCATGATCACATCTGGAAGTGTCACAAGGATCCGAGTGAGAAGAGTGTGCATCCTAGAGGGAGGGCACACGGGAGGCATGATAACACTAAGCATTTTCCTCCACTGGTCTCACGAGAAGACACAGACTGGTGTGACAGTAGGTATCTTCGAGAGGCATTGGCTGAGGAGACTCTCCTCTCTGCTTTCGAAGGCGACAGGGCAAAGGAGTCCAGTGCTGGAGCAGAATATTTCTCCTGTGATTACCTTAAAGCAAGTGCCCCCACCAACTCCTTGGCAGGGATAACGTGCAGTAGAAAGGAAAGGAGGCCCAAATTGACTGAAGAGCATTGTCAACATGAAGACCAGACGAAGACTCCTGGCCTCGAGACTTGTCCCAAAGTCAAAGGGTCACCACTCTTCTCTGTATGGATGGGGAAGGGTGGGAAGGGTCGGAAGGAGGCGTGTCGGGGATCAGCAGAAGTTGGGATTTCTTCAACTTTCAAGATGATCTCAAAGGCGAAAAATCCTTTTTGGACCTCGTCTTTCTCCTCCTACTATACGCAATCCACGGGGGCGGGGACCTCTCTCAACACTTGTCACATGGAAGTTCCTGACTACAGGAATATACTCTACCGGCAGGGCACAACAGATAGAGCCCTTCTCCATTGCATCAATGAAGGTGCCGCAGCATCATCCCGACACTCCAGGACAAGTATGCATAACTACAGACCTCCTTAAACAACCAAAATACTCCAGCCAGTGGAAGAACCCACCGACGGTTAAAATCAAAGTGGCTACTCGGAGAGCAAGAAGGGGGTGGGGCTTCGCCGCTCCCAGCCACATGATTACATGTTATAAAAGTTAAGTGTTGTGTAATACAGCTTAGCTGATATCTATTTAAAGGACGAAGATTTGTACTTGCGTGGGAACAAAATTAACAATAATAATACCCTGCTGCTGCACATTGAAGTAAAACTTGAGAGAGGTTAGGCAGCATGATGGAAGGAAGTGGAAATGTCAGTATAATACAAAGCTACACAATGACAGCACTAATATTCCCTACAGGAGTATTACTGTTCATGAACTAGTAACATGTATCTTTTAGTTTTAAGTAAAAATCAGAAAAGCTAGATTTGAATTCTTGAGCTGCTTCTCACTCTTAATAAACAGACACTTAAACTCACCTGTTTGATACAAAAAAATACTCTAGCAAGCCTGTGATGAGCCATCCCTCACGTGTGGTAGCAAGGGTGTCCTTCAGAATTGATCGGACTTCCTGGACGACTTCTTCTTGGGGGCTCTCCAGCAACCCTAACACATCACCCACATCCCTGTCTCGTACCTCTTCCATGATTACTGTAAAAACAAACAGAAACTGTTAAAATGGTAACTTTGATTATTACACCATTATTACTATTAGCCGGCCCTCACCTTTCGCGGGTTCATTCTTTGCTCGTTCGCAACACAGAGAATTGTACTATAAAAACTTAAAAAAAATAAAAAATGACATTCGTGGGTTCGTGAAAAATACTTTTGCACCCAGAGAATTTCAAACTGACTGTGCTCCTTTGCACAATTTCCCTCTTCAAATAACAACACCCCATCTCACTCACTAGGCCTTAGTCTTGCATCATCTCTCCAAGCGTGTGCATCCTTTTGAGCAGAATCCCATTTTGATGTAAAAAACCGATTTAGTTGTAATAGTAGATATTCCAGTACTGTGCATATATTTACTGGGTAATGTATTGTAGATGTGTCATTCCTTTGTCAAACGGTGCATGTTGTCATGCTGAAAACAGGGAACACTTACAGTACAGAAGGAGTGTTACCTTAGGTAATCAAGTTGTATTGAATTATCATTTTTACTATTATTACAAGCTAAGCTACAACCCTAGTAGGAAGAGCAGGATTCTACAAGACAAAGGGCTCCAAAAGGGAACAATAGCCCAGTGATGAAAGGAATCAAGGAAACACACTACAAGAGAAGTAATGAACGGGCAAAATATTTTGAGAACAGCAACAACATTAAATTGGATCTTTCATATATAAACTATAAAAAACTACAAAAAACAACTGGAAGAGAAACAAGATAGAATAGCATGCCAGAGTGTACCCTCAACCAAGAGAACTTTAACCCAAGACAGTGGAAGATAGTAATATACCTATAGTGTATTACAGCAACACACACTACAGTATCAGTGAGCGTTATACTAGATAGGAACAACAGTGTTATGTTATAAATATCACGATGACTAGTACTGTACTGTGCCTTAGCCTTACCGTGTACAGTACAAAGTACAAGTGTGCAGATGTACAGTACACTTACTGAAATGCGTTCAATCATTAATACAATACTTTTCTGATATAAACCAAGAAAAAACAATATTCGGCAGTACTGTACTTGGTGTTTTATTCGACTGTGCATAGGTAATGAGCAGCGAGTTGTTAGGTTAAAAGAACCCACCCTAGTGGAGCAAGTATTTGCGGATTCTTGCTTTTTGTGCAAGGGCGACTATTATTTTCAAAACATTATCAAAATTTTGTGATCTGGCTATCTTTAATTACCACACATATTGCAGAAACCAACACTGAATAAAATTTAAAACACTGATGAATATACTATGCTGTACTACCTCGCAGTACAGAACTATTAATTTTTCTTACCCATGATCTAATATACTGCACTGTGTATAGAATCATTAATAACAAGAACAATATAAAGAGCTTGGATGAAATTACAATGACTTATTAAACACTAGTCAGTATTACAGTTCAGAATTTAGAATCATGTTGGGCCATAAATTTAGGAAAAATATTTAAAGCTTATACAGTTAATATTTTGCTTCAATTAATTAAAATTCCACACTAAAAAGGACAAATTCAGAGATAATTTATATTTTTCCTAACGATACAAACCTTTAGCTATTATTAGGGGTATTACTTTTGGCAAAAAAGAAAGGACATGCCATCAAAATTTAGCAAGGGTTAACTACCCATTTCACTTGTTAGAGGGTGTAGGGGGGCATTTTGCTACTGCTCCCACTCACACCTGTGATTTAGCTCACAATGCTTTGAGGTAGCACTTCAAGGGGGATAGGGCTGGTGGGTAAGTTTGTATAACTAGCTAAAGGCTTGTATCGTTAGGTAAAAATACAAATTACCTACGAATTTGTCATTTGATCTGTAACCGGAATACAAACCTACGCTATTTATTAGGGACGACTCACCATTAGGAGGGTGGATGTCCCTGCCAATCTGGCTTACTCACCCATTAGGAGGGTGGACGTCCCTGCCAATCTGGCTTACTCACCCATTAGGAGGGTGGACGTCCCTGCCAATCTGGCTTACTCACCCATTTGGAGGGTGGACGTCCCTGCCAATCTGGCTTACTCACCCATTTGGAGGGTGGACGTCCCTGCCAATCTGGCTTACTCACCCATTAGGAGGGTGGACGTCCCTGCCAATCTGGCTTACTCACCCATTAGGAGGGTGGACGTCCCTGCCAATCTGGCTTACTCACCCATTAGGAGGGTGGACGTCCCTGCCAATCTGGCTTACTCACCCATTAGGAGGGTGGACGTCCCTGCCAATCTGGCTTACTCACCCATTTGGAGGGTGGACGTCCCTGCCAATCTGGCTTACTCACCCATTAGGAGGGTGGACGTCCCTGCCAATCTGGCTTACTCACCCATTAGGAGGGTGGACGTCCCTGCCAATCTGGCTTACTCACCCATTAGGAGGGTGGAAGTCCCTGCCAATCTGGCTTACTCACCCATTAGGAGGGTGGACGTCCCTACCAATCTGGCTTACTCACCCATTAGGAGGGTGGACGTCCCTGCCAATTTGGCTTATTGGCTATCTGGGGGCTCCTTATTTTAAATAGGTTAGTACCAAAAATAAGGAGTCCCTGTACATCGCTAAACATTGGTACGCAAGGACTGCGGCCTACGCAAGCCGTGTGTTGATATATTTAGTAATGTGACTGTCCAGGTACAAGTTATTCTGAGTCTTTGTAGGAAAAACCATTGTAACCAAGACTTTCCCAACACTGTACCACCTCGCCAGGGTATGGGGACGCAACAATATTAATTTAATACTAGGTACACATGGAAGCATGGTTTATCTGCAGTGGTTTGTGGTCAGCTTGTGCAAAGAACCCAGGATGCTGCTTTCCCCAAGAGAGGGGAGGATGAAGAAAAGAATAAGGGCCAGTCAAACCTTTTCATTCACGCAGACTAAAACCAGGTAACAGTGCCTTCAACCTTCTGCTACTTGTCCAATAAGGAGCTTGAGGTATTATAACAGCTGTTGTGCAGCTACCAAAGGGCCGACAGAGAACGTATCGAGCCTCTTATGGTTCACGTCTTGAGGGTAGTGGGCTGTGAACGTATTCTGACATTTCCACACCTCAGCCTGTAGAACCTGCGTCAATGAGAAATTTCTCTTGAAGGGCGGGGACGAAGCTACGCCCGACATTATGAGCTCTGGCGCGACGTGAAGGAGGGGGGCCCGGATTCAGGGCATGGTTTATGACCTTGCGAATCCAAGCAGAGATGGTGTTCCTGGTGACCCACATCTTGTTCCTCCCTGTGATGACGAAAAGTGCAGGCGCACACACGGGCTGCAGCTGTTCTCTTGAGATACAGCCTCAAACTCCTCACTGGGCAGAGTAAGAGATGTTCAGGGTTATCTGTTACGGAGTGGAGACTTGAAATCCGGAAAGAGTCGAATCGGAGATCCGCCACTCCCGGATTCTGAGTCTTGGCAACAAACTAAGGGATGACGCCGAACATTATCACTCCTCATCCCCTTGAATGGGGAATGTCGTATGAGAGACCATGAAGTTCACAGACTTGCTTGGCCAAAGCCAAAGCTAGTAGGAACAGTCTTCCAAGCCAGGTGGCGATCTGTTGCCTGGCGTAATGGTTCATAGGGTCGTCTCTTCAGAGACCTGAGGACTCGAACCACGTTCCACGGGGGAGGTCTCACTTCAGACTGAGGACAGGTAAGTTCGTAAATCCGTATGAGTAAAGAAAGTTCTAGAGATGAGGAAATGTCCATTCCGTTCAGTCTAAGGGCGAGGCTTAAGGCTGAGCAATAGCCTTTTACCGCCGAGACTTAAAGGCACATTTCTTCACGCAAATATGAGGAACTCCGTTATTGCTGGAATACTGGCATCCAAAGGAGAGAGACCCCTTCCACGACACCAACCACAGAAGACTTTCCACTTAGCCTGGTAGACTGCTGCTGATGATTTCCGCAGACATCCTACTCGTAATTTGTTGTGAAAATTCTCTCCGAGAGAGGAGATGCCGGATAGTCTCCAGGCATTAGTTGTAGCGAAGCTATGACTTTGTGGAATATGTTGGCATGTGGTTGTCTGAGTAGATCATGTCGTGGAGTTCTCTCTTGGAAAGACTGTCACAAGTTGCAGAAGGCCTAGAAACCATTCTGCATGATGCCATAGCGGAGGAGGAGATGTCGTCAGTCAAGCACTCCCCTCCTTCCACCAGGTCTTCCGTCACCAGTTCCTCCGTACGGGGGTACGCCCGACGAGCCTGCCAGTGGTATGGGCTGCCCTGTTGGGACGAAGGCATCCGTCATGGGAGTACCTTGTTCCACAGGCGGCTCCGTGGATGGGGGATCCATGCGGACCGATGGGCGCCCTTGGTGCTTAAGGAAGGCCTCCAAGGTGCCCGTGGCAGACGCTAAGCCTTCCTTCATACTCCTTATATCCTTCCTAAGGGAAGAAGGGGCGGAGGCTACCGTCGGGTTAAACACTACACGAGGGTCCCGGTTCGAACCCTCATGCCGGGCGGCTGGTCCGAAGGAGGAGATAGGAGGGTGACATAAAGAAGGCGAGGCTCTAGGGAGCCACCCTGAAGCGGCCGCGGCTGTGGAAAACCTAAACAGCTCGCTCCGGGGCACTGTGACATTCACCCAGTCCTTTGACTTACTCCTCTTCGCTTTCTTTTTAGAGGACTTCGACCGTTTCCTACCATGCCTCGAGCGGGAACAAGACTTTACATCTTGCGGGATTTCTCCCTCTTCCTCTTGCTAAGGTTCCTGTCTTCGTCCTCTGTTGACGAAGAAGACAAAGATTCCGATGATGACGACGAGGACGGAGCTCTCCGACCGGCCGACACGTCCAAGACTGCGGGGGGAAAATCACGTCATTTCTCAGGTGTGGGCGGTTGCAGAAACACGAGAGGTAGCGTAGCCGAGGGAGCCGGAGGGGACCGCGCGAGCCCTTTACAGAGCCATTGTTCCACATCCTCTTCTCCTCTAACGGGAGACCTGAAGGGAGTCCTAGGGGCCACCCACGTGGCGGGGTCCGAAGACGACGAACTACCTTTTTCCGTGTCTCCCCCGGCGGTTGACGCACCTGAAACACGCCACGAGGCAGGGGAAGTATTGGCACTCGGCCTACCCCACATAGGATCTTCCGAGGCGAAGGGACCTGCGGGCACCAGGCCCTGACCTGCGGGCACCAGGCCCTCGCCTCCTACCCACACTTCCGCACTACACTCAGGCCCCACACTGGACACTTCCCCCACAGGAATATCAGACTCTTGGGGAAGGGCAATGGGCCTCTTCCCCGCAACGGACTTACCTCGTCCCCTACGCTGGGTAGGGGAAGAAGGACGGGCGCTACGGTCTGCTGAGGCGTCTGGCGAACCCACAGGCGAAGAAGTGCTGGAGTCCTTAGGCAACTTCTTAGCTGCCTTCTTCTTCTTCGTCCCGAAGAGCACCCACTGGATCTCAGTCCAATTAGCACACTCCGGGCCCGTAGAGGTAGGGGAACACGCTTTCCCCCTACACGTGGAGCACAAGGAGTGGGGATCAACCTGAGGCTTGGAAAGGAAAGCCCCGCAAGACTTCCCAGCCACAGGCCCATGGCAACGACGAGGATGCTCCATAACACAAAGCTAACACACCAAGAGACACAAGGATGTAACGGGAAAGTGAAATTGAAACACGTGGGTAACACGCGGTAAGCACAAAGGATCGGGGGACACAAAGGGTCGCACAAGGTAAGAGAGCGCGCGGCGAGATGTTTATCGCGTTGCGACCAGAAACTTACTGGCGATTTGACCTGAGCTAGCACGCTGCCCGACCCCGGGTCGCCTCAGGGCACGTACCACACTGCCAGAGGTTGATCCCGTAGAAAACGGAAAATGGGGGGTAAACTATACAAAAAGCTGGTCGGTTAGGTAGAGTTAACCAGTAACTCCTAAGAAGGTAGTTCTAGGTAAGTAACCGTGTTGGAACAATCAAGGTTTAACTCCTAAAAGAGGTTGTTCACAACAATCTAATCCATTACATGAGGGAAACCCTGTTTCTCACCCTCTCTGAGTAAAGCTAACACACTATAATTTTGGCTAATTAAGAGTTCAATAGTAACCAAGTTTGTGTCACAGACTCTCCTGGTGCACCCTAGGTCCACTTCAAATACTGTACAGTTTTTCCATAACTCGTGTCGAGTGCTCAGCCCACAGATCGAGCATGTGTTGAACATCAACAATACATTAACCAATTCAGTAAATTTTGTCCAGTAATCAACATCAATTCCCTACTGCTTTGTCAACCATAGCACCATTCTTGAATGTACAACAGAATGGACTCAAGAAGCATAAATCATTCTGTTATTCAGTTGGAATGTCAACTACAGAATACTTGTCAGGATAAACAATCATGCCTCGTGATGAAGTTATTTGCCAAGGCATTACCGTCCAGCTCATCCCCTAATCTGTAACTGAGGCCATGAATGTACATTTTATGACAAAAGAAATACTGATGGTTTCTAGGCAAAACAGACAGTAAGCAAACCACACCACCATTCACGTTAACAATAAATGTTTGAGGTCACAGGGACACTACAAAGATCAATCCTCGGGAATCACCATGACCAATAGACATCACATAATACTGTGCGTATATGGAAAAATCACTAGTTCCAATATGGCCACCAGAGATCACATAGCAATATATGAAATAATCACTTGTTAGATTCATGACAGACATCTAGGAGTGGTTTAAAAATCAACAATCTCTAAGACCTACAACATGCAAATGTTTTTACTGACAGACTGACCCCTAAGTAAATTGAAAGACAGACCGGCATTACATCATCTTGTTATCTAGAGGCTTGTCCCCTTCTCATGGGGAGAGCTAGTCCTTATTAAGAAGGGCAGTTCGTATGATTGGCCTTGATTTTAGTGCTGCCTTTGACCGTGTTAATCATGAGGCCCTTGTTTTCAAACTGAAACAGTTGGGAGTGGGTGGGTCGTTTCTTAGCATTATTATTGATTTTTTAAGTAGTAGATCTCAAAGAGTTGTTGTTGATGGGCACCATAGTGAGTATAGGAATGTGATATCCAGTGTTCCACAGGGTAGTGTTCTTGGCCCATTACTTTTCATACTATATACACATGACATGTGGTTTGGCCTAGAAAATAAGCTTGTTGCATATGCAGATGATGCTACTCTCTTTGCATCAATTCCATCCCCTGAATGTAGATCTGGGGTTGGTGAATCCCTTAATAGAGATTTAGCTAAAATTAGTGCATGGTGCAAATTATGGGGTATGAAGTTGAATCCTAACAAAACTCAAAGTATGATTGTAAGTAGGTCAAGGACGGTGGCTCCTCAACATCCGGATCTCAGTATAGATAATGTTTCTTTGAATTTGTATGACTCTTTCAAAATTTTAGGTGTGATTCTCGACAGCAAATTTACTTTTGAGAAACATATAAGGTCTGTGTCTTCTTCAATTGCCCAAAAAATTGGCTTATTGAGAAAGTCTTTTAAGATATTCGGTGATCAATCTATTCTGAAGAAGTGTTTTAATTCTTTTATTCTACCTTGTTTTGAGTATTGTTCTCCTGTCTGGTCTTCAGCTGCTGATTCTCATCTTAATTTGTTGGACAGAAACTTACGGTCTATTAAATTTCTTATTCCTGATCTAGATATTAATCTTTTGCACCGTCGTTCAATTAGTTCATTATGCATGTTGCATAAGATTTTTCATAACTCTGACCATCCTTTACATTCAGATCTCCCTGGACAATTCTATCCTGTTCGTAATACTAGGCAGGCAGTTAATTCTAATAGCCAGGCCTTCTCCATCATAAGACTCAATACTACGCAGTACTCTAGAAGTTTTATTCCAGCTGTTACCAGTTGTGGAATGATCTTCCTAATCGGGTTGTTGAATCAGTAGAACTTCAAAAGTTCAAAGTTGGAGCAAATGCTTTTTTGTTGACCAGGCGGACATGAGTCTTTTTATTGTTTATATATGACATATTTGTTTTTGACGTTAATAGTTTATATATGACATATCTCTTTTGACATTACTTTTTTTTAGAATGATTTATTGTTAATTTGTTCTCTTCAGTTATTTATTTCCTTATTTCCTTTCCTCACTGGGCTATTTTTCCCTATTGGAGCCCCTGGGCTTATAGCATCTTGCTTTTCCAATTAGGGTTGTAGCTTGGATAGTAATAATAATAGATTTGCATTACTGTTACTGGATACAAATTATGAGCTATGGGAGTCATCATATATTGTCCATCTAATCTTTTTCAGCCCAGCTAGACTTGAGCTATTCAACGCAGGGTCCTTCTAGTATTTGTCGTATAGAATTTGAGTCATACGGCATGATGCCATGGCTGGTAGACCACTAAAAGTAGAATTACAACTTGGAGGAAAATAAAAAATTTTAAGTAATTTTTATTTTTCCTAACATACTTACTGAGAACTATTTTCTATAGGAGTTACTGGTAATCTCCTCTCTATCGACTAGAGTTTTGCGTATGTAACCCCCCACCCCGCTTTCTAAGTAGACCTACCCCCGGCATTCAGGAATGTGCCCCGAGGGTAGGATCAAGGTAGGTCGCTGCTTGGCTGGGTCAGCCTCATCATTAAGTTCTATTGAATTAGCACAATGCTAGCAAGGGAAGAGAGGCACTCGGGGAAGGAAGGGAGGGCCATTACCCGAAAGTAGTTCTCGGTAAGTATGTTAGGAAAAATAAAAATTACTTAAAATTTTTGATTTGTTCCAACACGAATACTTACCTCGAACTACTTTCTATAGGAGACTTACACTTTAGGAGGCGGGAGTGCTATTCTGACCCCCTGACCTGGGCCGTGGAGGCCAAGAGGCCTATGGATAACGGGACCTACTAGAAAGCGGAAGCGAGGGTAACTACACAAAAATTCACGTTAGTGTCTAGGTACTCACCCTTTGAAAAACTTCTTTTGACGTTCCTTCCAGGAGCGTAGTCGTGAAGAATGTGTTATCTTATGGGAACAGTCGGTATTCCCCGAAGAGGCAAGTAAGCAACTGGGTAGGAGGTAGGAAACCGCACTTGTGCCTACCGGTCGCTAGTCTTGAACGCGCCTGGGGTTTTTACCGTTACACTGCTTGGAGGGCGGAGATGACTGTTCCAATGGAGAACCCGTCCAAGGATTTTCTTGAGTAGTCCTCGAGGTAGTGGGCAGTAAAGGTTGACTGGTTCGACCAAGTACCTGCTCGCAGGATCTGCCCCACTGCCATGTTTTTCTCAAAGGCTAAGGAGGTGCTCAGGCCCCTGATGTCATGAGGCCGGGGAGTGCCTGGCACTGCCATGCCATCTTCCTTGTAGGTTCTGGCGATAACTTGTCTCAACCAGAAGGAAATGGTGTTTTTGGAAACTTGTTTCTTATTAATACCTGTGGAAACGAAGAGGCTCTTGATGCCTGGTCGGAGATGCGCTGTCCTTTCCAGGTATTTCCTAATTGTTCGCACCGGGCATAATTTCAAGTCTTCTGCATTGCCTATCTTAGGGATGGCAGGAATTGAGAAACCCTCAAACTTCGGGTCCCAGACTGCTGGGTTCTGAGTCTTGGCCACAAAGGAAGGCACGAACTTGAAGGATACTTCTTTCCACCCCTTTGAATGGGAAACGTCGTAAGACAGACCATGGATCTCTCCCACTCTCTTAGCGGACGCCAAGGCCAGCAAGAAGACTGCCTTGAGGGTGAGATCTTTGTCTACGATATCCTTCAAGGGTTCAAAGGGGGGACGACAGAGCATCTTCAGGACCTTGGCTAAGTCCCACTGGGGCACCCTACTCGCCTGTGGGGGGCAAGACAGCTCGAAACTCTTGACAAGCATCGCTATGTGTCTCGAGGCCCCCAGGTCGATGCCCTTCAGGAGGAAGACTTGGCCTAAGGCGGCTCGAACTCCTTTTATGGCTGGAATTGACATTCCTACCTTGTCCCTAAGAAACACCAGAAAATCTGCTATGTCTGGGACAGAGGCCTTAAGAGGTCTAATGTGCCTCTCAGAGCACCACTTTGTGAAGGAGGCCCATTTTGCCTGGTATACCGCTGCTGACGACTTTCTCAGGTATAGAGACATTCTCTTAGCCGTGGAGGTTAGCCGTGGAGGAAGAATATCCTTCCTTCTTCAGGAGCCGCTCGATAGTCTCCAGGCGTGAAGACGTAGGGAGAGTGGGTTGTCGTGGAGCCTGAGAAAGTGAGGCTGGTGCAGAAGGTCTGACCTGGCGGGCAGAGGCCACGGCGGTTGACTCGCTAGGTCTTTTAGATCCGCGAACCACTCTCTCTCCGGCCACCAGGGCGCTACCAAAGTCATCTTTAGGTTTCGGGCGGTCCTTACTCTGTTGAGCACTTGTCTTATCAACGTGAAAGGGGGAAAAGCGTACACATCCAGATCGTCCCACTTGTGCTGAAAGGCGTCTTCTAAGGCTGCTTTCGGGTCAGGTACAGGGGAGCAATAGACTGGGAGTTGGGCGTTGAGTTTTGTTGCAAAGAGGTCCATCACCGGGGAACCCCAGCGTTGAATGATGAGCCTGACTACTTCTGGGAGAAGGGACCATTCTGCTGAGGCCGTCGGCCAGAACGTTTTTCTTCCCGGGAATGAACCTTGCTAACAACACCACGTGATTTTCTTCTGCCCAATTTAGAATCTCTATGGTGAGATCGCACAACTCTCTCGATTTCAAGCCTCCCTGTTTCTTTATGTATGCTACTACCGTGGCGTTGTCGCACATCAACGCCACGGTGTTTCCTTTTAGCAGACTTGCGAAGTGTAGGCACGCCTTCTGGACTGCCTTCAACTCCAGGACATTGATGTGGAGTTGCTTCTCCCCTTCCAACCAGGTACCTCGTGCCGTTTCGTCGAGGAGATGGGCTCCCCATCCCTGGCTGGAGGCGTCTGTGAACAGAAGTAACTCGGGAGGGCCGGTCCCGAAGGGCATCCCCTTGAGGGAGTTCGACTGGCAGTGCCACCATTCCAGGGAGGGTCTCGTGTTTGGAAGGACTGGAATTAGCACTTGTTGTTAGTCCGTCTGGCACCAGAGGTTCTTGAGATTCCATTGGATGGATCTGAGCCTTACCCTCCCCTGGGGAACTAGTTTCTCCAATGAGACCAGGTGGCCTATCAGCCTCTGCCAGTCTTTCGCTCTCCTGGGGTGTTCTGACAGGAACGGCTGAATGATGTGCCTGAGGTTCCTTATCCTGTCCTCCGAAGGGAAAACTTTTCCCCGAATGGTGTCTAATGTCATCCCCAAGTAGTTCATTCTGTTGGACGGGGATAGATTTGATTTCTTCGGGTTGATTACAATCCCCAGATCTCTGCAAAACTGGAGGAGACTTCTCCCTTGTTCTTCCAAGAGGACCTTTGAGGCGAAAAGGAGCAACCAGTCGTCCAGGTATCTGATAAGGCGGATGCCTCGTTCGTGAGCCCACACTAAGACAGTTGTGAAGACTCTCGTGAACACCTGGGGCGCTGTTGACAGACCGAAGCAAAGAGTCCTGAATTGCAGGATCTGGGAACCCCATTTCACCCGGAGGAACTTCCGACTCGAGGGGTGGATCGGAATTTGGAAGTATGCGTCCTTGAGGTCGACGGTCATCATAAAATCTTTCTCCCTCAAGGACAGCAGGACTGACTTCGGAGTGTCCATTTTGAAGTCCGTCTTCTTGACGAACTTGTTGAGAGCTGACAGATCTATAACCGGTCTCCACCCCCCCGTCGCTTTCTCCACCAGGAACAGGCGACTGTAGAAACCTGGCCCTGGGAGAAGAACTTCTTCCATGGCGCCCTTCTCTAACATGGAGGATACCTCCTCTTGAAGGGCGGTCCTCTTTAACGGGTCTTTGGGAGCTAGCCATTCTGTCCGGTTGGCCGGAATAAGAGGGGGTGGTTCCATTAGGAACGGAAGTCTGTAGCTCTCCTTTAGTACGGACACTGTCCAAGGCTCTGCCCCTTGAGCCTTCCATGCTTGCCAATGTTGTCTGAGGCATCCCCCAACCCGAGGCTTGGGCGGGGATAGGGGGCCTCCCACTCTATCTTCTTCTAGAGGGGCGGCCTGATCTGCCTCTCCTAGAGGCGGTGTAACCCGATCTGAAGGGGCTTGAGGGCGCTGGAGCTCCCCTGCGGGAGGGCTGAGGCGTTGTGGACCAGGAGGAAGAGGGAGCCTCTCTCCTCGTAGTGCTGGAAGAGGCTTGGGGCGTCGCGGAGCTATCCGAGACGGACCTCTTGTAGGGCGGTCTCCTAGAAGTCGGCGGTCTGGGAACGTTAGCCTCCTTCATTTTCGAGACCTTCTCCATTATGGCCTCTAGTTCCTTCAGAGGAAACAGAGCCTCTCCCCACAGGGGTAGGCTGCGAATGGCTCGCGCCTCCCTGTCTGGTACTTTCCGAGACACCTTTGTTAGCAGTGTCTCCCTTACGGAGAACCCAGTTAGCTGTTAGAGCGAGAGACTGATAAGTCAGAAACTTCAGGGTTTTACCCCCAGAGGTAATGAGGTCCCTCAGTAGGCCTTGCTGGTCAGGGTCCTCGGGGTCGAAGGAGGCTTGAACACCCACCAAAGTGGAAGCCCACCAGTCCAGCCAAGAGGAGACGTTCACTAAGTCTGGCGACATTTCCTCCATCATGGAGGCTTCTGCTGGCGAAAAACGGACTGGGGCCGAAGAGGCTCTATCGTCTGAGACGCCTTGACTCAGGATGTCTACGACCGACTCCACTTTACAGGGACCTGGGCGACGTCCCGCTGGCACATAGACTTTTCCTTGGGTTCTGAGGCCCTGGAGCAATTTCGAGGCACTCTGGGTTTTGGGGGCCTCGGCATTGCCAGCCACTACCTTGTCGATATACTCTTGCCCTAGAACTAGATCTCGGGCTAGAGGGAGTGCTAGGGACGTCTTAGGTTGGGAGGGAGTTTGCATGATCCTCAGAAGGCTTGACCTCCAGGAATCTCCATCCGTAGCCGCAGGTTCTGCTATTTTGTGGTGCCTTCTGATAAGGCTAACCACTCTCCTATAGGCGGAGTCCTCCGTCGGAGAACCCTCCCCTCCGTCAGCCGAGGTCTCGGCCTGGGGCGGGGGAGCCCGCCGACTGGACGCCTAGCCCTTGGGGCCAGGGGCGCCGTCCTGCCGAGGTACTGGACCTCACCTGCGGTTATGTCCGCACCAGGGGCTCGGGATAATGCAGGCACCGCTGGTTCAGCGGGGACTCTCGTACGTCCTAAGGCTCTGGGTGCCGAGGACGCGGTTCCCGTGGGCTGACCCGACAGCGGGAACTGTTCCTTCTGACCCGAAGGCCGCACCAGCTGGGCTGGTTCGGCCCGGCTGCCTGACAAGAAGCGCGTTTCCCCCCGCTGGGCGGGGTGAACCGGAGGCCTCAAGGACTTTCTAGAGAGGTCTTTCCTGCGAGCCAGGTCGCGAGGGTCAAGGCTGTGCTTAGAGGACGGCAGCCTTGGAGATCGCTCACTGGACCGGCGGTCTGGGGAACAAAGCACCTTTGAGTCCCGCGAAGATACGTAGATCCAGGCGCCACCGGGAGATCCACTTCTCCTATACTTACGGCCTGGGGAGCAGGAGCGCTTTCTGCTATACAGGGTACCGAGAACACAACCTCGAACGGGAACGCTCGCTCCTGGACTGCTCCCTCCGACGGCGGTGTTTCACCCTGACCTCTTCCTCTGACGAGGAATAGACGTCCGATGAGCCCGACGACACTGTGTTCACCGCGTGTCGGCTGGTAGCGGGGAATGCGGGGGACTTCTTCGGACGTTGAATGCCAGAGGTCGAGGGCTGGAGGAAGTCATCGGGGACTTCCGTGGGGAGGGTTG
The DNA here is from genome assembly GCF_036898095.1 of Palaemon carinicauda. Taxonomy (NCBI): domain Eukaryota; kingdom Metazoa; phylum Arthropoda; class Malacostraca; order Decapoda; family Palaemonidae; genus Palaemon; species Palaemon carinicauda. The sequence goes on along the minus strand of NC_090734.1, from coordinate 116,233,512 downwards.
GGAACGACTCAAACCGTTCCATGCCCGGGAGCCAGGGATCCAGGGTCACATCCATCCTTAGGGGAGACCTACCCGGCGTCTTCGGGAGCCTCCAACCGAAGGCATCGTTACCCGAAGGTCTAACTTTCCTCTGGTTGTCTCCCCCTAACGACGATCCAGAAGCACAGGCCCACGAGGGCGGCGGTGATATCGAGACCGCGTTACTACCCCACAAGGGGTCATCAGAGGAAGCGTGCCCCCCGAGCACAAGGGCCGACTCTCCGGACGCACTACTGGGTCCTTCACTAGCCCTAGAGGGGCCCGCAATTGGCACTGCACTTACACTGGGCTCCTGGGAAAGGACGCCTTGTTCATCCACAACACTAGACTTACCTCGTCCCCTACTCTGTGTAGGGGACGGTGAAACCGAGGCCCCGTCGGACCGCTCACTGGGTGATGGTATCGGCGAGGAAACACTAATTTTCCTGGGGGAACGTTTCGCTGATTTCATCTTTTTGGTATCGTAGCGTACCCACTGGATATCGCTCCAGTCTACACACTCGGGGCACGTATCTGCTGACGAGCAAACCTTTCCCCTACAGGAGGAACAAAGGGAGTGAGGATCCACTTCCGGCTTGGAGAGGAACGCTCCACACGATTTCCCGGCTCTAGGCCCAGGACAACGGCGGATTTGCTCCATAATGCACACAACGCACGACACAAGCACTAAGGGAATCAATGAAAACACTGGGTAAGCACACGGGTGGAAGGTGAACGCACAGGAACACTTGGGAAAAGCACACTGGAAAACACAAGTTGCCACGCTGGGAACACGTGGGGCACTAGAACGCACACAAAGGATCGACAGAGAACGAGAGCGAGGTGTGAACACCACGCGACCAGAGAACTTAATGATGAGGCTGACCCAGCCAAGCAGAGACCTACCTTGATCCTACCCTCGGGGCACATTCCTGAATGCCGGGGGTAGGTCTACTTACAAAGCGGGGTGGGGGGTAACATACGCAAAACTCTGGTCGATAGAGAGGAGATTACCAGCAACTCCTATAGAAAGTAGTTCGAGGTAAGTATTCGTGTTGGAACAAACTGTAATTACCCTATGAAATAAATTGTTGAGAGAATGGACAACAAAATGGAAGAAAGCAAGTTGGGAATAAGGGAAAAGTCTAAGAATAAAAAGTTAGTGGAGCTATGAGTCTGAGTCGAAGGGAAATTACAGAGACCCACTGAATAACGCCTATGTACGGTGTACCACCTGAATTGCACAGACAGTGCCCAGGTCCTTCTAGGACCTCTGAATCCCTCATATCTTCGAGCCAAAAATAAATGCTCAACTTGATTCTTCTTATGATAAAGTTGTTTAAATGGAAAACTGCTCAACAGCAAGCTGAATACCTGAGAACTCTGGAGTATGAGATCTTAAATCTTTAACTCTTACATATTATTATTATTATTATAAAAAAAAAAAAAAAAAAAAAAAAGTGCAGACCTCTGCCACGGCAGCTTATTTCTCAAAACCAGCTTGCCTTTCCCAGAATCTATTCAGACTTTGTGTATTTGAAATGTGTGTGACAACCATGTGCAAACTTGGGGTTAAAGTTAAGAGTTAATTCAGTCAAACTTGACCTGGGAGTTTCAAAATTGAATCGCTACCACGCCTCAACATAATTAATACCTGAAGGTTTCACTGCTCTGAGTAAAATTGTAGCCAGGAAATTGTTCACGGACAAACGGGCGAAAACATAATTATCTCCCAACTTCGTTGGCGGAGGTAATAACAATCCTTGGACAGCACCTGTTAATATTATTTGGCTAATATGTGACAAAGCTTTATTGTAAGGAAGACACTATGGCCCTATGTCTATGACACTATACTTGTATTCATTAACTTTGTCATTCAGTTGGAAACATCTATCAACCTTTCACATGAAGCATTATCACCAACAACTTGACCAATAATTATGAATTGAAAGAAATCTCCTCCTCTTCTTCTAATCTCTAAAAATATATTCACAATTATTTATAGAACGACATTATTTGGCCAAAGTATTCAATACTGTATTGATAATTGCACACAATCACTCAATGCTACAGATGCCCTTCACAAAACTAATCGGACACTCGCCTTAAGTTGCAGTTGCGGAATTTTCTTGAATTAATTTCATAGAATACCAAATGATAACTCAACTTTTTCTCTACTGCCTTGAATTGTAAGTGTTACACCCTCAAATGTTTAATGTACAGGGTCTAATTAGTACTGTACAATAATGGCTCCCTTCATGAGAAAATAATGTCTAAAGATTGGGAAGAGTCTGATGATTATATTTAAGAAAAAAATGATGTCATGGAATGTGGAAACTACAGGAGAATTAAACCAAGAGGATTTTTTGAAAGTTTTCAAGAGGGTACTAGATGAGAGATTGATTGAGATTGTAAAGATTGGGAAACAGCAGTAAGAATTGACTTTATATCAAGACAGCTACAAGAAAAAAAGGCTAGAGGGAAACCAGAAGCTCTTGTGTGCTTTCGTAGGTCTAGAGAAGGTTTATGATAGAATACAAAGAAAAGTAATGTTTTGGTGCTTGAGGAGCAAAGTCCCAGAGAAATTGGTTAGAATGGTAGAGATGACGTACAAAAGAACAAGGACGAAAGTAATAACAGCAGCTGGGGAAACAAGAGACCTTTGAAGTTTGTGTTGGATTACACCAGGGGTTAGCATTAAGCCCGTTCTTATTTCTGGTGGTCGTGGATATAAAAGAGAGACATCAGAAATGAGGAGTTGATGTATGCAGATGATTTGGTGATTACCCCTAAAAATGAGGAAGACTTAGAGAAGGATTGTAGAGTAGTAAGAGACCTTGGAGAGGGGTGGCTTGAAAGTAAATATGGATAAGACTGAAGCTATGGCGATTAGTAAGGATGGTGGAGACAGGATAGCCATGCGTAAAAGTAGAGGCTTAGTGATAAAAAGTGGATACTTGGAATCTTATGCAAGTCAGGAGAGAGGATATGAGGCTGAAGTTAAGAATATGCAGACCATCGCATGTACACAGTATATATTTACCAGTCATTCAGTGACAATACAACTGAGTGGAAAAACAGCGAAGTTGCACTATGAAATAAAAGTCGAGAGGTTGGATAGCAAAATGAAGGAGAACTCTTGACGAGCTGGTGGCAATTCCCAGAACCAAAGTTGGCATGTGCTAACCTAGCATAGAAATGACCTAGTGAGGAGAATCCGGCATCCCTACATAACATTTATGTAGGGAATACACATAACGGCTACATCAAACTCTAATATACCCATGACATAACACACTGAACCAGCTTGAAGGTGGATTCTGAAAAATCCTGATGTTAATCTCACCTTGGTAACAAAGGCTAGTAGAATACTGTGGCCTCAACAATAATCCCTAACACATCCTTCAACACATATCCATAAGTACACCATCCTACAACCTAGTGTTTGTGGTTAATGAAGGGTGGGGCAGAACTAACCTCGGCAAAGTTAAGAAGCCTTTGGGATTATACACTGGACAGGCTCGGTGTCAGCTCATGATTTTCGCTCTGTCAAAACTCGCCCAAAAATCAATCCTTATGTTTCTGACCGGATTAAAAAGCAAAAAGGTCCTTCTGCCCTAGCGGCCAATGGCGAAGCATATTTATTATTACAATCCGCAGTGTACCCCGCTGGATATGCCCAATCTCATGCACCCTGTGACCCCCAAAAGATACACAGAAGACACCCAGAGATCCGCTCTTTACATTTGTATAGGGGCTAGACTCTTCTTAGCCGACGGTATTAACATGTCTCTCAGTGACCGAGGCACAGATGGAAAAACAAGCCGCAATATTCGCACTGACAGGAGGACAGAAATAAGTGTTTTTTTACCTGTGATGTTCACATGTTCGCCGAGGGTTCCCTTCTCCTCTTCGCCATCGCTTCAGCCACCACACGAAATCAGCTGTTTGGGGAAGGTGCCAACAGTACGTGCTGTTTATAATATATATTATTAATTTTTATCAGATTTCAAAGACGTGCATATTTGTATAAACTATATATATTATATAAATTTATATTTTGTTGTGTTAATATACTACTGAATATTACTTTTATGATGTTATGTCTAAAAAGATTTTTGGCAATGTTGGTATTCAATATCGTTTAGACTTGGGAACTCGCTCACTAAACAAAGAGGCCTATGCACATTGGCAGAATTCTCAAGAATTTTTATGGTATCAGTTACATTACTGTTAAGAACAGTAAACAATAATATGCAAGAGCTAATTGAATATATAAGAACGACTGCAACGCAAAATAATGGCATAGTGTTGACAAAAACTGCAACGCGAAAATATATTTTCGCTAAAATGAGATCATCAGGGTCCCATCCCCTTAGATACAAGAATGAGAATGAGGTTGCACTTAACAAAATAACTCACAATAACACAGCAAAACATTTTCCTGTTCAGTTACGAATTAATGATACTTAGGTGGGATTTTCAGATTAGTTTCGTCTCGGGTTTTACGCTTAAGTGCAGTCAAAGCTAAGATACAAAGGAATAATTTCCAATATTGTAGTAACAGTGAAATTATTTTCTTTATCTATTAGTGGAAAAAGAACATCTTGTATTATTATTATTATTATTATTATTATTATTATTATTATTATTATTATTATTATTATTACTTGCTAATCCACAACCCAAGTTGGAAAAGCAGAATGCTTATGCTCGAGGGCTCCAACAGGGAAAATAGCCCAGCGAGGAAAGGAAAGAAGGAAATTAC
>NC_090734.1:116208726-116221226 GCF_036898095.1 Palaemon carinicauda | reverse complement strand
ATAGCTTGGGTGCTAGGTAGAGACTGCCCTTTATTCATAGCTACATGGGACTACATGATACCACATCCCCCTTATCACATACAAAGAATTGATTACACATAATAACTAATCTGGCATATAAGTACAAAGAAATAAACGATGAAAGTTCCATATTCAAACGTATTCCATTGTTTTCATCCCTTCATAATAAACATGCATAGTACAATTTGTGATTGTGGATAATAATATAAACATAACAGCTATTATCTTTGCAGACTGGTCAGAATAGTGTTGGTTACAGCAGGGCAGTCATAAATATGAAAATAAATGGCAAATTATAATTTTTTTTTTTTGATGCAAAGAACAACAACACCCAAAATATATTAAAACAAAATGGAAACCTGATACACATGTAACGAGTGTTCGAAATGGAGCCTGTTCTCCAGTCCGAGACTCGTAAATTTTCAAATAAAATTCATTATTCTGAATCACTTATCAGTCCTGAGACTGATAACTTTTCTTGAGTTTCAAACTCTGGTAACGACCTCTCAGAATTTTCGGTCATGAAACGAGGGGGGGGGGGGAGTTGTATATCATTATTTAACTTAACACTTTATGGGAATTTACGGTATGTGACCGCGTTACTTTCAATATATCTGGATGGGGTTTTCACCAGCCGGCCTGACTTGGTATACACCGCTGTCGGGTCTGTAGTGTTATCACTAGTTGCGGGTCTTTGGTGGGTTATTTCGGTCTCACTAGGTGGCGGCAGCGAAATATCGGCGGGTCGTGGTGGAGGCTGTGCTGATGGTGTTGGAGCCTGCTGCCGGGCGTTGGGCGGTTCTGTGTTTGTCGCGAGCGGTGTCGGACGGATGTGGGACTGGTTCCTCCTGAGGCACGCTCCGTTTTGGGCTTCCACAATGTATGATTGGGGTTCTTCTGACTTACGTACCACTCTGCCTGGCACCCATGTGTGGCAGGCCTTGTCGAATATTCGGACTGGTTGTTCGGGTTGGAGGTCTGTGAAGTGCCGTTGTGTCCGATTTGGTCCTAGGCGGTCCTGGAGGTGGTTGCGGGTCGTGATGTGTGCGAGATGTGGTTCGTATCTGCCTGGTAGGTCAGTGGTCACATTGCGACCAAACATGAGCTCTGCGGGGCTGGTTGTCTTATTGTCGATCGGGGTGGCCCGTAAGTGGAGTAATGCAGTATGCATATCACCGCCTGTCTCAAGGCATTTTTTGATAATCGCCTTGCATGTTCCAACTGCGCGCTCCGCGAGGCCATTGGACTGAGGGTAATGTGGGCTTGATGTGATGTGCTCAATACCCCAGGCTTTTGTGAAGTCCCTCATGGCTGCTCCCGTGTATTGAGGTCCGTTGTCTGAGACCAGGGTTTTGGGGCATCCGAACAGCGAACACAGGAATTTGAGGTGGTTGGCCACACTTTCAGATGACAGGTTTTTTAGTTCGGTGACTATCGGGAATTTTGTGAAATAATCAGTTGTGATCAGATATGTCTTGTGGCCAATTTGGAAGATGTCCGAAGCGACTTTGAACCAGGGCATTGGGGGAATGTCATGATGCGTGGTTTCACTAGGACTTTGCTGGGGCTGATACTTCTGGCATATGTCACATGCCCTGACCTTGTCCTCTATATCCTTTGCAATGTTGGGCCAGAATACACACTCCCGTGCCAGGGCTTGTGTTTTTGTGATCCCTTGGTGGGACCGGTGGAGCTGGTCCAATATCCGGCCTCTGACCTCTTTGGGGATGATAACTTGTCGCCCTTTGAATATGACTCCGTCTTCCATGGCAAGGCATTCTCTGTATGAGAAAAACTGGCGGATATCGGGGTGACAGCCTTTTACTGAGGTAGGCCAACCCTCGATGATAGTATGCTTGAGAGTGCGCAGCACTGGGTCGGTGTCAGACCTATGGCGGACCTCTTCCAAAATCTGGGGACCAAATTTTATGAGTGCAACTGATATCACGTCGATGTCATCTAGTTCCAGACCGTCCACTCGTGTATCCAAAGGGATTTCCTTGTCATTTTGTGGGTTAGGAAGGCGTGATAGGGCGTCGGAGAGTACAAGGGTTCGTCCTTCCTTGTACTTGACCCTCATGTCATACCCCTGCAGTTTCAAGAAGAGACGTTGTAGTCTAGGTGGGGCACTGATAAGTGGCTTCTCCCAGATATTAACGAGGGGTTTGTGGTCAGTGACAGCTTCGAAGTCTCTTCCGTATAGGTAGGTATGAAATCGTTGCACACCGTGTACTAGTCCAAGGGCCTCTCGCTCGATATTGCTGTAATTTGCCTGCGTTGGTGTCAGGGCTTTGCTGGCGAAGGCTATTACCTTCCCGTCTTGGATGAGGGCCGCCCCGAGGCCTTTTTGCGATGCATCGACTTCAAGAGTCACGGGTCAAGTTGGGTCATAGTAAGACAGCGTGCTTGATGGTGCTATTTGGCGTTTCAGGTGTTGATAGGTGGATTCATGGTCTTCTTCCCATTGGAAGGGCACATCTTCCTTGATCAGATCTCGAAGTCTTTGTGACTGAGCTGAGTAATGTGGTACATAGGGGCTGAGGTAAGTCATTACTCCCAGAAATCTCTGTAGTTCCTCTTTATTGGAGGGTGACGGCATGCTATGCAGGTCGTGTACCTTTGACGGGTCTGGCATCATGCCCTTGCTGGTATAGCGTGTTCCGAAAAACTCGATTTCTGGTTTTGAAATGGAGCATTTCTTCGAGTTTAGGCTGAGTCCGTGTTGGGCTGCACGCTGCATGAACCCCATCAGGTTTTTGTCGTGTTCCGACTGGTCTTTCCCACATATTGCCACGTCATCAGCGATGCCAACAACACCTGGGAGATTCTCGATGATGGAGTCCATCCTGGCTTGAAATATGTCCTGGCTTACATTCAGCCCGAATGGTAGCCTTGTCCAACAATACCGGCCGTGTGGTGTTCGGAACGTTGTCAGTAGTTGTGAGTCCTCGTGTAGCGGTATACTCCAGTAGCCTGCTTTGGCGTCTAGCTTGGAGAACACTTTCGCTTTGGAGAATACCGGGTTGATCTCTTCTAGAGTGGGAATCTTGTGGGGACATCTTTTGAGGTTTTGGTTGAGCCGCTTGGGGTCCAGGCAGATCCGTAGGCTTCCATCGGGTTTTGTGACATACACAAGGCTGCTACACCAGTCTGTGTGTGCCGTTACTCGTCTGATAACCCCCTCTTTCTCCATAGTGTCAAGCTCGGACTTGATGCGGAGCTTCAGGTGGATACTCACCTTACGGGGCGGATCACAGAAAGGTATCGCGTCATCCTTGAGGTGGAGCATCGCGGGCTCTTTTAGTTTGCCGATACAGTCAAACTGTGCTGGGAATTGTGCTTTTAGTTGTTTGACTGACCTAATAGGGCCTTGTTGGCTTGGTTGCTCAGGTATTCCAGTAACGTCGTTGACATTGATATCCACAATACCGAGTTTTTGGCATGAGGGAAGGCCAAGTATGGCTGGACCAGACACATCAACCACGAAGAACTTTTCTTGCGAGAATGCTGGGTTGCTGAGTTTGCGGACGCTGAGCACTAGTGACCCTAGGCAGGGAATGTTGTCGTCACTGTATGATGTTAGTCTTACTGATGGTTCTGGGGATAGTACGAGGCTGGTGGGTGCATCACCAAACATTTGCTTGTATGTCCGCAAGGGCAGCGTATTGCCACCGGAACCTGTGTCGATTTTGAGTTTCAGGGGCCCATAGGCTGGGGGGTTTTCATGCTTGACCATGAGCTTTGAGAATGCTTCTCGTTTCAGTGCCACTCCTATGTCGGATATCGTTATCATGTCAAAGTTTGGCATATAATCTGTTTCTTCATCAAGATTAGGGTTTCCATTAACCATGACTTCATGTTGCCTGTGGTTAGGAGCCCGATTCGGCCGTCGGTAGGAGCGCCCTCTTGTCTTGCTCTGACGTTGTGTCTGCTGCATGTTGTCTCCTGGCATTGTTCTGCCTCCATCAGTTTTGCGGCACATCTTTTTCCAGTGCCCCTTGATGCCACAACCACTGCATCTGTCATCGTAAGCGGGGCATGACCTTATGGGATGGCTAAGCCCACAGTTCCAGCAGGGGTTGTCCGTGGTTTGTAGTTTGTTCCGTGGCTCGTTGCTTTCCCTTCGAATTGCATCCACGTTGGTATGGCTTGTACTTGTGTTCTCAGAGCTCATCTGTATGGAGCGTAATGATGCCGTGGAGGCCGCAATGGCCTCGTATTCCCGACCTCTCTCTAGAACGTTGCTCACAGCATAGCCCTTCGGTTTAGTTAGTTCTTTCCGAAATTCTTCGAATTGTGTTCGTAGTATGGTCATTTCGATAAGTCGTTCGTTGAGTTCTCTGTCTTCAAACTCGCACTTTGTCGCTTTTTCACGGAGTCTGGCCAGGAATTGACTGATTGTTTCAGCAGGTTTCTGTTTGGTATTTGCAAATTCGAGGCGGTGAACTCGGAAATTTATTTTGACCGTTGCATCAACCTCACTTTCAATAAGCCTCCATATGTTCTGCGGCACACGTTGCTCCTGTTCAGTGAGGCCGCTCGCCAAGATACGCCTCATGCCCTCATCGCCGAGGGCAATTTTAATTTTAGTTGCTTGCTTGCCTGGGTCTGTGACTTCCTGGTCTTCGAGGTATAAGTTCATGCGCGCCTTGAATGCACGAAATGACTCGGCCAGGGGCTGGTGAGCCCAGTCCATACTTGGGCATTTAGGCTGGGCCATGATTGGATTTGGTTTCGAGTGTTACACAATAGATAGATAGTGATTGGATTAATAACACAGTTTACGGTTCACAAAAAGAGACATATAATAAGAGTATGGAAATCACTACAAAAATTTGTCACTGGTAGTCGGCATGGTTTTCAGTTTTGTTTACACTGCTGAATGTACGTCGTTGTTTGGCTCATTTTGTGAAGTAGTGCGCGGATAACAATGGCCAAAATACTTGTAAGTAATCTATTCACAACTTTCTTCACTATTCTCACTGTAATCACGGTGCACTAATGTCCATTCTATGCCATATTCTGACGATATAAGTTATGTACGGTTGTTATCTGGGCCGGTATGACAGTCTTTGTTCAGTTGCCGTTGGGTGAAAATGGCGTCATCTGCGGCCGCTGGTAATAAACTTGGGCTGATTATGAGTCCTCTTCTCAGTTATTACGGACAGGAGAGGTATGTAAAGTGTCTCTATGGTCCGGGTTTGTTGATGGAATGGCGTGGGTTGCGTTACCACGCTGCCACCATGATATAATATGCAAGAGGTTGCAGTGATTAAAAGACAGGTCTTGATGGCTTGGGTGCTAGGTAGAGACTGCCCTTTATTCATAGCTACATGGGACTACATGATACCACATGTTGCATTTATGGATCTGGAGAAAGTGTATGATAGAGTTGATAGGGAAGCAATGTGGAATGTGATGAGGTTATATGGAGTTGGTGGAAGGTTGTTGCCAGCAGTGAAAAGTTTCTACAAAGGTAGTAAAGCATGTGTTAGGATAGGAAATGAAGTGAGTGATTGGTTTCCGGTGAGAGTGGGGCTAAGACAGGGATGTGTGATGTCACCGTGGTTGTTTAACTTGTATGTTGATGGAGTGGTGAGAGAGGTGAATGCTCGAGTGCTTGGACGAGGATTAAAACTGGTAGACGAGAATGATCATGAATGGGAGGTAAATCAGTTGTTGTTTGCGGATGATACTGTACTGGTTGCAAACACGTGAGAGAAGCTTGACCGATTAGTGACAGAATTTGGAAGGGTGTGTGAGAGAAGGAAGTTGAGAGTTAATGTGGGTAAGAGTAAGGTTATGAGATGTACGAGAAGGGAAGGTGGTGCAAGGTTGAATGTCATGTTGAATGGAGAGTTACTTGAGGAGGTGGATCAGTTTAAGTACTTGGGGTCAGTTGTTGCAGCAAATGGTGGAGTGGAAGCAGATGTACGTCAGAGAGTGAATGAAGGTTGCAAAGTGTTGGGGATAGTTAAGGGAGTAGTAAAGAATGGAGGGTTGGGCATGAATGTAAAGAGAGTTCTATATGAGAAAGTGATTGTACCAACTATGATGTATGGATCGGAGTTGTGGGGAATGAAAGTAACGGAGAGACAGAAATTGAATGTGTTTGAGATGAAGTGTGTGAGGAGTATGGCTGGTGTGTCTCGAGTAGATAGGGTTAGGAATGAAGTACTGTAGTGAGGGTGAGAACGGGTGTAAGAAATGAGTTAGCAGCTAGAGTGGATATGAATGTGTTGAGGTGGTTTGGTCATGTTGAGAGAATGGAAAATGGCTGTCTGCTAAAGAAGGTGACGAATGCAAGAGTTGATGGGAGAAGTACAAGAGGAAGGCCAAGGTTTGGGTGGATGGATGGAGTGAAGAAAGCTCTGGGTGATAGGAGGATAGATGTGAGAGAGGCAAGAGAGCGTGCTAGGAATAGGAATGAATGGCGAGTGATCGTGACGCAGTTCCGGTAGGCCCTGCTGCTTCCTCTGGTGCCTTAGATGACCGCAGAGGTAGCAGCAGTAGGGAATTCGGCGTTATGAAGCTTCATCTGTGGTGGATAATGGGGGAGGGTGGGCTGGGCGATGAACTGATCACAGTCAAGTTGGCCGGATGAACTAATCACAGTCAAGTTGGCCGGATGAACTAATCACAGTCAAGTTGGCCGTAACTGGTCGGGATAAGTGAACTGTCAACAGATTTTTCCTCTTTGTTAGAGGAAGGGCGGTTACGCTGTGGCTTGGTTGGCACTACAAAAAGGACGGTTACAGGTTAGCTTGGGCTTGGCGTCACCAAACCCTCTCCCGATTGGTCATCTGAACTCGATTGAGTCCCTTGTCAGGCTGGGAGGAACGTAGAGAGGAGAGGTCCCCTTTTATTATATTTTTTCTATTTTTGTTTCATTTGTTGATGTCGGCTACCCCCCAAAATTGGGGGAAGTGCCTTGGTATATGCATGTATGTATATATATAATTCATCATCATCTCCTACATCTATTGACGCAAAGGGCCTCGATTACATTTCGTCAGTCGTCTCTATCTTGAGCTTTGAATTCAATACTTCTCCCTTCACCATTTCCGATTCAACGTTTCATAGTCCTCAGCCATGCAGGTCTGGGTCTTCTATCTCCTCTAATATCTTGTAGAGCTAGTTGAATGTTTGGTGAACTAATCTCTCTCGGGGAGTGTGAAGAGCATGCCCAAACCATCTCCATCTGCCCCTCACCATGATCTCATCCACATAAGGCACTCGAGTAATTTCTCTTATAGTTTCATTAATAATCCTGTCCTTCCATTTCACTCCCAATATTCTTCTGAGGGTTTTGTTCTCAAATCTACTAAATGTATTGGAGATTGTTACGTTGTCATACCATGACTCATATCCATATTCTAACACAAATCTCACAAAACTGTTATATAGCCTGATTTTTATAAGTAATTTCAGGTGGTTTGATTTCCAAATTATACTTAACCTTGCCATTGTCTGATTTGCATTTTTTAAATCTTTCATTAAACTTAAATTCTAAAGACCCTGTATTAGAGATCATAGTTCATAAATACTTAAATTATTCTACATTACTAATCCTTTCTCCTTCCAAAAATATTTCATCTTCCATTGCATAATCCGTTCTCATCATCTTTGTTTTTCTTCTATCTATCTTGAACATAACCTCATGTGCTATTTCATGGACTCTGGTAAGCAAGCTTTGCAAATCCCGTGGTGTTCTGCTAATAAGAACAGCACCATCAGCATAATCTACTTTAAGTCAGCTAATTTTTTATTACCAATCTAGACTAATCCTTGTCCATCATCTCCAATTGTTCTATGCATTACAAAATCCATGAGGAAGATAAAAAAGAGTAGGTGACAACACATTCCCTTGGAGTACTCCACTGTTCACTGGAAATTCATTTGCTAGGACTCCATTAACATTAACTTTGCACTTGCTATACTCATGGGCAGACTTAATCATATTTACATATTTAAGAGGAACTCCATATTAACGCAGGTTTCTTCACAAAATTGGCCGGTGCCCACTATCAAAGTTTTTTTTCATAGTCCACAAATACCATCAAAAATGGATTTTTATATTCTACACATTATTGTACAACATGTATCACAATGGAAATTTGGTCAGTACAACTTCTACCTTTTCTAGATCCTGCTTGTTCATCTCTCAGATTTTCATCAACCTTTCTCTCTAGTCTCTTTAGAATAAGCAAAATATATATTTTCATGACAACTGACGTAAGAGTGATGCATCTGTAATTATTGCAATCAGTCAGATCTCCTTTTCTAGCCATTTTCACCAACATCCCTAACTCCCGTTCACCAGGTTTTGCTTCTTCATGCCACATTCTACAATATAATCTTTTAAGTATTTTGGGGGTCATTTCATTTTCAGCCAGTATCATCTCAGCAGTTATTCTATCGTAACCAGGGGCTTTCCATCTCCTCAGTTTTTTTAATGATATCTTCGACTTGAAAAACACTGAATTCATTCATGGGCACATTAAGGTCTTCCCAAATTTCAGGTATATCAACAAAATTATTCCCTTCATATCTCCTATTCATGACCTCACTAAAGTGTTCCATCCAACGTTGTCTTTCTTCATCTTCTATTGTTATAACAGATCCATCTCTCTTTTTGATGGGCATATGCTTCTTTTTCTTCTTTGAAGAATTCTTACACCATAGCCACTCCCTGAATTCATAGCCTTGTCAGTCTCATCTGCTTTTCTGTTTGAATACTCTCTCCAGTTAATCCTGGCTTTTCTTTTGACTTCACTATCAATACTGGAACACTTAGCTTGCTCTACCTTGTGATTTTCATTACTTCCTCGAAAACTTTTGACAATAAATTTCTGTCTTTGTCTCCTTTTATAGTATCCCACGTATCATTTGATATCCAGGGCTTTTTCCTTGTAATTGCATGTCCCAAAGCTTCACTACCAACTGACATGTCCCAAAGCTTCACTACCAACTGACTGTTATATGTTCTTAATATCACACCATTCTTCATTAATCATCTGCTCCTCATCCACTAAAGTCTCTAAGATTGCAAATCGATTACTATATTCAGTTGCAAATGTTTCTCTGTGCTCATCTTCTAGAATCTAGAAGCTTAGTTGTATCAAAACTAGGTATTATATCTACATTTCAGTTGAGGGTTTTCGGTTTTCAGTGTGGCAATGAGGAGTTGGTGATTTCTACCATTATTTGCAACTCTATAGCGTCTTGCATTTCTCAGAGTCCTCCTTCTCTCTTTATTAATGGCTATGTGATCTATTTAATATTTGTAATTACCACATGGTTAAGTCCATGTATATTTGTGGATGCCCTTGTGCCGGAAAAGAGTACCTCCTATGACTAGATTGTTTGTTGAACAAAAACTTATAAAATGTGTGCCATATTAATTTGCCACCTCTCCAAGACCATCAACACATTCCTTCCAACTTTATCATTGAAGACACCAATCACAATTTTCCTATATCTCTCTAGGATCTCATCAATTACACTCTGCAATTCTTTATAGTATCCATCTTTCCCTTTTTCAGGGGAATAATTTGTGGGTGCATAGCAAACTATAATACTCATATTGCATTGCTTTGATATAAACTTTGCAAGTAACAATCTACTATTTACATCTCTCCACTCAATTAAAGCCTTTTCTGCTCTTGGTGTCATCATCATTCCTAGCCCTTCTCTTCCAACTCTATCAGTTCTTCCTGTATATATATATATATATATATATATATATATATATATATATATATATATATATAGGCCTATATGTATATATATGTATATATATGTATATATATTCATATATATATATATATATATATATATATATATATATATATATATATATATATATATATATATATATATATACAGCAAATCCTGACTCATTGCTTTTTCACACTCTCTACGAAATGACCCCCGGGGGAATTTGCCCTCGGGAAAATAACTGGTACCATTTGCGGAAGAGAAGTCCATGTATCCATATCCGAATGCTCGCGTGTGTGGATGTATATATGTATATATATATATATATATATATATATATATATATATATATATATATATATATATATATATATTGCCTTGGTCTAAGATTTCTTTACCAATCCCTTTACAACGTGCTTCACTTAGGGTTAGGGTCAAGATATTCAAGCTATGATTAGGGGGCATTTCCTCCACACCAAAAGTTCTCGTAACCCTCCAGGTTGCTTATCCGCTTATATAACCATTGGCAAACCTGTATTGCTAAGATATATCGCGTAATTAGCTAAATAAATCTTATGCTTGGTCTTAAACAAAAGCCTTATGGTAGTGATATTTTTTTTGCGTATAGATTTCTTTTTTTTAGGGGGATAGCCTACCAAGTTTTCTCGATTAAGCATCTTAAATAAAAGCTAGGAGTCGAAGGCGAGTCGTGGTAACCCCTGATGTACGGGATTATTAACCTTTTCCATATTTCTGCTATGACTGCAGATACTCTATTTGGCTTTTGGCAGGGAATATTTTGATCACGTTATATATCTCTTCGTGATTTACTTGAAAAAAAAAGACAAAATTAGAGCAGCGTCATCCTAAATGCTTATTTTTTTTTACGTTTACTTATGAAAATTACCAATGAAAAACTACAAGTTTAATGTATTTTTTTCCGTTTGCTATTAATGTAATTATTGTTCTCCTCCGTTTCCTTGTTTCTTTTCTTTCCCTCATATTATCCTTACCTAATATATGCCCTTATTCTTTTCTCTTCTGGGTCACATCTTCCCTCTCTCATTTTATTGCCTTTTTACCAGTGCCCTTCTTGTTTTTTTTTTTTCCCAGTAATTCCTAATTTTCCTTTTTAACTAAAACCTTTCATGAAATCATTCTTCCATGTCATTTCATAAACTGACGTAGTTCAAGTTAATGTTATTCCAAATGTTTAGGGGACAAATATACAAAAAGACAATAAAGCATAAAGTAAGTAACGAATATCATTCATAAATATACTTTATTGCTGTATATGTACAATAAGAATAGTCATGGCAATAAACGAATATAATTATTAATGAGACCAAGAAGCAATAAATGATCAATAAAAGGTGTCCATGCGTCCTGAAATTGGTACTGCTATCGATAATGCAGGTTGTTCTGTAACTACAGTTTAATCCACTGTTAAAAAGTGAGAAACTCTCGTAAATGTGTTAAGTATATTGTTATATAAACAGTTAATTGTTTGGGTCTTCTGCATAATTTCCTAACAATTATATTTTTTAATTACTAGTTTGTTACTGTGTATATACTGCAGTTGTCATCTTTGTTTTGGATGAATCAATTGAAGCTTAGACATGTTTCTATCAACATCACCTGGTGTCAAGTTAAAACAAGCAATAAGACTTCCAACAAACCAAAAAAGCCTTTCAAGCAGCGAGGGAATCAATAATGGGTTCAAGAACGAGAATACAGATTTTGAAAAATGACAGCACAGGATCTCACAAAGCTACAGCAATGGTCAGTGTGGTGAAAGCTGGTGGTAATCATTTAGAATTGCAAATAAACTGCGAACAGAGGACAGCGTAATCAAAGTGGTAAGTTAATTTACTCTATGTGCATACAGGCCGAGATAATTTTTCAGATATTAACCTTTGCCAGCGATGATGAGAATAAAACATGACATAGTTTTGGGCAAGCTTGAGAGCCATTTTGTCCCAACAGTGGACAAGATCCACGAAAGGGTCAGGTTCTACAGCAGCTACCAACAATCAGGGGAGAGCATGAAAACTTACACCAGGATCCTGTACAAGATTGCAAAACCTATGGACACAATGGCGAGCATTAGGACGAGCAGAACAGGGGCTAACAAGTATTGGGTATACAAAACAAGCAGATGCCCGAGAAATTCAAGCTAAAGAACGAACTGAAGCTGGCAGAAGCTATAGAGATTTTATGCTCGTCCAAGTTAGTGAAGTCCTAGATGAGAGCCCAAGGTGAGTGCGTCGACATAGTGAAGGCCAAGGAGCCATTCAAGAAGTACCACGGGCCCAAGTTCCAGCAGAAACCAACAACAAAGCCCCAATACAAAGGAAAGAAGTTTCTCACCTTTTCCTTTGTTTATAGGCAGCCTGGTGTGTATTCTGGAAAAGGGAAGCTCTGATACTGCAGTACAATGAATCACTTCCAGAAGGCCTGCTGCAAGAAACGAGCAACAGTAAATGTGGTACAGAAAATGACAGCTCCGATTGAGACCCTCACGATAATTTTTTTCTGGATCTAAAGAAACTTATCGAATCTGTGAAATGTGAAACATGAGAAGTTCAACATACCAAATATAGATGAGATTACCGCCAAGCTGGCAAACGTCAAGGTAGTTGCCAGTCAACGAAGATGACAAAGTACACTTGTTTCATCACACCGTTTGCCAGATTCATTGTCAACAGACTTCCATATGGATTGAAAACAGAAATATGCCAGAGGAAGCTCAAAGAACC
>NC_090734.1:116191001-116206203 GCF_036898095.1 Palaemon carinicauda | reverse complement strand
CATTAGTAATTAGATAAAGGGGGGCTTTAAAAATTATTAGAATTATTATCTTCATTATTATTATTATCATTATTGATAATAATATTATTATTATTATCATCATTATTACCATTACTATTATTATTATCATTATTGTTACTATTATCATTATTACTAATGGTTGGCCTAAGGGCGTAAGGTTGCCAATGATTACTCTCTCGGAGGAGTACCGACGCAACTGCGAGATGACTCTCTCTCAGCAAGCTCCGCCCACCTTTGTACTCAAAATAAAAAAAAAAAAAAGAGATAAAATCTAACGCTTGGGTTTTTGAGAACCTTCCAAAACATGTGGCAATTACAAGAATTGAGTATTGTCTCACATACATGACGCAATACCTCATAAAAACATAAAAAAAGATTTACACAATACCTTGTTCATATCTCGTATGGATCATATAACACTCTTAAACTGGTTATGTAAGACTTCGTAACAAAAATATGTGAAATAAAAAGTTAATTCTTAAAGATAACGTACATTTACATATATTGACTTGAATGAAAAATACAGTGAAATTAACGACGAAATTCTTACGTAATTTACATACAAATCTTATATCTACATGAGAGGAACTCATCTTAAGAGCTGTCTATTCACCTCTTCAATGCACATATCAAAACATAAATAAAATACCTGATTAACTTATTTTCTCTACACTAGACCAGCTTCGTAAGATATATATATATATATATATATATATATATATATATATATATATATATATATATATATATATATATATATATATACATATATATATATATATGTAGATTTAGTTAAAACTTATGTAATCTGCACTGATATTTACCATAACAAAAATCTAATGTAACAGTTCACAAGGTAATTGATATATCCCTATATAAAACTAATTTAATGAACATTGATATGTCAGGATATGACTATGGTCTATATCTAGCAAAAGATATTCTACGATCTTCCCCATTTAGTCTAGTTGGTAGAGGGGGTCTGCGTGCACCCCCCGGAAATCAATTTCTAATTGATGTCTTCCTATGGGGAAAAATGTGTAGAAAACGGTTTGCTATGTTAAAAATTTGAAATATTGTCCCACGTGCCTATTTTATGCAAATTAAGCCGCCATTACATGAAAATACTAAAATCGCTATAACTCCGCCAATGCAACAGATAACTGCAAAAATAAGGTGTCTAGACCCAGGTTTTGAGGGTCTAGCATCAATATAAGACCAGTCTC
Organism: Palaemon carinicauda; assembly: GCF_036898095.1. Taxonomy (NCBI): domain Eukaryota; kingdom Metazoa; phylum Arthropoda; class Malacostraca; order Decapoda; family Palaemonidae; genus Palaemon; species Palaemon carinicauda. Next base: position 116,204,956 of record NC_090734.1, on the reverse strand, counting down.
ATAGTGACCACATGTGTTCCTGACATGTAAGATATGCAAATTAGTGCCGCCATTACTGAAAAACCTATTTTTACCATATCTTTGCAAATGTTATAGCAATCGTGAAGAACGTGTTGTCTGTACCCTTGTTTTATGGGTTGATGTTTATTATTAGACTATATTTGAATGTGCCTTTTGCTTATTTGTTTTATTATAATGAGATATAGTCAGGTAATGAGAGATTCTGAGGGTACTTACCAATTAGTGTTTATTAAGCAGTGAAATATTTTTTATCATTTCATCATAGGTGGCAACACTTTACTGAATAGGAGAGGATGTGATTCATTGAATCCGTGTCATTTATATTGGATGAAGCAGTGTGTTTTTCAGCAATTTATGAATCATTCTAGGTTTATCTTTTCTAGGTTTATCATAATTTAGTCTGCTTATAGTCAGATAGGTAAAAGGTGTTTATATAATCTCTCAAGCTCTATTTGATAAGACAATTAATGCAATTACTTGCATGACTTAGTGTCATTGGTAGTAATATTTCAAAACACTTCATCATGTTGGTTATAGGCCTATACTTCTCATTTCAGAGTAATAGTTTTGGTATAAGTTCGCCATCATGCCAAAGCGAAGGAATGCTGAATCTGCCAGCACTGAACGCACCAGCCTGAGCAAAAAGCCTGCTTCACCTGCACCTGTATGCATGCTTCATGTGTTATCCATCTCTGATCATGGGCCTTTTACCCCACTCAGTAGAATCAAAGGAACTGCATTTGATAAACTAAAGCACCTTCATGAAATCCGGGACCTGCGGCTCTGTCAGCCACATGCATCTCCCTATCGTATGCAGTCTGTATGCGACCAGATTCCTGAGACTGTCCCCGAGGACCTTGAAAATAATGGGTATCACCGTCAGTGTTATCAGCGGTTCTCTGGCAATCTGCATCTTATAGAAAATAAGACAACTGAGGAACCACAGGCATCCACCTCGCTATTGCATTCACCTCGTAGACATTCAACTGGACCTGTCTTTTCAGAGGAGTGCATTTTTTGTGAGAAAGTAGAGATCAAAGGTGCTGATCGAAAAACTGTACGACCTGTCCATTTCTCATCTTGGAGAAACAAGGAAAATGCATGGGAACAAATTGAATCGAGAGCTGAAAAAATGGGCATGTTTCGGCTTCATAGACGTGTGAAAAATGTAGACCTCTTTGCTGTAGAAGCAAAACATCACCCATCATGTTTGAGATCATTCCACACCGCATTTGCTAACTTTGAACGCGGGGTTAACAGAGCAAATGACCCAAAGCGTACTGAACACGCGAAGATTTCGGCCGCTTATGAGAAGGCACTGAATTTTGTACGGGAGCACATTCGAACTCATGTCATCCAACGGAATGAAGTCCTGCGTCTAACATCATTGCGCTTGCTCTATATTGAAGAACTGAAACGCAATGGGCAGGAGAATGAAAACTACCGCTCAGAGAAACTCCTGAAACGTCTACAAAATGATTCAATCAAGGAGCATGTGTCCTTTCTGAAGGTTGATCATGACAAACTTGATGCAATTTCATTTTGGCTTGTGTACAATTCCAATATTTCGGTTAACGATGCTTTAGCACAAGCTTACACGCTTGGTAGCAAAGACAAATACCAAAACGCTGCTCTGCTTCTTCGCAGTAATATTCTACAGGCTTACAAAGACTCCAAAGTCCTCCCATGGCCGCCAACATCAGATGGATTTTTTGCGAAGACCAACAAAGCCACCATTCTGCACTACCTGATGGAAGAGTTCAACCAAGATGAGCTGCCTTATCCAAAGGATGCCCTATTCATCCAGGATGGAATGGCACTTCTCCATGTCCTTTCTAACTTGCCCCCGACCTGTGGGGAGATCTGCCTTCAGATACTTGACCAGATGATTGCCAAAAAACATTTCTTGTTCTCAACTGACAGCTATTTTCCGGGATCCATCAAAGCTCAGGAAAGACTTCGACGTGGCAGCTCAGAGAGGATCATTCTTGCCGGACCAGCAACAAGAAAGCCATACGACTTCAAGGTGTTCCTTGCAAATGACGACAACAAGAAGCAGCTCTGTCAACTCATGCTGCAGGTATGGAGTGGCCAACAGGCGGCATCTAGACTGGAGAGAACCGAGATGGCAGTACTGATTGTCGAGGGGAGAGCTCATCAGTTCGTTTCCAAAGAAGGCAAGGTATGTGAAATTGCACCTTTATTTTTAGGATGACTACATTCATTTACATGTTAATCCAAAATATGCTCAATGACATTTTTTGTTTCAGGTCGAGGTGCTTGAGATGCCCACTATATACAGTAACCAGGAAGAGACAGATACGAGAGTGGTGTTGTACCTACATCATGCTGCTGCTCTTGGTTACAAGAATGCTGTGGTTAGAACCCCTGACACGGATATCTTCGTGATTCTACTCTACCATGCCCATGCTATCAAACTGACTGTGTACCTTGATACAGGATCAGGAAAGCAACGTCAGCTCATCAATGTATCTGAGCTTGCACAATCATTAGGGGAGGACTACTGTGCTACCCTTCTTGGCTTCTATGTCTTCACTGGGGAGGATTGTACCAGTGCTTTCAAAGGAAAAGGGAAGGTCGGTCCACTAAAAAAGCTTGAGAAGAACCCGAGATTCCACAAGGTGTTCAGAGAACTTGGGAATGACTGGAGCATAAATGGCCTAATGTTGAACCAGTTAGAACAATTCACTTGCTTGATGTACAGCCAAAGTCGTGATTTGTCTGTGGATGCCGTCCGATCTAAGATGCTTCGAAAGATGGTAGGAGAAAATGAAAAATTAACATTGAAATCTAAGGTGGACTTTGCTCGCCTCCCTCCATGTCTTTCAGCATTGAAGCCCCATGTCCAGCGTGTGAACCACCGGGTTTGTTTGTACAAACGAGCTAACGAACCCATTTGTGAAAAGCCAAACCCCTACGACGAGGGCCAGGGATGGATAAAGACAGAAGAAGGCATGCTGGAACCATTGTGGTCATGTGGTCCAGTACTACCTACCTCACTAGTTGATCTCCTTGAAACTATTGATGATCAGGAGGAAGCAGAAGATAATTGCGAAGACGAAGAAACAGATTCATTTGACTTCGACAGCGATGAAAGCGATGACGATTGAAGCTTGTGATGACAGGGAACATTTAGATGATTTCCAGAAGCATCTATATCTTAATTTTTTTTTCTTCTTAATGTGCAAATGACACTTGTGATGAAAAAACGACTGGTCTTATGATGTTCTTTCACCCTTAAAATACGAGTACAGGCAACACGTTCTTCACGATTGCTATAACATTTGCAAAGATATGGTAAAAATAGGTTTTTCAGTAATGGCGGCACTAATTTGCATATCTTACATGTCAGGAACACATGTGGTCACTATGAGACTGGTCTTATATTGATGCTAGACCCTCAAAACCTGGGTCTAGACACCTTATTTTTGCAGTTATCTGTTGTATTGGCGGAGTTATAGCGATTTTAGTATTTTCATGTAATGGCGGCTTAATTTGCATAAAAAAGGCACGTGGGACAATATTTCAAATTTTTAACATAGCAAACCGTTTTCTACACATTTTTCCCCATAGGAAGACACCAATTAGAAATTGATTTCCGGGGGGTGCACGCAGACCCCCTCTACCAACTGTACTAATTACTTTGACTTGATATATATATATATATATATATATATATATATATATATATATATATATATATATATATATATATATACTGTATATAGGCGAATGATATGTAATTCTTTATTTTTATATAAAATGACTATTAATAATTTTGTGATTATTATGATGATGGTGATGTAGAAGGGTTACGACTGTACTGTATATTATTATTATTATTATTATTATTATTATTATTATTATTATTATTATTACAAGCTAAGCTATAATCCTAGTTGGAAAATCATGATGCTATAAGCCCAAGGGCTGTAACAGAGAAATATAGCACAGTGAGGAAATGAAAAAGAAGAAAAGAACTACAAGAGAAGTAATAAGCAAATGAAATAAGAATTTTTAAGAAAAATTACATTAAACTAGATCTTTCATATATAAAATAAAACTTCAAAATCGAAGAAAAAAAAACGAGAAATAATATAGAACAGCGTGTCCGAGTGTGCAATCAAGCAAAATAACTCTAATCCAAGACAGTGGAAGGCCATGGTACATAGGCTATGGCACTGACCAAGACTAGAGAACAATGATTTGATTTTGGAGTGTCCTTCTCCTAGATAAGCTGCCTACCATAGCTAGAGAATCTCTTCTACCCTTATCAAGCGGAAAGTAGCCACTGAACAACTGTAGTGCAGCAATTAACCTCCTGAGCAAAGAAGAATTGTTTGGTGATCAGAGTGTTGTCAGGTGTATGAGGACGGAGGAGAATGTGGAAAGAATAGGCCAGTCTATTCGGTGTATGTATATAAAAAAAAATGAGCCGTAACCAGAAAATTGGATCCAATGTAGTACTGTCTAGCCAAGTCAAAGCATCCAAAATCCCTAGCGGTAGTATTTTCAATCTGTTCTTATTTAGTTGCGAGTCTCACTTTAGCAGTCATCTATGAAGATCTCTTCAAATCAGAGAATACAACTGAAATGCTTCTAATAAAGTTCTCTTCTTTGCATGAAATATAACCTTGATATATTTCCAAGCGACAACTGCCGAGTTAAAGGAAATAATATGCAGAAGATGAATGAAGTTATATATCATCTCTTCACTCACCATATATATATATATATATATATATATATATATATATATATATATATATATATATATACATACATACATACATACATACATACATACATACATACATATATATATATATATATATATATATATATATATATATATATATATATATATATATATATATATATATATACACACTATATATACTCTGTATATATATATATATATATATATATATATATATATACATATATATATATATATATATATATATATATATATATACATATATATATATATATATATATATATATATATATATATGTATAATGATGGTGTACCTACTCTTGTCTAATGCCCATGAAAAACAATTTCGAGAATTTCAACAAAGGGCTATTTATGATACTATAACTAAATACACGACATTCATGCATTCAGCCAAAAATAGTTTATGATTTCAAATAAAACTTGGGATGAGAATAAAGACATAAGGGGATTATTAAAAAAAAAAAAAAAACTAAACTTATACCACTAGTATATTGAAGGCGATAAGAGTTCGTATTGACCCTACTCTACACATTTGTCATTAAAATGGGTTTGAGACTAATGCTCGTGACTACCATAGATTCACTTTCAGATGTTCAATCATAAATATTTTTTGACTTTTGAGCAAGAACATTGTCGTAGGAAAAACCTTTAAAATAACAAAATAAGTTATTTAGAGAATGAAACCTGAAAAATAAAGATGAAATTAATATTTACACCAATATCCCGAGTTTATCAGTCAAACTTTTAATCTTGAAAATCCTAAGTTTAACGGTCAAACATGGTTTTTGAAAACCCCAAGTTTAATAGTCGAAATTTATTGAAAGTCCCAAGTTTAACAGTCAAACTTTTTTTAAACCCCAAGTTTAATAGTAAAACTTTATTAAAAGTCTCAAGTTTGACAGTTAATTTTTTTTGAAAACCCCAAGTTTAATAGTCAAACTTTATTGAAAGTCCCAAGTTTGACAGTTAAACTTTTTTTGGAAAACCCCAAGTTTAATAGTCAAACTTTATTGAAAGTCCCAAGTTCAACAGTTAAACTTTGTTTTTGAAAACCCCAAGTTTAACCGTCTGATTTTTTTCTTAAAAAAAAAAGGGATGGGGTCCGTGAACTCCTGAGACCCCCCCCCCCCCCCCATGGATCTGCTGGTGTTGCCTGGGCTTAGGATTTCTTTACCAATCCCCTTAGAACGTGTTTCATGTTTCACTTAGGGCCAAGATATCCAAACTATATTTCCTAAATTCATTCTCCACTTGCTGTAACTTCCCAATCTGATTCATGGTTCTAACATTTCAAATGGCAATTTTCAATTTTTCTTTATTATTTATGAACCAGGAGATTCTTAGCATCCCACTACCCCTGGGACTGGGGACCATTCTGTCATTCTCGCTTTCCATAGACTAACCAAATCCATAGAGGATTCATTGGATAAATTCGTCAAAGAATAAGATAAGTTTTTCCAAGCTTTGGTTGATTAAAGTCTAGCTCTTTCTATTCTGCGTAATTTAATATCTGTAAATATTCCATATATTATTGAGATTAAACTTATTTAGTGATAATTCCTCATGTCTTTTGTGTTTTTCTTTTTGTAAATTAATATAATGATAAAGTTTTTCCCAGCTGTAGGTATGGAGCATTCTTGAATATATCCTGTGGCCGCGGGGGCATAAAAACAATTAGAATAGCGCCAACGTTATCCCTGCGTGTCGTAAGAGGCGACTAAAAGGGACAGGACGAGGGGGCTGGGAACCCCCTCTCCTGTATATAATCCCACGAGACGTCAACAAAGAGATGGAGCTGGGGGGAGAGTGACTGCTCCTCGCACTCTAGTTTTGGCATGTTTGAATGTGCATGGATGTAGTACGATAGAGAGTAAAAGATGTGAGATTGGAAGTATGTTTAGGAATAGAAGGATGGATGTATTGGCCTTGCGTGAGACAAAGATGAAAGGAAAGGGTGAAGTGATGTTTGGTGAAATGTCTGGTAGAGTGTCTGGGATTGAAAGGGGAAGAGCGAGAGAGGGTGTGGCTTTATTGCTGAGTGAATGGATGAGAGGTAAAGTAGTGGAATGGAAGGAGATATCATCTAGGTTAATGTGGGTAAGGGTTAGGTTGAGTAGGGAATGTTGGGCGTTTGTTAGTGCGTATGGGCCAGGTAGTGAGAAAAGTGAAGAAGAGCGGAATGAGTTCTGGAATGAATTAACTAGGTGTGTAGAAGGACTGGGTAGAAGGAATTATGTAGTTGTCATGGTTGACTTACATGCTAGAGTGGGCGCTGGAGAGGTAGAAGGTGTCATTGGGAAGTATGGCATACCAGGTGAAAATGAAAGTGGTGAGAGACTGGTAGATATGTGTGTTGAACAAGAGATGGTAATAAGTGCTAGCTTTTTCAAAAAGAAAGATAAAAACAAGTATACATGGGTAAGAGTGGCAAATGGAAGAGTAGTAGAAAGGGCATTAATGGATTATGTGTTGATAACTAAAAGAATGTTTGGAAGATTGAAAGACGTGCACGTGTTTAGAGGTATGGCTAACGGTATGTCTGATCATTTTTTTTGGTGGAAGGAAAATTAGTTGTAGCAAAAGAGTGGGGGAATAGAGTAGCTGGATGTAAAAGGGAGCTAGTGAGGGTTGAAGAGCTAATGAAACCGGGGGGGGGGGGGGTAAAAAGTAAATATCAGGAAAGGTTGAAAATGGCATATGATGAAGTGAGAGTAAGAGAAACTGGTAATTTAGAGGAGGAGTGGAAGTTAGTAAAAAGAACATTTTGTTGGGATTGCAAGTGATGTGTGTGGCAAGATGGTTGTTGGAGGCAGCATGAGGAAGGGCAGTGAATGGTGGAATGGAGTGAAGGTAAAAGTGGAAGAGAAAAAGAGGGCTTTTGAAGAATGGCTGCAGAGTAATAGTATAGAGAAGTATGAAAAATATAGAGAGAAAAAGGTGGAAGTAAAGCGCAAGGTATATGAGGCAAAGACGGCAGCTGACCTGAGGTGGGGTCAGGGATTGGGTCATTCATATGAAGAGAATAAGAAGAAATTTTGGAAAGAAGTGAAGAGAGTAAGGAAGGCTGGCTCAAGTGAAAGATGGAAATGGAAGGTTGTTAAAAGGAGAGGAGGCACGGAAAAGGTGGGCGGAATATTTTGAAAGTTTACTGAATGTAGAGGATAATAGGGAGGCAGATATAATTGCTGTTCCAGGTGTTGAGGTGCCGGTGATGGGAGATGAGAATGAGAGAGAGATTACAATATAGGAAGTGAGGAGAGCACTAGATGAAACGAGACTAGGAAAAGCATCTGGTATGGATGGTGTGAGAGCTGAGATGTTGAAGGAAGGGTGTGTGACTGTACTTGAATGGTTGGTGAGATTGTTTAATATGTGTTTTGTGTTGTCAATGGTACCAGTAGATTGGGTTTGTGCATGTATTGTACCACTATATAAGGGTAAGGGAGATGTGCATGAGTGTTGTAATTCAAGAGGTATTAGTTTGTGAGTGTAGTTGGAAAAGTGTATGGTAGAGTAATGATTAATAGGATTAAGGATAAAACAGAGAATGCAATGTTAGAAGTACAGGGTGGTTTTAGAAGAGGTAGGGGTTGTATGAATCAGATTTTTACAGTTAGGCAGATATGTGAGAAATATTTAGCAAAAGGTAAAGAGGTGTATGTTGCGTTTATGGATCTGGAGAAGAGTCCAGTACGTTTTGGCACCGCTCTTGTGGCGACGATGATTTGGCGCCGCCGTTTTGGCGCTAAATGGTTTTGGCGCTTGTTATTTTGGCGCTAGCCCATTTGGCGCCAGCTTGAAAATTTTCTGACCTGATATATATATATATATATATTATATATATATATATATATATATATATATAATTATATATATATATATATATATATATATATATATATATATATATATATATATATACATGTGTGTGTTTATATATATTGCATGGGTCAAAAATAACAAATAAAAAAGTTCTATTTATTTTCAGCAATACAGTATTAAAATGCTACAAAAATGAAATAAAATGAAATATTTTCACCATGTTAATGCATTTCATAGTTATACGCCAAACCACGTAAGTATTCCAGTGGTTCCCGTGAATCAAACTGCTGTACTATAGTTACAATTCGTTCATCAGTCTTAATGTACTTTAAGCGTTTTCGAGCAGGAGGATTCCCAGCCATTAGTTGTTTATAATAAGAATCGCGTCCTTTCTGAATTCTCTTTATGCCATCGATGAATTTCCATATAACTGGGTGGTTCATTCCAAGTTCTGCATAGATTTTCCTGTGCGTAGCTTCAGCATGATTGTTTGTCCTGTCCTCACCTAATATTGTTCGACTATACATATTCCACATTTCCGTAGGGAAAAGTGGCGAACGTCGGCCATTTCCCCTCCTCAGAGGTCTTCCTACATAATTATCTTCGACCTAGTTCATTAACGGCTGGAGTTCATCAGGTAATTATTGCGCCAAAGCATCGATGTAAACATCCATGTGAGAAATAGGTACAAAAGATAAAGCAACGATCATTTTGGCTTTTACTGAGAAGTCGGGGTCATTATTATACAAATGTTGGAGCCCAAGTTGTTTCAGGTGCTTATGAATATTATGGGCAAAATGGAAGAAGCAGCCTTTCAACTCCACATCCGGAAAACATTCTGTCATTGCTGAAAAAGCTGCTTGTTCATAATCACAATAAATGCCCTTTGGTTGCAACTCTGCAGACATCTCAGTTATCATTCGAAACATTTTTACGTAAGTTGTTCGACGCTTATTAGGTAATAAGGCGTATAGTATAGGGAGAACTCCTTCATGCTTTCTTGCCATAATTACGTAAACCTGTGCAAATAACGGAGGAGACATCTTAAACGTGCCATCGGCGTACCACACATCAGAATCACATAAAATATTTACCCAGGTCTTTCTACCAAATATTAAAGAAAAGCCTTTTCCAATATAAGAAGACTTGAATATCGTAACAACTAGGTTACTAGTACAATTCTCAAATCAGACAAGCCTTTGGTGTAATGAGATGATCACTAAACAAGACACTGGTAAAATTATATGATAACTAAACAAGACTTGAATATCGTAATAACTGGTTTAATATTACAATCCTCAAATCAGACGAGTCTTTGGTGTAATGAGGTGATCACTAAACGAGACACAAATTTGCGGATGGTCCTTAAGTTTGTTTCTTGGCGCCAAAACAGCTCATCGCCAAAACAATGAGTGCCAAACTGTCTATCGCCAAAATGGCGGCGCCAAATCGTCAGCGCCAAAGAGTCGGCGCCAAATCGTCCTGTTCCGCTGGAGAAAGTGTATGATAGAGTTGATAGGGAAGCAATGTGGAATGTGATGAGGTTATATGGAGTTAGTGGAAGGTTGTTGCAAGCAAGTTTCTACAAAGGTAGTAAAGCATGTGTTAGAATAGGAAATGAAGTGAGTGATTGGTTTCCAGTGAGAGTGGGGCTGAGACAGGGATGTGTGATGTCGCCGTGGTTGTTTAACTTGTATGTTGATGGAGTGGTGAGAGAGGTGAATGCTCGAGTGCTTGGACGAAGATTAAAACTGGTAGACGAGAATGACCATGAATGGGAGGTAAATCAGTTGTTGTTTGCGGATGATACTGTACTGGTTGCAGACACAGAAGAGAAGCTTGGTCGATTACTGACAGAATTTGGAAGGGTGTGTGAGAGAAGGAAGTTGAGAGTTAATGTGGGTAAGAGTAAGGTTATGAGATGTACGAGAATGGAAGGTGGTACAAGGTTGAATGTCATGTTGAATGGAGAGTTACTTGAGGAGGTGGATCAGTTTAAGTACTTGGGGTCTGTTGTTGCAGCAAATGGTGGAGTGGAAGCAGATGTACGTCAGAGAGTGAATGAAGGTTGCAAAGTGTTGGGGGCAGTTAAGGGAGTAGTAAAAGATAGAGAGTTGGGCATGAATGTAAAGAGAGTTCTATATGAGAAAGTGATTGTACCAACTGTGATGTATGGATCGGAGTTGTGGGGAATGAAAGTGACGGAGAAACAGAAATTGAATGTGTTTGAGATGAAGTGTCTAAGGAGTATGGCTGGTGTATCTCGAGTAGATAGGGTTAGGAACGAAGTGGTGAGGGTGAGAACGGGTGTAAGAAATGAGTTAGCAGCTAGAGTGGATATGAATGTGTTGAGGTGGTTTGGCCATGTTGAGAGAATGGAAAATGGCTGTCTGCTAAAGAAGGTGATGAATGCAAGAGTTGATGGGAGAAGTATAAGAGGAAAGCCAAGGTTTGGGTGGATGGATGGAGTGAAGAAAGCTCTGGGTGATAGGAGGATAGATGTGAGAGAGGCAAGAGAGCGTGCTAGAAATAGGAATGAATGGCAAGCGGTAGGCCCTGCTGCTTCCTCCAGTGCCTTAGATGACCGCGGAGGTAGCAGCAGTAGGGGATTCAGCATTATGACGCTTCATCTGTGGTGGATAACGGGGGAGAGTGGGCTGTGGCACCCTAGCAGTACCAGCTGAATTCGGTTGAGTCCCTTGTCAGGCTGGGAAGAACGTAGAGAGTAGAGGTCCCCATTTTGTTTTGTTTCATTTGTTGATGTCGGCTACCCCCCAAAAATTGGGGGAAGTGCCTTGGTATATGTATGTATGTAAGTTTGAAAGGGAATAAGGTGGAGATGGGGCCAGAGGAGAGGAGAGGAGAGGAGAATAAAAGAAAGAGGAGGCATAGTTTGATGGAGGGGGGGGGGGGGCGGTGATGGTGGATATTGGTTTGGAAATGGAACTGGGGAGGAAAGTAGAAGGAGCCTTGGCGTTGAGGGAAGAATAGGAAGAATATTACTGACAATCTTCGCTTTCCTGTGAATAAAACAGAACATGACGAAATATTGGAAGTAGTTCCTTCTTTATTACCTCGGATAACGAAGTTGGGGGGAGGTTATGTTTTAGTTCCTGTTTGTGAGTGTCTTTGTTTGTGAACAGTGATGGAACTTTCAGGGATTAACTGTTATGTAAAAACCTGGAAATGATTGAATTTTGGAAGGTCAAAGTCAAAGGTCAAGATCACAGTCGAGCTAAAGATCGAGAAATAAGCTGCCGCATCGGAGGTTTGCGCTCTAATGAGTACCAATCTAATTTGTTTTCATCATACTTAACATGCTGGACAAATAATGGTAATAAAAATTTGTTAGGCCTCCTTCTGCTGTTGTTTTTCCTCTTTTCAAGTCTTTAATGTTTTCTTTACTTCTCCTACTGTTACTTTTGGTACCGACTCGGGTGTTTCATTATTTCTATTGGTGAGGTTATTTCTTATATCACTAGTGTATAGCGTTATATATAGAAATCCTCTAGTTTTTATCACCCAATCTCGTTTCTTGATAATGTTTCCATTTTTATCCGTTAAAGCAAATATCTGTTGGTGCCGTGTTCGAAGTCTTCTTTTCGCCAGTTTAATGCCACTTCCTTACTTTAGTATTTCTTCTATTTTGGTCTGATTGTTCTAACATGTGTCTTGAATTCTTAGTTTGTTTGTTGTTTCGGATAGTTCTGTTAATTTTCTATCCTCATTTCCAATATTTTCTTTATTGGAATTTTGGAGTTTTCTTATAGTTTTCCTTGCTCTTGCTTAGGAACTCTCCCACCTATCTACTGTGCATGATTCTAACACAAATTTTGTCAAATTACTGTTCATTTCTTCTCTACTTGCTTCACCTTCATCATGTAGCAGGGCGTACCGATTTTGTATCGCTAAACCAAACTAATCAGATTTTTTCTTATTGTCAAAGCTGTGCTTATTTTCTTTTCTTTTTTCAGAATTAGGGTTCTTCTCAAATTTCTTAGATATAGCATCTTTAACTAAGTTAACATTTCCACTGAGAATAAAATCGATTTCGCTTTTCATCTCTCAATTTTTGGCTTCTTCGTGTCCATTTTCTATGTTCCTTTTTGTAAAAAGGAGTTTATGGTCTTAAGTTTGTTTTTATTTCAACAAATTCTACCATTATGTCTCTGTCATTTCTTGTGGCTAATAGGCCTACTGATTCTCCTCTCATCTTTTGGCATACTTTAGCATTGAAATCACCCAAAGCAAATGTAAATTAAGGCCTATGTTTTTTTTGTTTTTTTTTTGTTTTTACAAAGATATCTTGAAATCTTCATAAAAATGTTTCTACTTCTTCCTCTTTTTTTTTTTTCATTGGTGCATACATTTGATGTATCTTCAGATTATAATTCTTATTGAGTTTGATAACAAACCCTACAATTCTATTACTGATACTAAAAATTCTTCTATGTTACCAGCAAGAGTTTTATTGATTAGAAAACCCACTCCATCTTTGCTCCTTTTAACTCTGTATAAGATTCCCCAGTTCCAATTTCTCTCATTCATAACATATCCTAATTTAATTCTTCCAAGTCTTCTAGTAATATAGCAAGATCTTCTCTAGCGTTGGAATTTATTTTAATTTCACCCTTACTTATATTTAATGAACAAAACAATTATTCAACAACCAAAACGACCTTACATTAAAGAGTAGATCCACTAATAAAACTTTGTGATATTGCCGTACATTACCCTTTTCCCTAGACATGTCCAAAGATACATATTAATGTAGACACTTATCACAAATGTTGACGTTGACGTGTTCCAAAATTGTCGTTGTCTTGGAGTTTGAATGTTTAGTTTTGTTCAGAGTTAATTTCCTATGAAGAAGCCGGCCTTTTCACTGAGTTCCTGTAACTGTAACTGTTCGCCGTGGCTGTGGTAAGTTCTCCGAGGTAATTTACTTCTTACCTTTGACAGGTACATAGGCTATTACGCACGCGCGAACTTAAGGCTTATTAGGCAATTACTAATTTAAGTCATTTAATTCATAAGTTTAATTTTATTATTCATTTTACTTATCATTAACGCTAATAGCTACTATACTAAGTAGCATCACGTTATTTACTTTTAATTTATTAAGAAAAATAGGTAAAGCTTCGAGTCATGCTAACGACCGAACGGCTATTCCCCACAGTCGGACACAAATATCAATCCTTTCTGATTGAATCAATTAATTTAACGTTAACTGTATTCCTTATAAGGAAACAGTTGTTGACAATCTTTTGGTTTATAACACTAGACAGGATTCTGACGCTGTACGTTGTGAAGTCCAGTTTCCAAAGGTGGCATATTCTAGTCCAGAGAT
>NC_090734.1:116146001-116186001 GCF_036898095.1 Palaemon carinicauda | reverse complement strand
CTAAGTTCTTGTTTCCTGAACTTTTGGTTAAAGAAATTTCGTTGTCCCTTGTGCAGAAGGACACCCATGACTTGGTTGCGTCCTCGGCTCGCAAAGGGACCCCTTCGTCTGCCTTGTCTGCTAGACCGAGGATAGACACGCCAGCGTCCAGGTTTATTCCGCCCTTTCGTGGCAGAGCCCCCAGCAGGGGAAGTACTCGTGCCGAAGGAAAGAGAGGAAAGAGGAAAGGAACCAAGTCCTCGCGAGGCAGAGTCTGACTGCCCGCAGCTTCAGACAGCAGTAGGTGCCAGACTCAAGAACTTCTGGCAAGCCTGGGAGAAGAGAGGCGCAGATCAACAGTCTGTGAGGTTGCTCAGAGAGGGGTACAAAATCCCATTTGTACGCAAACCTCCTCTAGCGACGTCCCCCATCGATCTCTCTCCCAGGTACCGAGAGGAAGCAAAGAGACAAGCCCTGAAACTAGAAGTGTCTCTTTTGCTAGAGAAGGGAGCGGTGGTCAAAGTCTTGGACCTTCAATCACCGGGGTTTTACAACCGTCTCTTCCTAGTACCAAAGAAGACTGGAGGTTGGAGACCGGTGCTAGACGTCAGTGCTCTGAATGTCTTTGTCACAAAGACAAAATTCACCATGGAGACCACGAAGTCAGTTTTAACAGCGGTCAGAAAGGGAGACTGGATGGTCTCTCTAGACCTAAGAGACTCTTACTTACACATCCCCATTCACTCAGATTCCCAACCTTTTCTGAGATTTGTGTTCGACAATGTGGTGTACCAGTTTTGGGCCCTGTGCTTTGGCCTAAGTCCTGCTCCTCTCGTGTTTACGAGGCTTATGAGGAATGTGGCAAAATTCCTTCATTTATCGGGTATCCGAGCCTCCCTTTATTTGGACGATTGGCTTCTCAGAGCCTCGTCCAGTCATCGCTGTCTGAAGGATCTCAATTGGACTTTAGATCTGACCAAGGAATTGGGACTTCTGGTCAACTTGGAAAAGTCCCAGCTGATCCCATCCCAAACTATTCTGTATTTAGGGATGGAGATTCGCAGTCCAGTTTTTCGGGCTTTTCCGTCGGCCCCCAGAATAGATCAAGCCCTGCTCGTAATCCAAAAGATGTTGAAGAGAGAACGTTGCTCAGTCAGGAATTGGATGAGTCTGATAGGAACTCTATCATCCCTGGAGCAGTTTGTCTCGCTAGGAAGGCTACACCTCCGACCTCTACAATTCCATCTAGCTTTTCACTGGAAAAAGGACAAGACGCTAGAGGCGGTCTCGATCCCGATTTCCGAAAAAGTAAAGACTTGCCTGAATTGGTGGAAAGACAATATCAGTCTACGAGAGGGACTTCCCCTAGCAGTTCAGAAACCAAACCACGTCCTCTTCTCAGACACATCGGATTTGGGTTGGGGTGCGACACTGGACGGTCGGGAATGCTCAGGTCTGTGGACCTCAAGTCAGAGGAGCATGCATATCAACGGCAAGGAGCTTTTGGCAGTTCACCTGGCCTTGATAAGCTTCGAAAGTCTCCTTCTAGACAAGGTGGTGGAGGTCAACTCGGACAACACCACAGCCTTGGCGTACATTTCCAAACAAGGAGGTACCCACTCTCTGACACTGTACGAGATCGCAAGGGACCTGCTCATCTGGTCAAGAGATCGAGGCATATCCCTAGTGACGAGGTTTATCCAGGGCGACTTGAACGTTCTAGCAGACTGTCTCAGTCGGAAAGGTCAGGTAATTCCAACCAAATGGACCCTCCACAAGGATGTGTGCAAGAGGCTTTGGGCGACTTGGGGTCACCCCACCATAGACCTATTTGCAACCTCGATGACCAAGAGGCTTCCAATCTATTGCTCTCCAGTCCCAGACCCAGCAGCAATACATATAGATGCCTTTCTCCTAGACTGGTCTCACCTAGACCTTTACGCATTCCCACCATTCAAGATTGTCAACATGCAGAAGTTCGCCTCTCACGAAGGGACAAGGTTGACGTTAGTTGCTCCCCTCTGGCCCGCGAGAGAATGGTTCACCGAGGTACTTCGATGGCTGGTAGACTTCCCAAGAAGTCTTCCTCTAAGAGTAGACCTGTTACGTCAGCCACACGTAAAGAAGGTACACCAAAACCTCCACGCTCTTCGTCTGACTGCCTTCAGACTATCGAAAGACTCGAGAGCTAGAGGCTTTTCGAAGGAGGCAGCCAGTGCGATTGCAAGAGCGAGGAGAGCTTCTACCATTAGAGGTTACCAATCGAAGTGGGAAATCTTCCGAGACTGGTGCAAGTCAGTATCTGTATCCTCATCCAGTACCTCTGTAGCCCAAATCGCGGACTTTCTCTTATACCTGAGAAGAGTTCGCTCCCTTTCAGCTCCCACGATCAAGGGCTACAGGAGCATGTTGGCTTCGGTCTTCCGGCATAGAGGCTTAGATCTTTCCAACAATAAAGATCTACAAGATCTCCTTAAGTCTTTCGAGACCTCTAAGGAACGTCGTTTGGCTACACCTGGATGGAATTTAGACATGGTCCTAAGATTCCTCATGTCAGACAGGTTCGAGCCTTTACATTCAGCCTCCCTGAAGGATCTCACTCTTAAGACTCTTTTCCTGGTGTGCTTGGCCTCAGCTAAAAGAGTCAGTGAGATTCATGCCTTCAGCAAGAACATCGGTTTTTCGACAGAAAAAGCCTCTTGTTCTCTTCAACTTGGTTTCCTAGCCAAGAATGAACTGCCTTCTCGTCCTTGGCCTAAATCTTTTGATATTCCTAGCTTATCAAAGATCGTGGGCAACGAGCTAGAGAGAGCATTATGCCCCGTTAGAGCTCTTAAGTTCTATTTAGCTCGTACTAAGCCTTTAAGAGGTAAATCTGAAGCGTTATGGTGTTCGGTTAAGAAACCATCCTTACCTATGTCAAAGAATGCTTTGTCATATTTTATCAGATTGTTAATACGAGAAGCTCATTCACACTTGAGTGAGGAAGACCGATCTTTGCTTAAGGTTAAGACGCACGAGATTAGAGCTATAGCAACTTCCGTGGCCTTTTAAGTAAAATAGATCTCTGCAAAGTATCATGGACGCGACCTTTTGGAGAAGCAAGTCAGTGTTCGCGTCATTTTACTTGAAAGATGTCCAGACTCTTTACGAGGACTGCTACACACTGGGTCCATTCGTAGCAGCGAGTGCAGTAGTGGGTGAGGGCTCAACCACTACACTTCCCTAATTCCATATCCTTTTAATCTGTCTCTTGAAATGTTTTTAATATTGTTTTTTGGGTTGTACGGAAGGCTAAGAAGCCTTTCGCATCCTGGTTGATTTGGCGGGTGGTCAAAGTCATTTCTTGAGAGCGCCCAGATTAGGGGTTTGATGAGGTCCTGTTGTATGGGTTGCAGCCCTTGATACTTCAGCTCCTGGGAGTCTGTCAGCATCCTAAGAGGATCGCTGGGCTCCGTGAGGAAGACAGACTTAAAAGGCAGAGTAATCGTCTAAGTCGACTTCCTTACCAGGTACCTATTTATTTTGGTTTTGTTATATTGATAACTGTCAAAATGAAAAAACTCTTAGCTTATACGCTGTAAACATATTAACTCTGGTCTCTACCCACCTCCTTGGGTGTGAATCAGCTATTATATATTCACCGGCTAAGATTAATATTTAAAAATGATATTTTAATTATAAAATAAATTTTTGAATATACTTACCCGGTGAATATATAAATTAAATGACCCTCCCTTCCTCCCCAATAGAGACGCAGTGGGACGAGAAGAATTGAAGGTTTTGTTTACATCCGAGAGTGGTATCTGGCCGACAGTTGGCGCTGGTGGGCACACCCGCAACCTGCATAGCGATCGCTCGCGAGTTTTTTGAGTATGTTGTCTGTCGAGCCGCAGAGTTGCAGCTATTATATATTCACCGGGTAAGTATATTCAAAAATTTATTTTATAATTAAAATATCATTTTACTGTAGTAAATAATGTTCTTTAGGGTGTATGTATGATAGCGGCCTCCTGCATGTATGATTACGGTTAACTTAGAATACGGCAGTGTAAGGGGGCTCGCATGGGGCCGTTAGCCCCCCCCCCCGTGAGGTAGGTAGGTAAGGACACGGCTTGTAGGTTAGGTGGGAAAGTTGAGCTTAGTTGATGTCCATTTTTATTCCTCGAGGGAGAAACTAGCCACTAATATACAAAGGCTCGTGTGCTTTTACTGAATTTGACCTGAATCGAAAACTCGTTAGACCTTCTAAAAACAGGGATATTTTTTAGAAATATAGTGGTTTTTGCTGCGCTGTGCGCTCGGTCGCACAGTAAAAAATAAGCATCAAGCTCCTATGTACTGGCAAGTGGTATGTACTGAGCTGTGGACGCTAACTTCCATTGATTATTATTTCTTAGATAATTAAGTTTTATTTGTAGAGAAAATTAATATCATTTTTGAAGAAAATGGACGTTTTTCTATAGGAATCCCCGTTTTTAATTAGAATAGGTTTTTCTGTCTGTAACACTAATAAAACTACCTAGGGTAGCTCTGTTGGCTTAGTAAGGGCGCAGGTGTTGTAGATTAGTGAATACAAGTTGGGTGAGGCACTGGAAAAGAGAATTTAATTCCCATTGAACTAAATCAGATAGATACTGTATACTTTGACCTAAGGTACCTCCTTAATTTTCAATATTAAACTTACCCGATAATCATGTAGCTGTCAACTCCGTTGCCCGACAGAATTCTATGGAGGGATACGCCAGCTATCACAATACTAGAAGGGGGTGTACTTACCAGCGCCACCTGTGGCCAGGTACTCAATCATTTGTTGTTGACACCTCCTCAATTATTCCTCTGTCGTGCTTCCGGCTAGACGTTCTGGGATACGCTTATGGTCTTCGAGTTTATTCATGGATATTTGGGGAAGTATTCTCTTAGATTAACGGCTGTCGCATTACTGGAATCCTTTTTATATTAGCTAGATAGCTTTTATATAAATACTGGTTAACGGTTTATGAATTTTTGCTTGTTTTTGGATCACCCTTTGACTAACTCTTTGAAACAAGATGTCTGACGTTTCGCAAGCTCCCTCCCATAGGCGATGTAGGTCTTGCAATAGGCGTATTCCGAAGGCCCCGGTAGATCCTCACACCGCTTGTTCTGACTGTAGGGACAGGCCCTGTCTATTAGAAAATCGATGTGAGGAGTGCGCCGGACTTTCGGAATTGGAATTTGTCCGTCTTTTAAAATATTCATCTAAGTTAGAGAGAGGTAGAGTTAGGAGAAGTTCTTCTCACTCTTCTATGTTTTCCTCACCTCATGATCCCCTACCTTTTCCTACCCCTGTAGTGGCTACCCCCGAACCTACTGTGTGCCCTCCGCCTGATATGTCAACTGTTTTGCGTGCTATTCAGGCTTTAGGAGATAAAGTAGAATCAGTGGTAAGTGACCATAAGTCTCTGATGGCCGAGGTTAAAGAACTAAAGGTCAAGAGTGCAGTGGGTGGAAATAGTGCCAGTGCTGTGACGAGTGCTAGTGTCTGTGCAGTGCCAAGTGCTAGTGGTGCCAGTGTGGTGCGTGAGGATTTTTCTGTGCGAGCCAGTCGTCCTCCCAGTCCGGGACCTCTTGCAAGCTCCCATGCCCAGGGGAGAAGCAATGTCGAAGGGCTTAAGGGTTCGACAGGCCTTGTTAGGCGCACAGAATTATCCTCGGTGGTTGCGGGCGTGTCTTCCTTAGACCGTCACTCCCACCTGCAGACGATTGAGCCCGTCTTCTCGTCCGCTGATCATCATGCAGGGAAGAAACGTTGGTCTCAGGTCTCGAGACCTCTTAAACGTAGAGTTCAGTCAGCGAGTGCTCAGCCAGGTTGTAGTCATTGGCTCAGCTCCGACTCGCCTCAGTCATCGGTCGACTCTACTCCGCCCAAGAGGAGTAAGGTTCTGCCTATACAGAGCCCGACTGTGACTTTACCTCAGTCTGTTATCGTTTCTGCCGACCCCAAGTGGACCCTGCTTCAGTCCATGCAAGCTCAGCTTTCGGACTTGATGCGTGAGTGTCGGGCTGAGAGTGTTGCACCTCCTCCTCCGCCTACACTCCCTCCACCTGTTCTCGCTCCGCCTGTGCTCGCCCAGCCTGCACCTGCTCCGCCTGGTCGCAGCACCATCTGCCAGGCGTACGATGTTGAGCCACTTTCGGAGTTTGCTGTTCCCAGTGTTGTTCAGCCTCAGCCTTCTTTAAGGCAACCCTTGCTTTGGGATCAGGAGAGTTATTCCACTCTTCCTCCTCCTCCTCTTGCTGCTCCACCAGTGGTGCAACTCTCGGTTGGGGTACAACAACCTCTCCCCTCCGTGAGTCTGTCTGCTCAACCATCGCTGCAGCGAGCTCAACCCTCCTCTAGGCAAGCTCCTCTACACCCTGGACTTGCGCCTCAGGAGCCTCAGCTAGCGAGAACTTTACCTTGTTCTGCGCAGCCTCAACCTCTTCATGCTCCACTCATCTCACAGGAACAGGAACGGACTACTCCGCCTCCGTCCTCCGCTCAGCTTGTGCAATCCTTGGGTTCAACTCTTGCTAGGAGTCAACCTCCTTCACCCATGCGCCTGCCTTCTGCTTCGTCTGTTGTTCAGCCTATGCAGTCTGAGCCTCAGGTTTTCCCTCAAGATGAGGAAACCTCTGTTATTGTTCCTACCCGTTCTGACTCTGCGGTTCAGCATTCTGGTCCTATTGCTTCGCTACCCTCTGCTGATGAAGTGTCGGATGATGAGGAGGCACACCTTGATCCCTCATCAGACGTGGAGGAGTCTAAGCTTTCTCCATTGTCTATTGATTTTAGAAAGGTCTTGGCTCTACTCAGGGAGATTTACCCAGACCACTTCGTCTCTGCTATTCCCCGCTCTCCTCCATCTGAGTTTTCGCTGGGCGTTCAACAAACTAAGTCCAACTATACGAAGCTTGTCCTAGCTAGATCCTCCAAGAGGGCTTTAAGGATCTTAGGGGAGTGGCTTCAGTCTAAACAACATCTTGGCAAGACTTCCTTCATGTTCCCTCCAACGAAGCTCGCTTCGAAAGGTTGCGTTTGGTATGCCACAGGGGAAGCACCAGGCTTGGGAGTACCTGCCTCTGCCCAGGCTGACTTCTCAAGTCTGGTGGACTCGCCTAGGAGGACTGCGATGAGACGCTCGAAGGTTTGTTGGACCTTCTCAGACCTGGATCATCTTCTGAAAGGGTTGTTCAGAGCTTTCGAAATGTTCAACTTTCTCGACTGGTGCCTGGGAGCCCTCAGCAAGAAAACCTCTCCTGCGGACAAAGATTCTGCCATGCTAATTATGTCCTGCATGGATAAGGCCATCAGAGATGGATCGGGTGAGCTAGCGTCGTTATTTGTATCAGGGGTGTTGAAGAAAAGGGAACAACTGTGTACCTTCCTCTCCGCCAGCATTACACCGTGCCAACGGTCACAACTCCTTTTTGCTCCACTTTCAAAGTTCCTCTTTCCCGAGGAGCTAGTTAAGGACTTGTCAGCTGCCCTGATACAGAAGGACACGCACGATCTTGTAGCCTCATCGGCTCGTAAGTCTAAGGTTTCCACCACTGTCCCCAAGACTTATCGCTCCCCAGTTGCTGATACCCCGGCTACGAGGTTCATACCGCCCTTTCGTGGTAGAGCCCCCAGCCGAGGAAGCTCCCGTCCAGACTCTCACAGGAGCAAGTCTAGGAAAGGACCCAGGACATCTAAGGGAAAGAACTGACTCTCAGATTCTCCAGACAACAGTAGGAGCCAGACTCAAGATCTTCTGGCGAGCCTGGGAGAAGAGAGGTGCAGACGCACAGTCTGTCAGTTGGCTGAGGTACGGTTACAGGATTCCATTCTGCCTCAAACCGCCTCTGACCACATCGCCCATCAACCTCTCTCCCAACTACAAAGAAGAGGACAAGAGGCTAGCATTGCAACAGGAAGTGTCGCTACTTGTGCAGAAGAAGGCAGTGGTTATAGTCCGGGACCATCAATCCCCGGGCTTCTACAACCGTCTCTTTCTTGTGGCCAAGAAGACAGGAGGTTGGAGACCGGTGCTGGACGTCAGCTCTCTCAACGAGTATGTCACCAAGCAGACGTTCACAATGGAGACGACCAAGTCGGTCTTAGCAGCGGTCAGACAGGAGGACTGGATGGTCTCGTTGGACTTGAAAGATGTATACTTTCACGTTCCCATTCATCCAGACTCCCAACCTTTCCTGAGATTCGTTTTCGGAAAGGTTGTCTATCAGTTCCAAGCCCTGTGTTTTGGCCTAAGCACAGCTCCTATGGTCTTTACTCATCTGATGAGGAATGTAGCGAAATTCCTGCACTTGTCGAACATCAGAGCCTCCCTCTATCTAGACGACTGGCTGTTGAGAGCCTCCACGAGTCGTCGTTGTCTGGAGAACCTCTCTTGGACTTTAGATCTAATCAGAGACCTAGGTCTATTAGTCAATATAGAGAAATCTCAACTCATTCCCTCCCAATCCATTGTGTACCTGGGAATGGAGATTCAGAGTCGGGATTTTCGGGCTTTTCCATCGGCCCCCAGGATAAACCAAGCCCTAGAGTGCATCATGAGCATGCTGAAGAGGAGCAATTGCTCAGTGAGACAGTGGATGAGTCTCACAGGGACCCTCTCATCACTGGCCCTGTTTGTCGAGCTAGGGAGACTCCACCTCCGCCCTCTTCAATTCCATCTTGCGGCTCATTGGGACAAGGGCTCGACTCTAGAAGCAGTCTCTATCCCTATCAACCAAGAGATGAAGACCACTCTCCTGTGGTGGAAGCACAATCTCCTTCTCAAGGAGGGTCTTTCATTGGCCATCCAGACCCCCCACCTTCATCTCTTCTCGGATGCATCGGACTCGGGCTGGGGTGCGACCTTGGACGGACGGGAATGCTCAGGAGTATGG
Organism: Palaemon carinicauda; assembly: GCF_036898095.1. Classification (NCBI taxonomy): domain Eukaryota; kingdom Metazoa; phylum Arthropoda; class Malacostraca; order Decapoda; family Palaemonidae; genus Palaemon; species Palaemon carinicauda. Next base: position 116,177,106 of record NC_090734.1, on the reverse strand, counting down.
AACAAAGAACAAGGATTACTCCACATCAATTGCAAGGAACTGTTAGCAGTTCATCTTGCCCTGTTGAACTTCAAGTCCCTCCTGCTAGGCAAAGTGGTGGAGGTGAATTCAGACAACACCACAGCCTTGGCTTACATCTCCAAGCAAGGAGGGACCCATTCGAGGAGCCTTTACGAGATCGCAAGGGACCTCCTCATTTGGTCAAGAGGTCTAAACCTCACACTGGTCACGAGGTTCATCCAGGGCGATATGAATGTTTCAGCGGATCGCCTCAGCAGAAGGAATCAGGTCATTCCCACGGAATGGACCCTCCACAAGAGTGTGTGCAACAGACTTTGGACCTTGTGGGGTCAACCTACCATAGATCTGTTTGCCACCTCCATCACCAAGAGACTTCCGCTTTTTTGTTCCCCTGTTCCAGACCCTGCAGCGGTTCATGTGGATGCTTTTCTTCTGAACTGGTCCCATCTCGACCTGTACGCATTCCCTCCGTTCAAGATCATAAACAAAGTTCTGCAGAAATTCGTCTCGCACGAAGGGACACGGCTGACGCTGGTTGCTCCCCTTTGGCCTGCAAGAGAATGGTACACAGAGCTACTTCAATGGCTAGTCGACTTCCCCAGGACTCTACCTCTAAGAGTGGACCTTCTACGTCAACCACACGTAGACAGGTTGCACCCAAACCTCCACGCTCTTCGACTGACTGCCTTCAGACTGTCGAAAGATTCGCTAGAGCTAGAGGCTTTTCGAAGGAGGCAGCCAGTGCGATTGCCAGAGCTAGAAGAATTTCCACTCGTAGAGTCTACCAGTCTAAGTGGGAAGTCTTCCGAAGCTGGTGTAGAGCCAATTCAATATCCTCTACCAATACCTCTGTGATCCAAATAGCTGACTTCCTTCTTCATCTTAGGAATGAGAGATCCCTTTCAACACCTACGATTAAAGGGTATAGGAGCATGTTGGCCTCAGTTCTCCGCCACAGGGGTTTGGACCTGTCTTCCAACAAGGACCTTCAAGACATTCTCAAGTCTTTTGAGACGTCTAAAGAACGTCGTCTTTCCACTCCAGGCTGGAATCTAGACGTAGTCTTAAGGTTCCTTATGACATCTAGGTTCGAACCTCTCCAGTCAGCTTCCTTCAAGGATCTTACCCTCAAGACTGCTTTTCTCGTTTGCCTTGCAACAGCTAAGAGAGTCAGTGAGGTTCATGCCTTCAGCAAGAACATTGGTTTCACAACCGAATCTGCAACATGTTCTTTTCAGCTTGGATTCCTAGCAAAGAACGAGCTTCCTTCACGTCCTTGGCCTAGATCGTTCGAAATACCTAGCCTCTCCAACATGGTAGGTAACGAACTAGAGAGAGTTCTTTGCCCTGTCAGAGCTCTCAAATATTATCTGAAGAGGTCTAAACCTATTCGAGGACAGTCAGAAGCCTTATGGTGTGCCATCAAGAAACCCTCGAGACCCATGTCCAAGAATGGGCTTTCATACTATATAAGGCTTCTGATCAGAGAAGCACACTCTCACTTAAAGGAGGAAGACCTTGCATTGCTGAAGGTAAGGACCCACGAAGTAAGAGCTGTTGCTACTTCGTTGGCCTTTAATAAAAACCGTTCTCTGCAGAGCATTATGGATGCAACCTATTGGAGGAGCAAGTCAGTGTTTGCATCATTTTATCTGAAAGATGTCCAGTCTCTTTACGAGAACTGCTACACCCTGGGACCATTCGTAGCAGCGAGTGCAGTAGTAGGTGAGGGCTCAGCCACTACATTCCCTTAATCCCATAACCTTTTTAACCTTTCTCTTGAATACTTTTATTGTTGTTTTTATGGTTGTTACGGTAGGCTAAGAAGCCTTCCGCATCCTTGGATTTGGCGGGTGGTCTATTCATTCTTGAGAAGCGCCTGGGTTAAAGGTTTGGTAGAGGTCCTTTAGTAGGGTTGCAACCCCTTGTACTTTGGCACCTTTGGGTTGATTCAGCCTCCAAGAGGAACGCTGCGCTCAGTAAGGAAGACGAACTTTAAATAAAAGGCAGAGTAACGGTTCTATTCGACTTCCTTACCAGGTACTTATTATTTCATTGTTATTTGAGATAACTGTTATATGAAATATGGGATACTTAGCTATCCTTTAATCATGTACACTGGTTTTCACCCACCTCCCTGGGTGTGAATCAGCTACATGATTATCGGGTAAGTTTAATATTGAAAAATGTTATTTTTATTAATAAAATAAATTTTTGAATATACTTACCCGATAATCATGATTTAATCGACCCTCCCTTTCCTCCCCAGAGAGAACCAGTGGACCGAGGAATAATTGAGGAGGTGTCAACAACAAATGATTGAGTACCTGGCCACAGGTGGCGCTGGTAAGTACACCCCCTTCTAGTATTGTGATAGCTGGCGTATCCCTCCATAGAATTCTGTCGGGCAACGGAGTTGACAGCTACATGATTATCGGGTAAGTATATTCAAAAATTTATTTTATTAATAAAAATAACATTTTTCATTTGTTGCCATGTCGTCAACATCCCTTCAGAATCCCCCAGTTACACCTTTAAGACTAATACGATTAGTTTTATTATAGCATAGTACATTATTACATAGGACTTTGGAACTTAAATAATCTAATAGATCTTCAAATACACTTTGTTCTTTGTTACTACACATAATATAATCCCTCAACCTTTGATAGGAGTATGACTTCAGCGAAGGGATCACTGGCCACCTGACAGGTAGAGCAACCTCACTTTGACTTTGGTCCCCAGTGAGTGCTGTACTGACATACTGTCCTGCATCTGTATCTGGCTGTTTAGATGGATGACAGTCAAAGTAAAATTAAATGAGAAGAAAACTGAGTTTATGGTGGTGGGAAAGAAAAACTGCGTAAGAAACTTAGGTGATATTCAAATAAACGTAAATAACGACTCGGTCCCGATATCTAGCATAGTTCGCAAGCTGGGCACATCTCTTGAATGTAACTGGTCTCTCAATGCCCAAATAAGCAATGTAGGAAAAACTGCTGGTTATCATCACAGAAACATTGTTTTTATAAAAATATGCCTGGATGAATACAGTACTGTATTCTGTAAAGAATTGTAAACAGTTATTACCAGGATTGACTACTAAGGCTCCATTTATTACAATTTACCAAAAGTACAACTTAAGAAATTACAAAACATAATAAACAGAGGAGCAAGACTGATAATAGGTGTCCCACCTAGAAAAAGGATCACTCCTTTACTAATTGATTTACACTGGCTGCCGATTAAAGCAAGAATTGAATTTAAGATATGTACAATAACCCACCAAGTTGTCAGACCCGGTCGTGCAAAATATCTACGAGAATTGCTGCATATTGTGCAGCCAACAAATCGTGTTGACATGAGTACATTATAGTTACAGATGGTTTCAAGCTGTTGGAACCTAGATATATGTCTACTGTAGGCTCTAGAGTCTTTAATTATGCGGCCCCGAGACTGTACAATAAGCTCCCACAAGACATCCGGATGATTGAAGATATTAAGGCCTTTAAGAGGAAACTGAAGACTCTTCTTATTTTGCGAGTCCTTTGACAGTGATGATTTAACAGTAAATGAGCAATATGTGATATGAAATGTTGAATACGTACTTTGAACGAGCAAGATAAAATGACTGTGGAGATCCTGTAGGGACTAGGGTTCCCCTGCTGTATAGGACCAGAAAAACAGCCGTCAAAGTTAAATAAGTACTAAGGAGATATTTGTCTCGACCCAAATACAAACCCTTCGTTATTTATAGGGGTATTACTTTTGACGTAGCTGAAAGACGAGCCAAGACAATTTCAGTGAGGGATAACTACCCCATCCGCTAGTTAACCGGTGGGGGGGAGGTAGTCCGGCTACCCCGCTCATTCACACTTGTCGGCTGAGTAACCACTTTTGCTTTTGGCTTGGTAGAATGCAGATGTACTGTCGCTCTCTCCTGTATTTTGATTTGTGTTGACTGATCTTTATCTTTTTTTTGTTTCAGGTGTGTGTGACTGTAGTCCCGGTCTAAGGACATGTCCTGGCCCCGAGGGCCGCACATGCGGTCCCTTTATGTCATCCGTTGAGACGAACCCTCACCTGATGTGGGTGACTTGCCGGGGCTATGGGTGTTTTAGGGATGACACCTGCGATCAGTGTTGGGAGTGACCTGCCTCTCAGTGGGAGAGGTTCAGGTGTCGGAAGAAGAAGTCTAAGCGCGATTCTTTGTCTACGCGCTCTTCCTCAAAATCGAAGAATTCGCGAGCTGCTGCTTGTACCCCCCCCCCCCCAACATCTTTCCGAAGCTGCTCCTCTGCCGGGCCCTTCTGGGGTACAGCCGAGTAGCAGCACAGGCATGGTTACACCAGGCTGAGGGCATGGTTGGTTGAGGGCATTGACTCCCCTAGAAAGTCAGCTCCTTCCCTTCATCAAGGGAGTGCCTGCTTTTATTGATATTGTATCCTTCTGACCATATCCGGTCATCGATGATCCCCCTTCGAAGGAAGTTCTGTTTGATCTTCAATTAGGAGCGCAGGAAAGGTGTTCATCTCCTTCCTCCGCAGAGGGTGACCCTCCTTTTGTTGGCGCAGGCGCTGCAGCCCGTCGATCGTCGATCAGACTTCGTGTCTGTGTCCGACGCCAAGGATTTTACTGACCCACTAGGGTCGGTGGCTATGCATTCTCTGAGACAGGTTTCACCTTCTGGGGAACGAGTCTCTCGTTCGCGAGAGAAGACCGCCACTGGGCATCGGTGGTCCCCTTACGCAACCTTGGTTTCACTGAGCCCTCGGGCTCTCGTGCCTCTTGTCACGTTGAGCCCTCGGGCTCTCGTGGGACGGAAACTTGTGTTTCCCGTTTCTTTGACTCTTCGGGGTCTTGCAACCCGGGTTACGCTTAACAAAAGTGTTTGTATGAGTGTCGGAACAAATAACAAATTTAAAGTAATTTGTATTTTTTCTAATGATACAAACCTTGAACCTTTTATACAAATTTGTCCCGCCATTACTTATCCCCCTGCAAGTATTGCCTGCAATCAAAAGTGACGAGACAACACAGGTGTGTGTAAGCCGGGTAGCTGGTAAAGGTTAAAGGTTAAAGGTGACTGGTTTCAGTTCCGGTTCCATCAGAATAGATGCTCACCAGAACGTCAGTCGGGCAAGCCCAACCCCCCACTGTGGTGCCCTACCACAGCAGTAGCCTCCCCAGTAAACAGCTAAAACTCAGGGTCCTGGGCGGGGATCGATCTCTTGCCATGCGAATGCTAGGCAAACACGTTACCATTGTACTAGCCAGGAGGCTACTCCCTACCCCCGCTAACTAGGTGTGGGGTAGTTATACCTCGTAAAAGTCTTATGGCTATTCTTGTAGCTTTGCAGAAAGTATATTCCTAGTAAAGGGCTCAAGGTTTGTATCGTTATAAAAAATACAAATTACAGTACTTTAAATTTATTATTTTTTGTTGCTTTAGGTATAATTAAGGTTGTTATGCCTTATTTTTCAGACACACTATATGATAAATGTAAGGACTTAATTTAAAACTGTTGAGATGTCAGACAATGACAATGGAAATAAAAGTAAGAGAGGCAGGGGTGGTGGAGGATGGCGAGGAAGAGGAGGAGGAGGTTGGCGAGGAAGAGGAGGTGGAGGAGGCTGGCAAGGGAGAAGTGGTAGAGGAAATTGGCAAGGTCGAGGTGGCTGGAACCGGGGGAGGAGCAGTAATGGCTTTCAAGGTATTTTGTTTTCTTTTCTAGTGATGATTTTGATATGCTCAGCTAAGTACTGTACTGTATGTTGTCTATTTGTGAAATACATCCAATATCAAATAGGGTGCAAGTGTTTTTGTAACCTTTATCTACCATTATATGGAATATTTCTCTTATTGTGCTTATTTTTATTTATTACTATCGTAGGAGGTAGACTGATGACAACCCCTTCTCCTGGAGGGTCTTCGCAAGTCACTCTTTCGATGGCGGGTATATGTCAACCTCAGATCACTACCATGTTGCCCAAAGTACCCACACCTTACAAAGGATGGCAGCTGTACATGAATGAGGGTAAGAAATTTCCTGAATAGTTTACTATGTATATAAATTCCAAATGAATGTAAAAGAATTTTGCAGAGTGGGATTAAAAGAAGTCAAAATGCTTTGTAGTTAGAGTAACCGTTTTGTTTTGAATGTTGAGGATATTGTACTTGTACATCCGTAGTATTTTAGGAATTAGGCAACCCAATCAGTTATTTGTACAATGAATGTTGTCATCTGAATCCATGGATAATTTGTTCCCCAGTGAAATACAAACCATGGTTTTTTTAAGAAGGAGATATGTTTTGAATGGGATCTGGATGGACGTTGAATCATTTAAGGCAGCGTGAAGTGAGGGCAGGGAGGGCCTCTGCACTTGTCAAAAGCTCTTCAATTAAGCCTTAGGCCGCAACGAGTACAGACGTACCGTTGCAACCTTAATTGAACTATGTTCTTACATGAATACAAACCTTCGTTCCTTACATAGGAAAAGATTCAGCGAGGTGTTAACAACCCTCCCGGTTGTTACCGAGGTAGCTGGGAAAAGCAAGGCTCTCCTGCACACGTACTACCATCATCACTTTTATTATTATTATTACTAGCTAAGCTACAACCCTAGTTGGAAAGCAAGGTGCTACAAGCTAAGGGCTCCAACAGGGAAAAATAGCCCAAGTGAGCTAAGGAAATAAGAAAATAGATAAACGATATAAGAAGTAATGAAAAATTAAAACAAAATATTTCTAAAACATTAACTTTAAAACAGATATTTGAAATATAAACTATAAAAGTTCAATATAAAAACATTTGGTGCGAGTTTGAGCATTTGAAGTTCTACTGATTCAACTACCCGATTAGGAAGATCATTCCACAACTTGGTCACAGCTGGAATAAAACTTCTAGAGTACTATACTGTACAGTAGACCCCCGCCATACGACATTAATCCGTTCCGGAGTTGGTATCGTATGGTGAAAATGTCGTATGGCGGGCAATAGAATAGCTAATGCGTGCAAAACCCCAGGTAAAACCATCAAAATCTTATACAGTATACATATTAAGAATTAGTAACAAAATAGTATAGTAATATATAATATACATGTACTATACAGTATATAATTAAATAATAATATAAATAAAAATTATATACTGTACTGTGAAGGAAAAATGAAATTTTATTTACCTTTGGAGTGACGTGACTTGAGCTGGTAGTGGGTGGAGTCAGAAGGGGAGGAGACGGCAGATATAAAAACGTATCAATACTAATTATGTTATGTACACTTGATAATAAATTTATTCTTACTATTAAACACTTAAAATTAAAATTGTTTTTTTATTATTTTTGTCTTGAAATTTTTTTTATGATTTTTTTTTAGAGCTTAAAAAATTACACTTTTAAATATTTAACTTAGCCGGTGAATATATAATAGCTGAGCCTCCGGCGGCTCGACAAAAAAACACACAAAAACTCGCGAGCGATCGCTATGAAGGTTGCGGGTGTGCCCACTAGCGCCAACTATCGGCCAGATACCGCATATACATGTAAACAGACCCAATTTTTCTCTGTCGGCCTTAACGACAAGACGTATCAATACTCGCTGTATAACCTGGAGTTTTCTCAACATATTTGGTGAAGTACTTCCTTTTGGTTTGAGCTTTCGCAGTGCAGGTGTTTTATCTTCAACTTAAATCTTGAACTCTTTTTTGGATAGATTTAATTTTTGATGACTTTGGATTGTTTTTTGGACTTTCTTTGACTTTTAAATGGCCGACCCTTCCCTTAGTACGGAAGTGTGTTTTAGGCTTTTAGCAATTATCTTATCACGTTATAAATTAATTATAGATTTTCCTCTATATATTTTATATCTCAACCGCCTTTATTAGGCCTCTTCGATTAGCTTTCCATTTATAATAAACATCAAGATAAATTTTAATGATTTGTTTATATGCGACCTTTCCTATTCCTCCTCTAATCCGAGAGTAGGCGGTCCTAACTTGGAAACCGAAGTTAAACAACGTTGAGCCCTTTCAATCGTAAATAACTTTTACAGAGCAAATGATTTAAAACTTATTAAATGAATATTTTTGAGTAGATATTTTATGAAAGATTTTCTTTGAATAGTCTTCGTACTGTTTCAAAGATGAACTAACGTTTAGTTTATTTATGCTATGCAGTTTGCGCTCTATCGTTACGATAGAGAGAGAGAGAATCACGGTTTCACTTTGCAGAAAGAGTAAATCGATTCTGACGTTTTGTTCATTCTTCTTTCAAACTTAAATGTTTTAAATACTATTTTAAAGGAACTTGTTAATTGAAAAACCTTTCAGTTTTTTCCTTTGGTCAAATAACCTGTTTATTGACGAAAGGTAAGTGGGCTCTTCTCTTCGGTGCGAAATCAAGAGAGAGAGAGAGAGAGGAAGAGAGAACGTTCCGATCTTTATTCTCGTCCCAAGCGAGTAACGTTGTTCTCGAGTCAGTTTTTTACTCTCGTCCCTAGTCTCTGTACGGGGAGAAAGGATAAAACGTTTTTAGTTTTTATTCTCGTCCCAAGGCACTGTACGGTGAGAGATTGAAAACGTAGTTTTGAATGAACTAGTGTTTAGTCTCCTTCCCAGCCACTGATCTTTTTATCTTAATATATGTTTACTGTTTTTTACTTGTATTAATGTGCTTACATTATACGACTGATTTCGCAATTATAACCTTTTGATGAGGGTAGAATTGCGTGCTTCAGGTAGAAATCAGTTTTATTCATACCTAATGTGAATTGTTGAAAAATTCGATTTCAGTGAAGTAAGTGCAAAACAGAAAATCGTAGTGATAAAGTGATAATTGCGCAAAGTGTTATCAGTGTTGCGACCGAGGGTTCGTCTGTTCGTGCCTGTCGTTCGCCTAGTCCGAGACCTCTTGCAAGCTCCCAAGCCCAGGGGAGAAGTAATGTCGTACGACTTATGGGTTCGAGAGGACTTGATCAGCAAACAGACGTTCCCTCTATGGTTTCAGGCGTGTCTCATCAACACCGCCCCTACCATAAGACGAGCGAGACGATTTTCTCCTCGTCATCCGAAGGCTTTTCGCATAAGAAACCGTGGAACAAGGTTTCGAGGCCCTTTAAGCGAAAGTCAGTCCTTTCAGGACAGGTCCAGCGTCCTGTTTTTAACCATTAGGACAGCTCTGACCCTATGCAGTCATCGGAAGACTGCTCGCCGCCTAAACAAAAGCGTAACACAGGCTCCGAGAGTCTTTTTGTAGGCAAGGTTTTGCAGTCACAGACGTTACCCTCGTCTCTTACCGCAACCATTCCCGTTGATCCTAAATGGGTTGTACGGCAAGACATGCAGAATAAGCTTGCCTCTCTTATGGAGGACTATTCTGTTGAGCAGGTTCACGATGATCCTCGTCGCTTAGCTGATCGAGATCTTGGCCGTCAGCCGCCCAAACGAGCCTTTGCTCGTCCTGTTGACATTGACGTTACAAAGCCACGTCAATCGTGTTTTGTAGAGCCTCACTCGATGCAGTCCCGTGTTGACTCTCAGCCGCTTGTGGACGTTCAGCCGCTGCCGCTTGCTCTTGTTGACGTTCAGGACGTTCACCAACCAGCATAGTTGACTTGTTTTGACGTTGAGCGTCAAGCACCGCAGTCAAGAGTTGTTTTGACTGCTCAGTCTAAGCAGTCAAGGCAGTCTCGAGTTGACGTCGAACGTCCTCCCGCACCTGTTGTTGTTACTGGTCAGTCCTTTAAGCAGTTACATGACATAGCGTCCTTGACTGATACTGTTGCTCCTTTGCGTGTGGACTCTGCTTGTCAAGCATTGCCACCACGGCAGGTCTCTCCCTTGCTTGAGACTCGGCTATTGTCGGACAAGGTGCCTTCAGATGAGGAAGTTGCTGATCCCCCTCCTACTGATATTCCCTTGAGGACTCTGTCAGACGGAGAGGAGCCTAAAGCTGCTCAGCCCTCAATGGACTTTAAATAAATCATGCTGATTTTTAAGGATCTTTGTCCGGATCTTTTTGTAACTGCTGCTCCTCGTTCGCCTAAACGTCAGAGTTTACACTAGGCCTAGCTACTTCGAAGCCGTTGTTTTATAAGCTAGTGCTCTCTCGCTCTTCTAAGAGAGCTTTACGTTTGCTAGGCGACTGGTTAATCACCAGGAGGAGTTTGGGGGAGACAGCCTTTGCTTTCCCTACTTTTAAGCTGGCTTATAGAGCGAGAGTCTGATATGACACGGGAGAAGTTCTCGGCTTGGGAGTTCCTGCCTCTGCCCAGATAGAATTCTCAAACCTCATAGACTCTCCCTGGCGCCTGGCCATGAGACGCTCCAAGATTTTATGGTCGACTTCAGAGCTAGACCATCTCCTGTTAGGAGTTTTTTTCGAGCGTTTGAAGTTTTGCTGTACAATTATGTCATGCATAAACAAGGCTTTCAGGGATGGCTCCAATGATCTGACAGCCACGTTCTCTGCAGGAACAAGTCCCCCAGGGATGGCTCCAATGATCTGGCAGCCATGTTCACTGCAGTAGTACGTAAGAGGCAAGTGTGCTCAATGTATTCATTGTCAAGACAAACTTCACGATGAAGTCTACCAGGCTGTCTTGACAGCATTAATGGAGGGCGACTGGATGGTCTCTCTCAACCTTCAGGAGGCATACTTCCACATTCCTATACACCCGGATTCCCAACCGTTTCTGAGGTTTGTTTACAGGAATGTGGGGTACCAGTTTCGAGCCCTGTGCTTTGGCCTCAGTCCTGCTCCTCTCGTGTTTACGAGGCTCATGAGGAATGTGGCAAAATCCCCCCATCTATCGGGGATCCGAGCCTCCCTGTACTTGGACGACTGGCTTCTCAGAGCATCGTCCAGTCTTCGCTGTCTGCAGGATCTACATTGGACGTTGAGTCTGGCCAGGGAGTTGGGACTTTTGGTCAACCTAAAAGTCCCAACTGATCCCATCCCAGATTATTCTATATTTGGGGATGGAGATTCGCAGTCCAGTTTTTTCGGGCTTTTCCGTCTGCCACCCGAATAGAACAAGCCCTGCTCGAAGTCCAACTAATGCTGAAAAGAGAACGTTTGTTCAGTCAGGAGTTGGAACAGTCTCGTAAGGACTCTCTCATCCCTGGAGCAGTTTGTCTCACTAGGGAGACTACACCTTCGGCCTCTCCGGTTCCATCTAGCCTCTCACTGGAACTAGGACAAGTCGTTAGAGACGGTATCATTCCCAGTCTCCGAACCAGTAAAGGCATGCCTGAAATGGTGGGACAGCAATATCAGTCTGAGAGAGGGACTATCCCTAGCAGTCAAGAACCCAAACCACGTGTTGTTCTCAGACGCGTCGGATTTGGGTTGGGGTGCGACCCTGGACGGTCGGGAATGCTCGGGTCTGTGGACCTCAAGTCAGAAGAGCATGCACATCAACGGCAAGGAGCTATTAGCAGTCCACTTGGCCTTGATGATATTCGAAAGCTTCTTCTAAACTAAGTGGTAGAGGTCAACTCAGACAACACCACAGCTTTGGCGTACATCTCCAAGCAAGGAGGCACACACTCCTTCACGCTGCTCGAGATCGCAAGGGACCTTCTCTTATGGTCAAGAAATCGAGGCATCTCCCTGTTGACGAGATTCATCCAGGGGGACTTGAACATCTTGGCAGACTGTCTCAGTCGGAGGGGTCAGGTGATACCCACGGAATGGACCCTCCACAAGGACGTGGGCAAGAGTCTTTGGGCTACTTGGGGTCAACCCACCATAGACCTCTTTGCCTCCTCGTTGACCAAAAGGTTACCAATCTATTGCTCTCCAGTCCTAGATACAGAAGCAATCCACATAGACGCGTTTCTACTGGATTGGTCTCTTCTGGACTTATATGCATTCCCACCATTCAAGATAGTCAACAAGGTACTGCAGAAGTTCGCCTCTCACGAAGGGACAAGGTTGACGTTGGTTCCTACCCTCTGGCCCGCGAGAGAGTGGTTCACCGAGGTACTTCAATGGCTGGTAGACTTTCCAAGAAGTCTTCCTCTAAGGGTAGATCTCTTACGTCAGCCCCACGTAAAGAATGTCCATCAAAGCCTCCCCGCTCTTCGTCTGACTTCCTTCAGACTATTGAAAGACTCTCAAGAGCTCGAGGCTTTTCGAAGGAGGCAGCCAGTGCGATTGCAAGAGCGAGGAGAGCTTCTACCATTAGAGTATACCAGTCGAAGTGGGAAGTCTTTCGAGACTGGTGCAAGTCAGCATCTGTGTCCTCGTCCAGTACCTCTGTAGCCCAAATCGCAGATTTTCTTTTACATCTGAGAAAGGTTCGCTCCCTTTCAGCTCCCACGATTAAGGGCTACAGGAGCATGTTAGCTTCGGTCTTTCGACATAGAGGCTTAGATCTTTCCAACAATAAAGATCTCCAAGATCTCCTTAAGTCTTTCGAGACCTCTAAGGAACGTCGTTTGGCAACTCCTGGATGGAACTTAGACGTGGTCCTAAGGTTCCTCATGTCAGACAGGTTTGAGCCATTACATTCAGCCTCCCTGAAGGATCTCACCCTCAAGACACTTTTCCTAGTGTGCTTGGCTTCGGCTAAAAGGGTCAGTGAACTTCATGCCTTCAGTAAGAACATCGGCTTTTCTACAGAAAAAACCACTTGTTCACTTCAACTTGGTTTCCTGGCCAAAAATGAACTGGCTTCTCGTCCTTGGCCTAAATCTTTTGATATTCCTTGCTTATCAGAGATCGTAGGCAACGAACTGGAAAGAGTATTATGTCCTGTTAGAGCTCTTAAGTTCTATTTAGCTCGTACTAAGTCATTACGAGGTAAATCTGAGGCATTATGGTGCTCAGTTAAGAAACCATCATTGCCTATGTCAAAGAATGCTTTGTCATATTTTATCAGATTTTTAATACGAGAAGCTCATTCTCACTTGAATGAGAAAGACCGATGTTTGCTTAAGGTTAAGACGCACGAAGTTAGAGCTATAGCAACCTCCGTGGCCTTCAAGCAAAATAAATCTCTGCTAAGTATTATGGACGCGACTTTTTGGAGAAGCAAGTCAGTGTTCGCGTCATTTTACTTAAAAGATGTCCAGACTCTTTACGAGGACTGCTACACACTGGGTCCATTCGTTGCAGCGAGTGCAGTAGTGGGTGAGGGTTCTACCACTACATAACCCTAATTCCAATATCCTTTTTAATCTGTCTCTTGAAATGTTTTTAATATTGTTTTTTGGGTTGTACGGAAGGCTAAGAAGTCTTTTGCATCCTGGTTGATTTGGCGGGTGGTCAAAGTCATTTCTTGAGAGCGCCCAGATTAGGGGTTTGATGAGGTCCTGTTGTATGGGTTGCAGCCCTTAATACTTCAGCTCCTGGGAGTCTTTCAGCATCCTAAGAGGATCGCTGGGCTTCATGAGGAAGACAGACTAATAAGGCAGAGTAATCGTCTAAGTCAACTTCCTTACCAGGTACCTTTATATATTTGGGTTTTGTTATGATATAACTGTCAAAAACTCTAAGCATATACGCTGTAAACTTAATTAACTCTGGTCTCTACCCACCACCATGGGTGTGAATCAGCTATTATATATTCACCGGCTAAGTTAAATATTTAAAAATGATATTTTAATTATAAAATAAATTTTTGAATATACTTACCCGGTGAATATATAAATTAAAGGCCCCCCCTTCCTCCCCGATAGAGACCCAGCGGGATGAGAAAAATTGGGTCTGTTTACATGTATATGCGGTATCTGGCCGATAGTTGGCGCTAGTGGGCACACCCGCAACCTTCATAGCGATCGCTCGCGAGTTTTTGTGTGTTTTTTTGTCGAGCCGCCGGAGGCTCAGCTATTATATATTCACCGGGTAAGTATATTCAAAAATTTATTTTATAATTAAAATATCATATTTTTAGCTTTTTTAATAGAATCACTTATATCATCTTTGCTCTCTAACACTTCTCTTTTGGAGAAATATCAATCCAAAGAAGCCTGTTTCCGACGACTTCAAAATATTTCTAAAATGACTCATACACTTGTCATTAACACTCTCCAGAAGACGACCTGTGTGAAGTTTTTCTGGGTGTTTTTTTTCAATGAATCTCGTAAGGTTTTCATACCAACTGATAGCTTCCCTTATTTCTACCGATGTTGTTTCTTCAGTCTCCCCCCCGTCCTCGCCACCACTAGTGCTGTGCTTTTCTTGAATGATGGTCGACTGCATTGCCTCCAACTCCTTCAAGTCTTCAGTCGTAAGCTCCTCCCTGTGCTCCTCAATAAGGTTATGGACGTCAGCCTCATCGACAACAAGCCCTATGGACCTCCTGATTGAAATTATTTCCTCAACATCACCCTCAGGGGCAGGATCATCAACGGCCTCGTCTTCGGTTGAGGGTTGGCCATGGCTAACGAATTAAAGTTGGAATTAAGCTCTAAAATACACAAAAAGTACAATATCGCAAGCACTCACATGAGATCAAGTCTTTACGAAACGCACGCAAGATTCTGAACTGAGCGCGCGATTAAGCATCTCTCTCAGGCATTGTGGGAGGGATTTTGGCCAATAGCGTATCGGTATCTTAGTGACGCCGTGATGCCGACCAATAGCAGACCAGCTTCTTAGTGACGTATGCAGTGACGTATGAGCATGGTGGTAGGCGAGTGACTCGCACAGTCGTACGCGTAAAAACCGCCAAGTTTGAATTTTGGAATTCGATGCCGTAAGGTGGGGAAAATGTCGTAACGAGGGGACGAAAAAACATCGTATTCCACACCATAACTTGAAAAAAAAGTAAGCTGGGGACGCCGTACCCCGGGGGTTCTACTGTACTGTTTGGTATTGAGCCTCGTGATGGAGAAGGCCTGACTATTAGAACTAAGTGCATACGCAGTATTACGAGCAGGATGGAACTGTCCTGTTAGATTTGAATGTAAAGGATGGTCAAAATTATAAAAAATCTTATGCAACATGCATAAAGAACTAAGTGAACGACGGTGCCAAAGATTAGTATCTAGATCCGGAATTAGAAATTTAATAGACCGTAAGTTTCTGTCCAACAAATTAAGATGAGAATCAGCAGCTGAAGACCAGACAGGAGAACAATACTCAAAACAAGGTAGAATGAAAGAATTAAAACACTTCTTCAGAATAGATTGATCACCAAAAATCTTGAGAGGCTTTCTCAATAAGCCAATTTTTTGTGCAATTGAAGAAGACACAGACCAAATGTGTTTCTCAAAAGTAAATTTACTGTCGAGAATCACACCTAAAATTTTAAAAGAGTCATACGAAGTTAAAGAAACATTATCAATGCTGAGATCCGGATGTTGAGGAGCCACGGTCCTTGACCTACTTACAATCATACTTTGAGTTTTGTTATGATTCAACTTCATACCCTATAATTTGCACAATGCACTAATTTTAGTTAGATCTCTTAAGGGATTCAGCAACCCCAGATCTACTGTACATTTAGGAGATGGAATTGATGCAAAGAGAGTAGCATCATCTGCATATGCAACAAGCATGTTTTCTAGACCAAACGACATGTCATGTGTGTATAGTATGAAAAGTAATGAGCCAAGAATACTACCCAGAGGAACACCAGATATCATTTTTAAATATTTAACTCAGCCGGTGAATATATAATAGCTGACGCCTCCGGCGGCTCGACAGAAAAACACAAAAACTCGCGAGCGATCGCTATGAAGGTTGCGGGTGTGCCCACTAGCGCCAACTATCGGCCAGATACCGCATATACATGTAAACAGCTCCAATTCTTCTCTGTCGGTCTGATCGACAAGACGTACCATTACTCGCTGTTAACCTGGAGTTTTTCAACAGTCTTGGTGAAGTACTTCCTTTTGGTTTGAGCTTTCGCAGTGCAGGTGTTTTATCTTCAACTTAAATCTTGAACTCTTTTTTGGATAGATTTAATTGTTGAGGACTTTGGATTGTTTTTTGGACTTTCTTTGACTTTTCAAAATGGCCGACCCTTCCCTTAGTACGGAAGGGTGTTTTAGGCTTTTAGCAATTATCTTATCACGTTATAAATTGTTGTTGTTAATTATAGATTTTCCTCTATATATTTTATATCTCACCCGCCTTTATTAGGCCTCTTCGATTAGCTTTCCATTTATAATAAACATCAAGATAAATTTTAATGATTTGTTTATATGCGGCCTTACCTATTCCTCCCCTAATCCGAGAGTAGGCGGTCCTAACTTGGAAACCGAAGTTAAACAACGTTGAGCCCTTTCAATCGTAAATAACTTTTACAGAGCAAATGATTTAAAACTTATTAAATGAATATTTTTTAGTAGATATTTTATGAAAGATTTTCTTTGAATAGTCTTCGTGCTGTTTCAAAGATGAACTAACGTTTGGTTTATTTATGCTACGCAGTTTACGCTCTATCGTTACGATAGAGAGAGAGAGAGAATCACGGTTTCAATTTGCAGAAAGAGTAAATCGATTCTGACGTTTTGTTCATTCTTCTTTCAAACTGAAATGTTTTAAATACTAATTTAAAGGAACTTGTTAATTTTCAATTTCTTAGTCCTTTCAGTTTTTTCCTTTGGTCAAATAACCTGTTTATTGACGAAAGGTGGGTGGGCTTTTCTCTTCGGTGTGAAATCAAGAGAGAGAGAGAGAGACGGAGAGAGAGAGAGGAAGAGAGAACGTTCCGATCTTTATTCTCGTCCCAAGCGAGTAACGTTGTTCTTGAGTCAGTTTTTTACTCTCGTCCCAAGTCTCTGTACGGGGAGAAAGGATAAAACGTTTTTAGTTTTTATTCTCGTCCCAAGGCACTGTACGGTGAGAGATTGAAAACGTAGTTTTGAATGAACTAGTGTTTAGTCTCCTCCCCAGTCACTGATCCTTTTATCTTTATATATTTCCGTTTTATTCGATATATATGTTTACTGTTTTTTGCTTGTATTAATGTGCTTACATTATACGACTGATTTCGCAATTATAACCTTTTGATGAGGGTAGAATTGCGTGCTTCAGGTAGAAATCAGTTTTATTCATGCCTAAAGTGAATTATTGAAAAATTCGATTTCAGTGAAGTAAGTGCAAAACAGAAAATCGTAGTGATAAAGTGATAATTGCGCAAAGTGTTATCAGTGTTGCGACAGAGGGTTCGTCTGTTCGTGCCTGTCGTTCGCCTAGTCCGAGACCTCTTGCAAGCTCCCATGCCCCAGGGAGAAGTAATGTCGTAGGACTTATGGGTTCGGGAGGCTTTAACCAACGAACAGACGTTCCCTCTATGGTTTCAGGCGTGTCTCGTCAAGACCGCCCCTACCATAAGACGAGCGAGACGGTTTTCTCCTCGTCATCCGAAGGCTTATCGCGTAAGAAACCGTGGAGCAAGGTTTCGAGACCCTTAAAGCGAAAGTCAGTCCCTTCAGGACAGGTCCAGCGTCCTGGTTGTAGCCATTGGGACAGCTCTGACCCTGTGCAGTCATCGGAAGACTGCTCGACGCCTTAACAGAAGCGTAACACAGGCTACGAGAGTCTTATTGTAGGCAAGGTTTTGCAGTCACAGACGTTACCCTCGTCTCTTACCGCACCCATTCCCGTTGATCCTAAATGGGTTGTACTGCAAGACATGCAGAATAAGCTTGCCTCTCTTATGGAGGACTATTCTGCTGAGCAGGTTCACGATCCTCGCCGCTTAGCTGATCGAGATCCTGGCCGTCAGCCGCCCAAACGAGCCTTTGCTCGTCCTGTTGACGTTGACGTTACAAAGTCACGTCAATCACGTTTTGTAGAGCCTCACTCGATGCAGTCCCGTGTTGACTCTCAGCCGCTTGTGGACGTTCAGCCGCAGCCGCTTGCTCTTGTTAACGTTCAGGACGTTCGCCAACCAGCGAAGTTGACTTGTTTTGACGTTGAGCGTTAAGCACCGCAGTCAAGAGTTGTTTTGACTGCTCAGTCTAGGCAGTCAAGGCAGTTTCGAGTTGACGTCTAGCGTCCTCCCGCACCTGTTGTTGTTGCTGGTCAGTCCTTTAAGCAGTTACATGACATAGCGTCCTTGACTGCTACTGTTGCTCCTTTGCGTGTGGACTCTGCTTGTCAAGCATTGCCACCACGGCAGGTCCCTCCCTTGCTTGAGACTCGGCAATTGTCGGACAAGGTTCCTTCAGATGAGGAAGTTGCTGATCCCCCTCCTACTGATATTCCCTTGGGGACTCTGTGAGACGGAGAGGAGCCTAAAGCTGCTCAGCCCTCTATGGACTTTAAATAAATCATGCTGATTTTTAAGGATCTTTGTCCGGATCTTTTTGTAACTGCTGCTCCTCGTTCGCCTAAACGTCAGAGTTTACACTAGGCCTAGCTACTTCGAAGCCGTTGTTTTCTAAGCTAGTGCTCTCTCGCTCTTCTAAGAGAGCTTTACGTTTGCTAGGCGACTGGTTGATCACCAGGAGGAGTTTGGGGGAGACAGCCTTTGCTTTCCCTCCTTTTAAACTGGCTTATAGAGCGAGAGTCTGGTATGACACGGGAGAAGTTCTCGGCTTGGGAGTTCCTGCCTCTGCCCAGATAGACTTCTCAAACCTCATAGACACTCCCTGGCGCCTGACTATGAGACGCTCCAAGATTTTATGGTCGGCTTCAGAGCTAGACCATCTCCTGTTATGAGTTTTTTCGAGCGTTTGAAGTTTTGCTGTACAATTATGTCATGCATAAACAAGGCTATCAGGGATGGCTCCAATGATCTGACAGCCACGTTCTCTGCAGGAACAAGTCCCTCAGGGATGGCTCCAATGATCTGGCAGCCACGTTCACTGCAGGA
This sequence comes from Palaemon carinicauda, assembly GCF_036898095.1. NCBI lineage: Eukaryota > Metazoa > Arthropoda > Malacostraca > Decapoda > Palaemonidae > Palaemon > Palaemon carinicauda. Next base: position 116,158,306 of record NC_090734.1, on the reverse strand, counting down.
GTACGTAAGAGGCAAGTGCGCTCAATGTGTTCATTGTCAAGACAAACTTCACGATGAAGTCTACCAGGCTGTCTTGACAGCATTAATGGAAGGCGACTGGATGGTCTCTCGACCTTCAGGATGCATACTTCCACATTCCTATACACCCGGATTCCCAACCGTTTCTGAGGTTTGTTTACAGGAATGTGGGGTACCAGTTTCGAGCCCTGTGCTTTGGCCTCAGTCCTGCTCCTCTCGTGTTTACGAGGCTCATGAGGAATGTGGCAAAATTCCTCCATCTATCGGGAATCCGAGCCTCCCTGTACTTGGACGACTGGCTTCTCAGAGCATCGTCCAGTCATCACTGTCTGCAGGATCTACATTGGACGTTGAGTCTGGCCAGGGAGTTGGGACTTTTGATCAACCTAGAAAAGTCCCAACTGATCCCATCCCAGACTATTCTATATTTGGGGATGGAGATTCGCAGTCCAGTTTTTCGGGCTTTTCCGTCTGCCACCCGAATAGAACAAGCCCTGCTCAAAGTCCAACTAATGCTGAAAAGAGAACGTTTGTTCAGTCAGGAGTTGGAAGAGTCTCGTAGGGACTCTCTCATCCCTGGAGCAGTTTGTCTCGCTAGGGAGACTACACCTTCGGCCTCTCCAGTTCCATCTAGCCTCTCACTGGAATAAGGACAAGACGTTAGAGACGGTATCAATCCCAGTCTCCGAACCAGTGAAGGCATGCCTGAAATGGTGGGACAGCAATATCAGTCTGAGAGAGGGACTATCCCTAGCAGTCAAGAACCCAAACCACGTGTTGTTCTCAGACGCGTCGGATTTGGGTTGGGGTGTGACCCTGGACGGTCGGGAATGCTCGGGTCTGTGGACCTCAAGTCAGAAGAGCATGCACATCAACGGCAAGGAGCTATTAGCAGTCCACTTGGCCTTGATGAAATTTGAAAGCTTTCTTCGAAACAAAGTGGTAGAGGTCAACTCAGACAACACCACAGCTTTGGCGTACATCTCCAAGCAAGGAGGCACACACTCCCTCACGCTGTACGAGATCGCAAGGGACCTTCTCATATGGTCAAGAAATCGAGGCATCTCCCTGTTGACGAGATTCATCCAGGGGGACTTGAACGTCTTGGCAGACTGTCTCAGTCGGAGGGGTCAGGTGATACCCACGGAATGGACCCTCCACAAGGACGTGTGCAAGAGTCTTTGGGCTACTTGGGGTCAACCCACCATAGACCTCTTTGCCACCTCGTTGACCAAAAGGTTACCAATCTATTGCTCACCAGTCCCAGATCCAGAAGCAATCCACATAGACGCGGTTCTACTGGATTGGTCTCATCTGGACTTATATGCATTCCCACCATTCAAGATAGTCAACAAGGTACTGCAAAAGTTCGCCTCTCACGAAGGGACAAGGTTGACGTTGGTTGCTCCCCTCTGGCCCGCGAGAGAGTGGTTCACCGAGGTACTTCAATGGCTGGTAGACATTCCAAGAAGTCTTCCTCTAAGGGTAGATCTCTTACGTCAGCCCCACGTAAAGAATGTTCATCAAAGCCTCCCCGCGCTTCGTCTGACTGCCTTCAGACTATCGAGAGACTCTCAAGAGCTCGAGGCTTTTCGAAGGAGGCAGCCAGTGCGATTGCGAGAGCTAGGAGAGCTTCTACCATCAGAGTATACCAGTCGAAGTGGGAAGTCTTTCGAGACTGGTGCAAGTCAGCATCTGTGTCCTCTTCCAGTACCTCTGTAGCCCAAATCGGAGATTTTCTTTTACATCTGAGAAATGTTCGCTCCCTCTCAGCTCCCACGATTAAGGGCTACAGGAGCATGTTGGCTTCGGTCTTTCGTCATAGAGGCTTAGATCTTTCCAACAATAAAGATCTCCAAGATCTCCTTAAGTCTTTTGAGACCTCTAAGGAACGTCGTTTGGCAACTCCTGGATGGAACTTAGACGTGGTCCCAAGGTTCCTCATGTCAGACAGGTTTGAGCCATTACATTCAGCCTCCCTGGAGGATCTCACCCTCAAGACACTTTTCCTAGTGTGCTTGGCTTCGGCTAAAAGGGTCAGTGAAATTCATGCCTTCAGTAAGAACATCGGCTTTTCTACAGAAAAAGCCACATGTTCACTTCAACTTGGTTTCCTGGCCAAAAATGAACTGCCTTCTCGTCCTTGGCCTAAGTCTTTTGATATACCTTGCCTGTCAGAGATCGTAGGCAACGAACTTGAAAGAGTGCTGTGTCCAGTTAGAGCTCTTAAGTTCTACTTAGCTCGTACTAAGTCCTTACGAGGTGGATCTGAGGCATTATGGTGCTCAGTTAAGAAACCATCATTGCCTATGTCAAAGAATGCTTTGTCATATATTATCAGATTTTTAATACGAGAGGCTCATTCTCACTTGAATGAAAAAGACCGATGCTTGCTTAAGGTTAAGACGCACGAAGTTAGAGCTATAGCAACTTCCGTGGCCTTTAAGCAAAATAGATCTCTGCAAAGTATTATGGACGCGACCGTTTGGAGAAGCAAGTCGGTATTCGCGTCATTTTACTTAAAAGATGTCCAGACTCTTTACGAGGACTGCTACACACTGGGTCCATTCGTTACAGCGAGTGCAGTAGTGGGTAAGGGTTCTACCACTACATTCCCTTAATTCCAATATCCTTTTAATCTGCTCTTGAAATGTTTTTTAATTGGGTTGTACGGAAGGCTAAGAAGCCTTTCGCATCCTTTTTGATTTGGCGGGTGGTCAAATGTCATTTCTTGAGAGCGCCCAGATTAGGGGTTTGATGAGGTCCTGTTGTATGGGTTGCAGCCCTTAATACTTCAGCTCCTGGGAGTCTTTCAGCATCCTAAGAGGATCGCTGGGCTTCGTGAGGAAGACAGACTAACAAGGCAGAGTAATCGTCTAAGTCAACTTCCTTACCAGGTACCTATATATATTTGGGTTTTGTTATGATATAACTGTCAAAAACTCTAAGCATATACGCTGTAAACTTAATTAACTCTGGTCTCTACCCACCACCATGGGTGTGAATCAGCTATTATATATTCACCGGCTAAGTTAAATATTTAAAAATGATATTTTAATTATAAAATAAATTTTTGAATATACTTACCCGGTGAATATATAAATTAAAGGCCCCCCCTTCCTCCTCGATAGAGACCCAGCGGGATGAGAAGAATTGGAGCTGTTTACATGTATATGCGGTATCTGGCCGATAGTTGGCGCTAGTGGGCACACCCGCAACCTTCATAGCGATCGCTCGCGAGTTTTTGTGTTTTTCTGTCGAGCCGCCGGAGGCGTCAGCTATTATATATTCACCGGGTAAGTATATTCAAAAATTTATTTTATAATTAAAATATCATATTTCTATAATCAGTATGATGCCCATCAACAACAGCTCTTTGTGATCTATTGCTTAAAAGTTCAATAATGATGCTAAGAAACGACCCACCCACTCCAAACTGTTTGAGTTTGAAAACAAGGGCATCATGATTAACACGGTCAAAGGCAGCACTAAAATCAAGGCTAATCCTACGAACTTCCTGACCACAATCAAGGGCTTTCTGTACAGCATTGGAGATTGTAAGAAGGGCATCACATGCTCCAAGGCCTTTACGAAAACCAAATTGTAAACTAGGGAACAGATGATTACCTTCAGCAAACCTATGAAGACGTTTTGCCAAAAGACTTTCAAAAACTTTAGATAATATGGGAGTTATGGAATTTGGGCGGTAAACAGTTGGACTTGAGCTACCACAAATCCATTTACATAGTGGAGTAATATTACCAATTCTCCAACTGCTAAAAGCTCTTCTTCTTGCTAACTTGCGCAAAATAACAGATTCCTTCGGAGGTAAGAAATCTGCAGTCTTCATAAAAAACAAAGGAAAAATACCATTTGGGTCTACACCTCCATAAGCATCAAGATCCATCAACAGAGCTTTAATTTCACGAGATCAAAAAGCTAAACTAGTTAGTTTAGCCTCAGAAAAACTTGAATGAGGAAGTTCAAGTTTTTCATTACTCTGCTCGCTGTCAAACACATCTGCCAAAAGGGTTGCCTTTTCCTATGGACAGTGAGGGACAGAGCCATCTTGTTTAAATAAAGCGGGAACTGTTGCATCTACACCAAAGAGTGCAGATTTAAGGGTAATCCACCACTTATGCTCCTGGGCTTTACCAGAAAAAGGTTTCTTTTATGGTTAAATTATATTCCTTTTCAGTTGAAGCATAAACTATCTGAGCAAAAGCTCTAAGCTGAATATAGTTATTCCGAGTCAAATCTGATCTGTTACTCTTCAAAGATGATAGGCCTCCTGCTTCTACAAATAAGGATGTCTACAATCATTATTGAACCATGCTCTGTCCTTCACTCGGTACCTTAGTACACGAGAAGGGATACCCCTTTCAATTATGTTGACTAGATTTTCATTCAAAGGGACTACAGGATCAACACTACTATACAATTGTGACCAATTCAAGCCCAAAAGATCATGCAAAATCCCATTCCAGTCTGCTTGAAATTTCATATAATTCTTGCATGAGTAAGGTACATCAGGGACAGGCTGCTCAGTCTTCACTACTAATGAAATCAAGGTATGATTTGGCAATGGTAGAGAGCAGATGTATCCCTCTGCACCCTGCCATTTATTACATACTGCTATACTAACTTTTTCTTTGCTTTTTCTTTTCAGGTGTGATTGTCACCGAATGTTAACTGAGGAGTAGCAAACATGCTGGTTTGTCTTGGCACGTTGAGCTGCTTTGGAGATAGATTTTCACCGGCTTTGCCCTTCGTGCAGATGACACTCCTGCATGGAGGCATCTCCTTGCAATGAGTTTCGGGAGTGAAGATCCTTCTAGCGGGAGTGGTTCAGCTGGATGAGGCAGAAGGTCTAAAAGGATTTCTTTGCCCCCTGAGCTCAGCCTCAAGGTCTTATAAGTCCTAACAGTCTTCTCCCTCCCCTGGAACTCTCCTAACTCCTCCTGGCTGTTTGGTTTCCTCCAGAGGACAGAGTCATGACTGTTTGACCTCTGGGTAGCATTGAGGTATGATTGTAGAGGCATCTTCTCCCCTAAGGGAGTCTTCCCTCAATGCCTTGGAGCTGTTATGGCTTTCAGGTTCCCCGTTGAAGGACAGGCTCCTTGAGATGTTGAGACAAGAAGCACAGTAGGGGTATACACCTGCTCCTGCCGGGGGTGGCTTCTCCCCCTCTTGAGCTGATAAAAGAGATTCCCTTCTGCTTGGTTTCATGTCCCAAGCCTCGACATACTCTGCAGTTCCTCCTCCACCTGAGGTTCTGCAGGTTGGTGTTCGTGAGAGTAGTAACTCGACGCTTACTTTAGACGTGCCTTGTTCGCTATATGACGACGCATGTACAAGCGCACACTCCTCCGTCACGGGCTCAGTCTGCTGCACCTTTATGGACTCCTGATCTTGGCTTTGAGACAGGAGATTGTTGAAGCAGCCTTGTCCACCTGAGCTGCTCCTGGCGGCTTCACCGGTTCATTCCGATGATTTGGTTGACATACCTTTGGTGGCAACAGTGTCTCCAGAGAACCATAGTGCTCCCTCCGATCCCAGATATAGGAGCACGACAGCCACCACTCATGTTCCCTATGGCCTTTCAGTCCCTGTTCCTCTGATCAGAGCTTGTACCGTCAGCCCCTCTGCCACTAGCTCCTGTATGCATGTTGTTGGTGCATTTCTTCAGATATCAGAAGCATGTGGAGACAGGTTGTCAGGGCAAGGTTTCCATAACCTAACCCCGTGTGGGAGAAGTTGGGAGTCTTCGAGGCAAAGCTCCACCAGAGACATAAAAGACCGGTTCAGGTAATTTGCCTCCAGGAGACACGTTCCACCATAGGCCCCGTAGGGTATTGATATTCTGAGGGAGATCTCTTTTGTCGACACCTAGAGACTGTTGCCCCTCGAGACAGACTATTCTGAAAAGTCATCCCTGCAGCCTAAACAAGATCTGATATACCTGGAATGCAAATAAACACCCGATTAAGGAAGGTTTTTCCATCACTAAGCGTATTTAAAAGGTTCAAGGAAGTGGCTCAACCCTTTCTCATGTGAGGTTCACTACAAGCCCTTCGGTAGCAATGCTGCCTGTTGGGACACCTGACTTCCTTGGAATGCGTAGTCCCTAATAGTTGTTTTTGCATTCGGTCACTTCAGTGGCTGCTGAAGACCCTATGTTCTTGGAGCAGGGATCTTCTAGAAGAGTATATTCTGGTAGGACCAGAGCAGAGGAAAGACGAGTTGGTGGATGTAAGACTTCAACTTTCTTAAAGGGGTAGGTCTCCGGAAGGATCGGGGCTTCAGCTGCAGCAACAGCACATGGCCTTGTGACTATGGTCCGACTCTGATCTGCAATGCCAGATACTGGTAAACATCGTGGAGTTGAAGGCAACATTTCTAGCCCTTCAAAATTTCCAACAACTCCTTTTAGGTCACTCATTAGTGTTGATGAGTGACAACTCAACTGTAGTGGCATACTTAAACAAAGAGGTACGTTTTCATGGCAGCTCTGCCATTTAGCTGTTGAGATTCTGCGATGGACAGAAAATAAACATTTCCCTTTCAACCCGATTCATTCCAGGCAGAAAGAACATCTTGGCAGACAATTTGAGTAATAGGACTCGGTTGGTTCCATGTAGTTTTTGGATTATCAGATAGTGACCAAAGTCCTGATTTTGTGTTCACTGCTAATAGACCTGTTCGCGACGTCTTGGCCAAGGCACCTGCCGCCCTTTGAAATACTACCGCTAGAGAGTTATGGGGTCCTTTGATTGGCCAGACAGTACTACATTTGATCCTTCTCTCTGGTTATGGTTCTTTCCTTTCCCTTTGTCTACACATGCGCCGAATAGTCTGGCCTATTCTTTACAGATTCTCCTCTGTCCTCATACACCTGACAACACTGAGATTACTAAACCATTTTTCTTCGCTCAATGGGTTAACTACTGCACTGTATTTGTTCAGTGACTACTTTCCTCTTGGTAAGGGTAGAAGAGACTCTTTAGCTATGGTAAGCAGCTCTTCTAGGAGAAGGATACTGGTACTCCAAAATCAAACCATTGTTCTCTAGTTTAGGGTAGTGCCATAGCCTCTGTACCAGGGTCTTCCACTGTCTTGGGTTAGAGTTCTCTTGCTTGAGGGTACACTCAGGCACACTATTCTATCTGATTTATCTTCCTCTTGTTTTGTTAAAGGTTTTATAGTTTATATAGGAAATATATATTTTAATGTCGTTACTCTTAAAATATTTTATTTTTCCTTGTTTCCTTTCCTCACTAGGCTATTTTCCCTGTTGGGGCCCCTGGGTTTATAGCATGCTGCTTTTCCAACTAGGGTTGTAGCTTAGCAAATAATAATAATAACTGTTGATATACCATTCTTCAGCACCGGATCCTCCAAAAACTGCTGATATACTGTTCTCCAGCACCGAATCCGCAGGCAGCATTCCAGGATGCATTCCAGCATTCTTGGGACACTCAGGACATCTACACCTTCCCCCCATTCTGTCTGATCCAAAGGCTCCTCAACAAGTGAGATTGTCTTCTAACCTATCAGTGACACTAATAGCTCTGCTATGGCAGCATGAAGAGTGGTACCCAGACCTTTTAATGCTGCTGACGAAGGTTCCGAGGGAGCTACCTCCTTACGCGACCTCATACATCAGGAAGTCCTCTATCGCAGTAAGTCAGGGGAAGTGGACGATCTTTTATGGTTGGTGTCGTAGAAGGGATATCTCTCTACTCAAGGCACTATACCCCTGATTGCCAAGTTTTTATTGTACAGTATCTTCATCTGTGGTGGAAAATGTGGGAGGTTGGGCTGTGGCACCCTAGCAGTACCAGCTGAACTCGGCTGAGTCCCTGGTTAGGCTGGAGGAACGTAGAGAGTAGAGGTCCCCTTTTTTGTTTTGTTTCTTTGTTGATGTCGGCTACCCCCCAAAATTGGGGAAAGTGCCTTTGGTATATGGATGGAGGGAGTATCTCCGAGAGGGAAAAACTAGCTTCAGTGGTGAAAGGCTAATGCTAAGCATTAAGCCAGATCTTCAAGAAGCATATCTTTGGAAGGGTAACCATTCTTCTTCATCCAAGGGGTTAACTACTGCACTGTAATTGCTCAGTGGCCACTTTCCTCTTGGTAAGAGTAGAAGAGACTCTTTAGCTATGGTAAGCAGCTCTTCTAGGAGAAGGACACTCCAAAATCAAACCATTGTTCTCTAGTCTTGGGTAGTGCCATAGCCTCTGTATCATGGTCTTCCACTGTCTTGAGGGTACACTCAGGCACACTATTCTATTTTATTTCTCTTCTTGTTTTGTTGAAGTTTTTATAATTTATATAGGAGATATTTATTTTAATGTTACTGTTCTTGAAATATTTTACTTTTCCTTGTTTCCTTTCCTCACTAGGCTATTTCCCCTGTTGGAACCCTTCGGCTTATAGCATTCTGCTTTTCCAACTAGGGTTATAGCTTAGCAGTTAATAATGCTAATGATAATTAGATTTGACTTGGAATAACTATACTCAGCTAAGAACTTTTGCTTAGAAAGTTTATGCTTCAACTGAAAAGGAAGACAATTTAAACATAAAAGAAACTTTTTTTTTTTTGTATAACCAAAGAACTTGTCTTTTTTTGTTATGTAAGTGCTTCAATCTGTGGAATTGACATTTTATGTGGAATACTATACGCTGTATAATTATCCTTCCCTAACACTGTATATGACAAACAGATCTGTTAGGTCTGACAGGCACATGGTTTCCATGTGTTCCAGGACCAGGAAAACAGCCTTTAAGTAAAGTGAGTAATTGATTATTTTGTCAGTGAGAACCTCTCGTACTCTTACGTGGAAGTAGCCAGCATGCCTAATTGCCCTTGTTACTTTTTACTCTCTTTGGTGGTTCTTGTGACTTTTTGTCTAGAGTGTGATTTCATTCTTTCAGAAACATTTTGTTGGGTGAGGATCCTTAGTGTCCATGGGACCAGGATCCAGGAGCACACAGTTTCAGAGTCATGACTACAATGGTGGTTCTCAGGTGGAACATTCCTGTCGTCAAGTATTGGAGATGGCTTCATGCGGACGGTGCCTTCTCATGTGAGGTAACAGGTAATCTAATGGTTGGTGGTGGCGACTATGGGCTGTGTGGAGTTTCCCTCTTTTTTGCTTGACACTGAACTAGTAAGACAGGTTCCCTACTGGAGTGGGAGTTGCCAGATATGCCTTTTCCCTCTGCTTATTATTTCATTTTGAGGAGTGGTTTGGTATTTGGTAGTGCCTCTGTTTGGTGCTTTGAGGATTTAGTAACAGGTTTATCCTGAAGGCCATTTGGATCCTAACACACTATTGGTGCACTCCATCTTCTTGGCTGTTGGGTGCTTGAAGGCCTCCTTCTTGTCCCTTTCGCTTGGCACAAGGTCTTAATGAACCAGACGACACGTACTCTGCAGTCGGTGTTGGTGATGAGTCACATGTGACATTCCCTCATTTCTACTAACATTAAAAGTAATGGGTTGGTTCAGGAATTCATTCCACTAAAATGAGGTGTCCCCTTCCCACTTCTTGCTCTTTTTTTTTTCAGTGGCTCATCGTCTTTGGGGTCAAGATACTTTTAGGCATATGCTGAGAACTTTGGGTTTTGACCAGGCTCTTTCGTTGGCAAGCAAATAGCTGCCTGCCGACTCCTGATATTGCCTGATGACAGCTCTTCCAGGGGTTAGGTGTCCGATGTTTTCAGTCATTGTTGGTGACCTCGGCTGTTGTTTGGCATAACTCGAGGTCACTCGACACTGCTAGGTTTGATCAGTCTAGGCGCTCACTTCATGCACGAGTCGCCTTCTACTTATCCTCTCTCTTCTGTGAAGCGAAAGGTAGTGTGCCATTATGTGTTTGCTACCCTGGTCTGTATAAAATTTTCCCGTTCACCTAACACTTATCCAGCGAGACGGTCGGTATCTCTTTGGTAGACAGTCGTCAACTATTCCTTTTCCTCCTCTTATGTCATTCTCAGGAGTGTTTCAGCATTTGTTAGTGAATTCTGGTCAGTGCCTTTGAGGAGTTAGTTACAAGGCTGTCCTGGCGACTGTTCCTTTTCTAACGTAGTTAGGGTACTCATTCCTTTTTGTTTGGTAAACTTTTTGAGTAGATTTGCATAATCTACATCCTGTACAATAGTTCAACATAACAAGCACGTACGGAGAAGCCAGTTGGTGCGGACTTCCACCCGCTTAAGGTGTAAGTCATCCCTATAAATAGCGGAGGGTTTGTATTTGTGTCGGAACAAATGTCAAATTTGTATTTCTCCTAACGATAGAAACCAGTAGCTATTTATACAGATTTGCCCGCCAGCACCTGTCCCCCTAGAAGTCCTACCTGCAAGCTAAAGTAATTACTCAACCCAGGTGTGTGAATGAGTGGAGTAGTAGCCAACCTCCCCCACTAACTAGCAGGTGGGTGGTAAACCCTCGCTAAAAGTATTATGGCTCGTCTAACAGCTTCGGCGAAAGTAATATCCCTATACAGTAAATAGCTACAGGTTTGTATCTTTAGGAAAAAAACAAATTACTTACAAGTTTATAATATTACTTAAAGAATTTGTAATATTTACCTGATGAAATTTAATAAATGTAAAGAATCTACTATTGTACTGTGCATACCTAGGGTAGCACTTGTAGCAAAGAAAAAAGAGAGGAGACCAAGCACTGTATGACAAACTTAGAATATGTTGATGGTCTGTAAATTGCTGTGGACCAGCAGCTAGGCATTTAGAAAGTCATGATTTTTGTAAATATCAATTTGCATAAAAGGAAACATTGATATTGTTTGTATTGTTAATTTTGATGTTTGCCTAAATAATAGTTTTTTGTTTCTAGGATATAGTGAGCATTCTGAGACTGTTACATATGTCAAAGCATTTGAAGATTATTTCAAAAGACATCGTCATGAAATGCAACGGCCTGCCATAGAAGAGAGACGCTCATATCCAGTGAATCTCAACATGCTGTTAGAAGATGAGTCTTTGAAAGAGAAAATCACTGACCTATCAGAACTGATTATAAATTCTCCAGCAAGGATGATTAGTTGTCTAGGTCTTGCTCTGCACCAGGTATGGAACTACATCATAAAATTTTGTATATGTTACTGATGTATGTGAATTCAATAATTTTTGTTACTGAATAAGTTTGAGACATTGATTTTCATATTTCATTTACTAAAGCTATTTGTCTTTATTCCCTCAGCTCTTGACCAAAGAAATAGAGAACGAACTGAGAGAAGAGGCTAAAGAGGTGTTAGCTGCCAGTGGTGAAGTAGATGAAGCAGCCTTAAAAGCTGCGGTTCCCGAGACCACGCTGCCTGTGATACATGCTCGGCTAGTTAACCAGTTGAAGATCACTCAGCTTAAAAACTTGAAAGCAAAATATTATGGTAAGCTACCTTCTGTCTTCTCAGAAACTGAATTTGATTGTCTCTGATATAATGAAAATGTTTATTCTTACATGGATAAAAACTTCTGCATCATTTATATGGATAGTCAGGCCTCCTTCTCGATAGTTAGGTTACAGACAGGCGCGAAAAGGAAGTTTTTGCGAATAAATACTGCACTAGGGAGGGATAACTCCTAACCTAAAAAGTCACTGCCCCTTGCCACGAGCTGGTGCCTGAGCTGATGATTAACAGTAAATACTGCCTAATATTATTTTAACTCTGTTTCTATAACAGTTTATAATCATAGGTACAGTATATTTGCATACACGTACAGTACGTTTGGGTGGATGGATGGAGTGAAGAAAGCTCTGGGTGATAGGAGGATAGATGTGAGAGAGGCAAGAGAGCGTGCTAGAAATAGGAATGAATGGCGAGTGATTGTGACACAGTTCCGGTAGGCCCTGCTGCTTCCTCCGGTGCCTTGGATGACCGCGAGGTAGCAGCAGTAGGGGATTCAGCGTTATAAAGCTTCATCTGTGGTGGATAACGGGGTAGGGGGGGGCTGTGGCACCCTAGCAGTACTAGCTGATCTCGGTTGGGTCCCTTGTCAGGCTGGGAGGAACATAGAGAGGAGAGGTCCCCTTTTTTGTTTCATTTGTTTGATGTCGGCTACCCCAAAAAACTGGGGGAAGTGCCTTGGTATATGTATGTATGTACAGTACATACTGGTCACAGTAATGTTACGGTGCAGTATTGTGGTAAGGTAAAGTTTACCGAGTTGTCATCATCCCCTTACTGTTTTGTATAACAAAAGTTGTTCCTATCTAGTAATACTGTACTATAACCTAATACTCACTGATACTGTAGTGT
>NC_090734.1:116107124-116145501 GCF_036898095.1 Palaemon carinicauda | reverse complement strand
GTTCTTGACAAGGTAACTACTGAGCCCCTAAGATCTAATTTTAGGTCACTGTAAAGTTTTAAATTCACCTCTGCTTTTAATTTAATGACATTGTTAAGTTCTTAATTGGGTCACTGCAACCCAATTATTGGGTACTGCAAAGTCCTTGATTTACCTTCAAGTATCCACCTTTAGGACACTGTAAAGTTCTATTTTTTGCCACTGGAGCTACCAAATCCACATACTGTTTGTAAAGTGTGTAAGAACTGGACGATTCATAAAGCCTAGAAATGATGTGTACCCTTTTTACATGAACCATAGCAATCTTTGCGATTTCAGTTGTTTTTTCTTCTGCCAAAAGTTCCCTTATTTTCCAAAGGTTGGTCTCCTCAAAAGTACAGTAAATATTCAGTCAAGGTGAAAATCATGAGGCATTATTGGTTTGCCAGCAGAAGATCACGCATCCTCAGAATTGTTGACATTGACTCTAGGTTACACTACTAGATAATATAGAAAACTGTGATGCTAGTTTAATGAATTAATAAGAAATCAGTATAATGACTTATTATATTAATTCTAAAGTAGTTAAGCCCAATGGTTGAATCCAATTTGTATACTCCTAAAGGATTTGAAGATATTAGACTGAGAAGGAAATAGACAAAAGCGAATGAATAAAAATAAAAGGTAGATTAGAGTGCAGCTGATAGCCAAAGGAACAACAACAAAATCTGAATATTTCTTCAGAGGGACACCGTTAATGAACGTGACAAGGTCTTCCTTGATTTTTTTTATAATAGTATTGTGCTTGTAAATAGATAGTCAAAGTGCACCTGTAATAGTTCGGATATGTGATACTTCCTGGTGTTCTTTCTTAAACTAAATTAACAATTCTGTCTCTTTATTATTGACTAATTAGATACCTTTCCAGTATGTGGTAAATTGTTGTTTCTAACTTTATGGGACTAATGCAATACCCTTCTAGGTCATGGTGAATGGTTCTTCAGATATAACATCAACAGTTGGGCCAAAAGTGCGGATTTGGAAGGATTCTGCTGAAGCACAAGGAATCTACCAGTGCATCGGGAGGAATAAACATGGAGAAAATTTCTGAGCAATCATATCACAGTAGCAATTTCAGGTGGGAAAATAAGAATATCAAACAGTTTTTGGATTGGAATAAAGTGAAGAGAGTTACTTCCTTATTCTGTAGGGACCAAAGTAGCAAAAGTTCCTTAACAGGCCAGTTTTCCCTTATTAAGTAATAACAGTACCATGCCTTGAAAAGAGAAAGAATGGAACGTTTATTAACTACTTCCATGTTGGTTTCTGATTAAGACTTGTTGGAACCTTAATATATCTTTTTAGGCCTACTCCAGACTTACTTTTTTCACCAGATTACGGTCAGCTAGCCTTTATGACACTTGAGGCTGAAGTAACCAGGGAAGAATCTGAGCAACCGATACACGTGAATAGCTCCTCATCAGTCATTGAAGTGATCAAGGGAGATAAGGTCCTGTTGAAGTGTAGGAAAAACAAGATGGCGAACTTAACAGATGAGTTCATGTGGACTTCACAGGATATCGATTTTCATCAAGGTATCTTTATACATATATACTGTATGTATGCATGTATGTATGTATGTATGTAGGTATATAATTATGCTATGCAACAAAATACAGTATGCATTCCCTATGTGCCTATTTTCATAATCCCTGGAAAAAAAATATATCAAGGCACCATAAATTCCCAGGGCAATAACTTCTCATAATCAAAGAAACTATATATATAAAAGAATTCCACTTGAAGGTCAAAATTCATTACAGAGAACATCACAAAGCAAGAAGAAGAATTTTCAGAAGTCTTGGAATGGAGATTGGACCCGGACCTTCTCAAGTACAATGGCACAAAGATCAGATGTCTGAGCTCTGACGAGAGGCTGATAATTGTCCAAGGTAAAGGAGTCAACATAAGCATTAAAACTGAGTTTACAAATGGAGTTTAATGATATTCACATCCGTTTGAAGTCTGGCCAGGTTATACTCTGGATATTCATTGTTGCAGTTATATTACTTCAATTGTTCTTTTTCTATTTGGTCAGAATATTCACAGCCATATATTTTCCAATATGCATTCAATCTCTCTGCTGGTAGTTACTGCATTACATCATAATCAAAATAATTTGCTATGAGTAAAGCGTGTCAGTAAACTACATTATAAGATGACAGAAAATACAGCCACCATACCAGCCAAAGAGAGAAGTTAAACAACCCTTGAGATACAGATGAAGGAAGAAATTTCCTCTATGCAAGGATATTGTAGTAAGGCTTGATCAAATCCGTTACCTTATGATACAGTACTTTTCCCACAATATGTAGAATATTGCTAACCTTAATGAGTACAAAAAGGCAAAGAGGAGAGGCAAGAACTTAGGTACCAATAGATCTTCGTAGGTCAGTTGCCAAAGTTTCGTAAGCAGAACCGATTTTCCTTAATGACACGTCATCTATTTTTTCCAAGGAAATGAAACTTTTTTTTTTACAATGTTTTAATGTTGAATGTAGTTGTATAAAGAAAAAAAGATTAGAGATGGGAGTCAAACTAGTAAGGCTAATCTTTAAAAATAATGATATAAAAACTGGGCGAAAGAGGATTAACGAAAGTATCATACTAGGAGCTATTGCATGCTACACACTTTAAACTTTGAGCAGTAAGAAAATAAACTTCTATTAGATTCATAAAGGGATTCTGCAGGGAGGTAGAGACATCCTAGACTCCATTTAGATCTACCATGATGAATAGCGTTGATTCTCTTGGAATTTAAGAAGTAGTTTTTGAACTGCAAGTTGAGTTTGTAGGTTATTCAAATCATCACTCACAAATGTAAAGAATAAATTGTTAAATTTCTGGGTCATTTATAGTCTTTAAGGTTTTAAAGAGATACAGATAATGAATTGAGAATGAACTCTCATATATACATATAATATATGCAACATTAATTAACTTCAGCTTTAGCTTTATTAAGGGCTATTTTTCTTGCCGCACTTGCTTTATATTCTTATACTTTACCACTGTTTTTGCTTCATTTGTTCCATCTTGCAACCTAGTCTTCTAACTTTAACCTATTAGTGTAACTCTATAGTTTTACCATATGTGCACTTGGTGCTGTATGGCCCCATAAGCCCATTTCTGGGCTAATAGCTCAAATCCCTAAATCCAATCCTATTTCCATAAAAATTACCACAGAGGCCCAGGCACCTAAACTTGTGGCACACGAGGCCTTTGAAAAGGTCGTCGAAGGTATCGGGAGTCTGGATCTGGGGACAGTGGTAAATTTCTCATGCAGAGCTACAGGAGTTCCAGATCCCATCATCAGGTGGACGAAGGTAGGTGATAAGATGTGTCCAGAACTTTGAGTTGTATTGAACTCGCGTGCATCCAATTCCAGCAGTTCATTGGTATTCGTTAGGCATAGATTACTCTAATAAAGATTGATTGAGCTGAAAGAGAAATGCGCCCCACAGAAACATACATTTTCACCATAAAATTAAAGTTACACTTGAAATTTATTAAATAGTTTTTTAGCTATGATTTTAATACTACAGAAAACCTTGCGTAGTAACATAATAAAGAAATTGTCTATTCAGACCAACCATGGTAGGAATAAGGTGAAATTTGAATGGCTGAGAATATTTTAACAAATCCCATGTGCAGTGTGTATATAAGATGTCCTATTATGCCATATAAATAAAACTACTGTATGTTAGGGATGATAATATGATGTAGCTTCTTTAGTTAAGTTTAGTAAAAAACTCATGATAGGGATTATAACAGTTTTAGGTACTGTACAACTAGGTAAAGCATTACCATTCAAGAAATCTAGTTGCCATTCAGCTGGATTATCTAAGAAGTGTTTCGTGACGTAAAAAGACGATAATGCCTGTGTTCTTTACAGTTCATTTCATATCAACTTCCAAAAGTTGATTTTGAAATGTGTTAAGCTATTTACGAACCAGTAATTGTGCATGTTGATATAGACTCTTTGGTCAGAAAAATAAACAGATTTTCTACCTTTCATTACAATCCCATCAATGTTTCATAAATGATTTTCAGGACGATGAACCACTGAAGGATGAACGCCCACGGGTGAAGATTGAGGGTTCTACCCTAAGCCTTTACCTGACCCGAGAAAGTGATTCTGGTCTCTACAAATGCAATGTATGTATTGTACAGCTTTAGATTTTTTACTTGAAAATAGAGTTATGAGCACGAGAAAACATAAATTGCAGATATCCAAGATTTCATTAAACAATCAAATAAGATCTTAACAGAACCTTGATTGATATGTAACCTTTCTATATGCTAAGTTATTATAAAAAAGTCTTCCAGTCTATTTATTAAAAGAAATCAATGGAAAGTGGTTAATTATGATTCAGTAGTTACCACAGAGACACAGTATTTTTGCCCAATTATATCATGTAAGCTTTGTACATAGGTCCCTAAATCCTTTAAGGAGTGTCCACTCAACTGGGCAGTGTTTGACAGGCAAACATTGTAACAAGAATGTATGAAAAACAGCAATGAATACCGATGACGTCAGAAGCGAGAACACTACAGGTGAACAACCTCCCTACCATGTACAAGTGTTCGTAATTTGCCAAGGAATTATGATACTGACAGGCATAGGATTCCAGAAGTAATATGTTTATGTTATAAAATCTAGCTGTTTGTCACACATAAATGGTATCTTCATGTTTATGAATATTTGTATCATCTAAAGTATGCTGGAGTTCATTCTTGTTTACTTTTCCTGAAGTCTAATTCGCAGCCATCTTGCATTTTATGTAAAATTGTTACATGGATTTCCCATGCAGTTTTTCCAAAATGTAGTAATTGTAATGTTTAAAACGGACTATTTTTGGGTGAGATGGCCATGTCGTCCTGATGGAAGTTCCTTAAGGTAGCTTCCTAAGGGATATATGTACTACAGTGATATTCCTAGAGGATTTTACCTTTAGGTATCCAGAATCCTAACTCCTGGCACGAATATCCTTAAATTTTCTCTCAAGGATATCGTATAATATCAGAGGACGTATTCTTGACACGCCATATAGCAATCTGCACCCCTAATAGCGTTTACGCTTCGAGGAGGTGTGGCAGAATAGAAGGGGAGCCGTATCAAGGTTACCCCCGTTCTCGTACTACTATTGAGTATGACAACAGCGCCATTTCCACGATGGCGGACATTCCTTGTAGCATTGAGCATGGGGCTACAGATACAGTACAACGGGAGGGATACTGTGAAGATCTTTTCTTTTTTAGAGGAGATGGGTGGGTCCATCAGGACCACATGGCCATCTCACCCAAAAATAGATTTTTTGCTTTGCTCAAAATCCATTTTTTGGGTTCAAGCCATGTCGTCCTGATGGAAGCATACCAGAACATTAGTGTATCTGTGGATTTTCATCAGTGCCTTAACCTCGGAACAACATTTTCTATGGTCATGGGGACCAATCGAGACAAGTGACGTCACCGTTATCCGTCATCATCACTAATCATAAACAATGTTAGTGCTTCCTGCCTCCTACAGGGAAGAGTCATTGTGTATCCCACTCAGCCTATTTGCCGTAGCCTTCCTTACAATATTAAATTATAGAGTTTCCTGATCAGGAAGACTCAAGGATAAAGGCTCTACCCTTTAAGGGTTAGGAGTGTATCACCCCTGCCTTGAAGCTATTTAATATTGTAGAGTAATCCGAATACTGATTTCTAATCAGGATATTGAAGAAATTATATTCATTCAATATGGGATTGGGTTCAGCAAATGCCTGTGTATGGATATCTAAGATATATTGGAAATAACTACTAGTATAAAATATATAGTGGTTTTTTATCTGCAGTATATTCTATACTGTAGATATACTGGCTACCTGTATAACATATACTGTAGTTCAGCCGGCATGTTGCCGACATAGCTAGGTCTTGCCAGCATATCTAGTATGCTAGCTAGAGAGAGAGAGATAGCATGGAGTAAAGGCTACTCCTTTACTGTGTATGTATACAGTAATGAAAGATGTAAAAGTCTAATCTTACTGCCTTTCTCCAGAAAGAAGGTTCTAATGGAAGGGGAGAATGTACCATTCAGGCTTCCATCCAACTACAGTACTATTGCCGGCAAAGTGCCGCCAATATACTGCCGGCAGGCTAGCCTCCGGCAGTATCAGTACATCAGTGTGCTGCCATCTAAGTCAGCACTTATCTGCGCCGGCCTGGCCGGCGGTATTCCGGCAACAGAACCTGTGGATAGCAGTCCAAGGGAGAACTGAAGAACCTTGGGGACAGAAAGGGACTTCCCACTCACAGCCATCATGGTTGCCGGCAGCCGCCAGTTGCCGGCAGCCATCCGACAGATAATGTGGCTGCCAGCAGTATGCACTGCCGCCAGCCATGGTTACTGACATTCAACATGGCTGCTGACAGTTGTCATGGCTAGAGAGGGAGTCTGGCCGGCTCCGGCAACCTACCAGCAATGGTAAGGTTGAAAGATGCCGGCCCAATGAAAGACAATGGCTAGGCCATCAAAAGTGGACAGAGGGGTAGGGAACAGGGTCCTGTATAGCGTGTGAAAGGAACTGGCAAAATTGTCAGTCCTACCACCTCTTAAAAGAAACTCTGTTTCAGTATCGGCGGAATCCTAGGTGACAGGAGAGTCTCAGTTCTCCACCCTAGAGATTGCCGAGACAGTTAAGGGGATGGCGGCATTGCCGCCTCCTCTCAACAAGGGAGAAAACAGAGTTCCAGTGCCACGTCATCCTAGGCAAAAGAAGAATATCACTCTTCAGCCTAGGGGACTGCGGCACAGGACTAGTCCTCTAGTCGCAAGGAGAAGATGGTATCCTACCACAACTTCAAGTGCGGCTAGGGAGGGCTAGCCTCCAATGCCGGCAGCCTAGCCGACAGGGGAATGATGGTATCCTACAACCCACTCGCCCTGCCGACAGGTCGCCAACATAAGACTAAATACTCTGAGATTCTGGCTAAATCCCAAAACCTGCTGGTATACCACAACCAGCGGTTTAAGGGAAGAGACAGAAAAACCCTAGGCTAGTCATGTCTGAATAAAATTCATGGCACGGCCACTAGGGTTGTAGCCTGAAGCTACACTCAGAGGGAAAAGAGATTACCCTTAAATCTCCAAGGAGACGTGTAATGTTTCATATAATTCTAGGAGGTATCAGTCTCCACTTGAATTGAAAAAACAATACACGAGGGTAACCGGGGAAATGTCTGAACGTATAATAAAACGCCTTGATTAGGTTACCTAGGCTAGACGAGATCTTGGTGACCTAAATTACCGAAACTCTAACTATACGATTGACATGGAAAAGGAAAATTATGCACATTATCAAAATCTTTACGAGTATAATTGCCTAAATAGCTAGATAATTAAATAAAGCTATTTAAAACTGGAAATCGTTCGGCTAACTAAATAACACATGCCTAACGAACGACGGCACCCATGGCGCCTCCAGTAAGAAGCCTAGCTCTTAGGCACAATAAATTACTCTAATATCATTGTGAAACAGGAGTTAAAATATACTCATAGTAAAGACCCGATACTCAACTTTCCAGAGGCGGAAGAAGATGGAGAAAGCATAATTATAATCCTGTAAAACGATCTAAAAGTTAGATCCACAGGGAATACCACCGAGCAAAATCGCTACAGAATAAGGAATGTTCGCCATCGTGGAAATGGCGCTGTTGTCATACTCAATAGTAGTACGAGAACGGGGGTAACCTTGATACGGCTCCCCTTCTATTCTGCCACACCTCCTCGAAGCGTAAACGCTATTAGGGGTGCAGATTGCTATGTGGCGTGTCAAGAATACGTCCTCTGATGTTATACGATATCCTTGAGAGAAAATTTAAGGATATTCGTGCCAGGAATTAGAATTCTGGATACCTAAAGGTAAAATTCTCTAGGAATATCACTGTAGTACATATATCCCTTAGGAAGCTACCTTAAGGAACTTCCATCAGGACGACATGGCTTGAGCCCAAAAATGCCATTATCTTTGTTTTCATTCTAATCTTGCTGCTCATCATAGCAATGCTATCTGAATGCATTGGGCTGGAAAAACACTAACTTTTTAGCCCAAAAGTTTGACTGAGTTAAGTACCTGTGTGTAGACATAACTTGTCAGCTTTGTCTGGTGAATGAGTAGCACTGTTTGGCGCCAGATCCATCCTTAAGGTTTTTATGTTTCTAATGTCATCACCAGTCATTCCTGCCACCGTTCATAATCTGGTAACGATTTTTGCCCATCAGACAGTGCCCGGTCATGTGGATGCACCCTTATGCTTCTTCACCATCTATTTCTTTCACACTGGTATCCACAGGTATCTAACAGAGCTGGATGGGAACATGACTATGTGAATCTCATTGTGGCCACTGGATATCATTCTCCCGTTGTTATTTACGTAATCTTGGGCCTTTGCATCATTGCCCTTGTCTGTGGGATTGTCGCACATTTCGTAAGAAAAGATGTATGGAAAGGCGTTTTTGTATTTTTTCTTTGATGACATGATTGATAACACTATTAATTTACTTTTAATCCTCTGTACCTTTTCCCTCCTTTTTTCTTTATTACCTCATAATCAATGCTAGTCCCACAGTTACATTCAGTTGGCTGATTTATTACTCTATACTATACAGTGTATATACCCTAAACTTATTTCCTTCAGTCGCGCTAGTTTAACTTGGTTGTCTATCACCTACTAATAATACCTTTGTTATTCATCGAAATATATATAGTATTAGTCTTTCATTGCATCCACAGATCTAATATCTAGCCACTACATGTGTCAACATAAATATGTGAGCAAACTATGCGTCCAACACATTCACTCTACCTCATGGCTAGAATGTTGACAACTGAAATACAAGAAAATGCTCTCACTTAGATAAAACAACGATGATATATACTAAGACTATAAAGTGAATATAACATAATACATTCCTAATTACCTCTGCTTTCATATACTTGCATAGGTTAGGCAAATGATAATATAGATAACACAACTATACACACATAAAATATCTAAGGTACACTCTATATGCTCTATCTTTTTGATCCCCTAGCTTTGCTTTAGTTTTTATAAGACATTTGCCAATAATTTTCATGTTAACTCCTTTCATTATTTTTAAGGCAATTAATAACCTTAATCTTCATCTTAAGTTACCAAAGTTCTTGATTAAATCCTGCCTTAGTTATCCATGAATTTACTCTTTAAGCTATCACATTTCTAGATTGAATCCTACTCGTTAGTTTCCAAAGTATTTGACATTCCCCTTCTGTAAATTATAAGAAAAAAAAAGCCAAGGTATCTTAGTTTCTCATCTTGCATGACTGAGAGAGGAAGAAATAAGTTAAATTCTCTTATATGATCCATAGAAAAGAAAGAGGAATTTTATGCTAGAAGAGGTGGAGCAGTTCATGAAAGGCGCGCCGGATCGTCTCAACCCCGAGTTAGGGCTCACCCAACAAGCTCATCTCTTGCCTTGTGATATGCAATTTGAGATAGCAAGAAGCCGCATTGAGTTTGGTACGTATTGGATTCTTTGTTAATTACCTATTTATTATTTACTATCATCCATGGAATTTTTTTCTCATTTTACAGCTAAATAAAAAAAAAAGAGCTATGCTTGATTCATACCGAAAAGAATCTGTTGTCACTTTGAACTGATTAATATCACAATTCTATGCAAATATTATGTCTTATCCAAGTCCCTCTTTTAACAGTCAATTAATGTATGTTATTCAATTAACAGGAAAACTCATTGGAGAGGGGGAGTTTGGGCATGTCTTCCAAGCAAAGGTGGATGGCCTTCGAGCAAATGAATTGCAAACAACCGTTGCAGTGAAGACGGCCAAGTCTCGGTCTAATGAAGTGTTCAGGAAGGAGCTCATTGCTGAGGTCAAGATCATGATGCACATCGGCAGACACGCAAATGTCCTCAACTTACTTGGAATTTGTTCAGAAAATTTGGCAACAAAAGGTCAGGAAGCAATAGACGTTATTTGTTTTCAGTGCAACAACAGTTGTCCTTCAGGATCGTGATGGCATTTTAGATATGCGTTTTGTATTTCTATGTTTTGCAAGCTGCACTAAACAACAAAAGATATTTCACAACTTAAATGTAAGGGCTTGCCTTGTATAGAGTGTCTGATTGAGCATGATAGCTTTAGAGTAATAACTCCTGTTTATTTATGAGATTAATGGTGCCATTGTAAGAAACAATATGTTTGTGAACTATATACATCGTATATTGATTTTGAAAATGCTTATCAATGAATAGTAACTGTATTCTTTACTAATAACTTTTTCTTTTGAGGAATCAAGTTTTCTAAAGAATTGGACGCTTTGATTTGACAATAATTTCTCTGCATCTTTTTTAAGTAGCCTATCAGAGCAGGGATAAAGTACAGTAAAGGTATGTCGTTAGAGAAGGGAATGGCAGTAAAATTTATCAGAAACAAAAGACGTGAAATTAATTATGATGGCTCTATATATCACCATATGAATTAAATGGGGAATTGCAAAAACTGGTAAAAAGCTACATGAACTTTTTGTATCTGTATGGAAAGAAAGCTTATGACAGTTTTGCTGCTGTATGTGTTTCTATTTCAATAGACGTGAATAAGTAACATTGCATTCCTGGTATATGTAAGGGCTAAAGAATGCTAGACAGACAGCATCATCGCCAAGGAGAGTGGAGGATGGGGTTGCGATTGAGTCTATTTGTCATGAATTTATTTTGAACAATTTATGTTTGAAACTTCCCTCCTTGACTCAGAGTTAGTAAACACTTTGGTGTCATAAACATCAGTCAGTTTCCTACTAATTATTAATACAAATACATAATATTCATTGGCTTAAATGTCCATGGCCAAGAACAAGTCTGAAGTCATTTTCTTATCAATGAACTCACATTCAAAACCAGAATGAACTGGAAACTAATAATTGCCTGTACAACAGGAGAACTTCTGGTGATAATCGAGTACTGCCGCCATGGCAACCTTCGAGATTACCTCCTACGACACAGGAACAACTTTGTACTGGACAAGAATGCAACCGGACCCCGCAGCCATTCTGATAGGAAAGCTGAATCTTCTGTATCTGCATTGTGTGTATAAATTCTGCATTATTTAAATTTCTCTAGGGACACTAGAATTTATATTCTATACCTTTTTCGTGTTGAATTTTTAGTAAAGGAGTGATCAATAATCTAAAAAATATGTATATATAGATTTGCTGCCTATGTGGATGATTATTATCTCCGCCAAGGTTGTAATATAGAGTCGGTTTAATCTTTTATTTGTCCATGTGTTTGTCTGTGGAAAGGATAACGTCAAAACTACTCGACGGATTTTGACTACATTTTCACCACAGATAGACCTTGGGTCATGGACGACGCCATTAAATTTTGGAGATGATCCGGATCAAGATCATAATTCTGGATCAACTTTGCACTTTTCACCATCTACAGTCAGCATGTGAAAAGAGGGACATGCTGTCCGTAGACTTAAGTTAAATGTTATAGTGGATTCCTCCAGGTTTAGCATATAAAAAATAGTATTTTGTCCATAGACTTGAGTAACATGTTGGCAATATTCACTGGTAGAGGCCTAAAATCTCTGATTGCTCTTGTTTTGATAAATGTTTTCATTAATATTTTCCTGAATATGATATGAACTTACAATATACTTTATCCCCTGATAGATCTTCTCATCACCGGTAATAGTAAATGGCTAGATATAATAGACAAGCGTTTCCTCATAATGATTTGCTTCTTAGATAAAAGTTTTGTTTTTACTGAATCTGGTAATGCCTTTGTTATTGTGTGGCTAAGGGAGTTTTCAATTCTTTTTTTAAGAACTTTAACTTTGTTACTATGCTTTTGCACACATATTTACATAGGAGAGTTAATCAATGATATTCATGAACCAACACAGATTATGATGCCATCTAACTTGGTAGATTTCTTTTGGTACCCTGTTATTTGATGTATCCACAGCAGTATTGTATATCCTGATAACAGTTTCAGATAGATAATTTCCGAAAATTCTATGGTAATTTTATGTTCTTCCCCCCCCAAAAAAAAACATTCTAATTGAAATTTACAAAACAGAGGAATACTATAACTAAATTCCCACAACAGAAATGTTATAAGTTTGTTAAAATGTTATCAAGACCTTTGCAAAATTCCAAGTCAGTATTTGACGATTCAAATGGTACGAAGGTTTTAAAAAATCTTAGTTTGGCCCATCTTCTATATGTAAACTGAATTCTGAAACCGATTTAAAAATGCAAAGGTTAGATTCTTGAATACTGCCATATTGAATCTATTTTCATTGTTGTTGCTCCTCTCCTCGACAGACTGTGTAAGGATGACACTCGCTCCTCTCATCCAGCATCATCTGCTTCAGGAAGTGATGTCAAGAGAGATTCGATGCTGAATGACATGAACCGAGTCATCTAGATCCTCCGTATAACCCCCATCAGTGTACGTATGGCAAAAAGTAGGGAATACACTAAGTCTGAGGTAAAATTAATTCTTATCCTTCATGATAGTGCACTGGTTTACCATTGACTTACTGTATTTCTATATCTTACCTAGTATATTAGTAGCCTACTTTGGTTTACTGGCAAATTTTAATGCAAACAAATTGTAATACGAGCATACATATTTGAACTTGGTTACGAGTATTGCATCCGCTAGCGAGTGTCAGTGTAATAATGATTTGAGGTTTCGAAAAAAACGCCTGTACAGGTACTACGCCAGCTAGGAAGACCACTTAAAAGAAAACACAATCACAGCCTATTGGATGGCTACACTGCCAGGTGGGATCATAGAATTCTCAGTGGCTATTCCACATTGCTATAACCTCTTTCCAGTGCGTCAAGCTGAAAATCTCCGCGTACAGCCTTAGCTACACTTACAACAGCACTTACATGCCACATCATGCCAGCATGAGAAATTTGGACGCCCTTCACCAGCTACTGCATGAGATCATGAGGGAGTGTTGACATGTCTACATGGCAACACTTTTTCATCTAATTTTCATGCCAATTGAATTATCAATTGTATGTATTTATTTTTCATTGTGAATTATTAATTTTGATCCCTTTCTAATGTTCAGCGTTATACATTGTTCCATAATTACCAGTACAAACTTTAAAAAGGAGTGTATACATTTATATATGGATGTGTGGAAGGTATTGAGTGAATTTCCTTTATTTCTTATAGGAAAAATTGTTTTTAATATACGAGCATTTTAGTTTGCGGGTTCGCTCCCAGAACAAATGAGAGTTGTGAACTTAGTTATTACTGTGTATAGGTACAATTTCTTTACTTCATTTCAAGAACTTAGAGTCAAGGTTTTCAGAGGGAAATGCATCCAAAATCATTGGGAAATTGAAAGAGTTTACTTTTATTGTATGTGCCCAATGTCTTAGATGTTCTTATGCACAAAGAGTAGAGATTTCTTAATCATATCTAGTTGACCTGCATTGAAGAGACTCATCTTTACACTTCATCTCCAATCATAACAATCCCTCTTTAAAGTCCAAAAGGATGTTATAATTCTGGAAACTCAAGAAAAAGTAAGGAAAATTTGAGTAAATACTCACTGAAAGGTTGGTTAATCAAACATCAAACAGATATACAGAGGTATCTTGGTATACAAGCAACTCAAAATACAAGCAAACTGGTGTATGAGCATAAAAATTTGAATTAGTATATGAAAATTGTATTAGTCTGCAAGCAAAATTTTCTCTCCTGATTGTAATGTTTGTGGACAAATACTAAAAAGACTAGCACGCAATGCGCAGAAAAGTTGCACATTACCCTAACACCACCCATGTGGTGTTCAAGTGATTTTTACACCAGTTTCGTATGCCTTAGCTCGTATCCGTGCTCCCACGGCTCCCCCTCTGTGCTTAGATATTAAATCTCTCGCTTTCTCTACAGTGCTTGTACTAACATCACCTAATGTTATCTTGCGAGCGTCTGTAGAAGTGTTTCTTGTAAAGTTGTGACTGCGTATTCTTTATAGAATTATGATAGCTATTGTTCAAGCCAAGTTAACAATATTAACAATACAATACAGCATCTAAACAATGGCCCCCCAAGATGATTAAGAAGGATGGTAAGAAGATGATTACCTTGAGGTGATAAAAGAAATTATTGAAAAGCATGATCAAGGTACGTGTGGTGCAAAAACATATAATCGTACAACGTCGATGATTTACATAGTTCTTAGGAAAAAGAAGAAATCAAAGCAACTGATGCTGAGATAAGAGTGCTTACATTGGCGAAACAATGACCACATATTCTTGTTAATGTGGAAAATCTGCTTCTTTTCTAGATCAATGAGAAGCAGTTAGCAGGAGATACGATAACAGAGAACATCTTTTGTGAAAAATTAAAGTTTTTCTATGCTGGCCTTATTAAAGTTTTTCTATGCTGGCCTTATGAAAAATGAGCCTGGTACATCAGCAGACAAAGAAAAGGGAACATTCAAAGCGAGACTTGTTTGAAAACTTCAAGAAAGGAACAGGCATCCTTAATGTCATGGTAAGACTGCAAGCTCTGATGGCAAGGCAGTAGAGGCATTCACTTCCAAATTTGAAAGGTTCACGGATTCCGAGTCTTTCAAGCCTCAGCAAGTGTTCAACTGCAACGAAAACGGTCTGTTCTGCAGGAAGATGTCCAGGAAGAACTTTATTACTACAGAAGAAAAGGAAATTTCCTATCACAAGCCCTTGAAAGACTGTCTAACCCCGATGTTCTGTGCAAAGGCCAGTGGGGTTTACAAAACCAAACCTCTCATGGTGTATCACTCGGAGAATCCACAAGCCTTTAAAAAGAACAAGAGGCAAAAGAAGCAACCTAATGTCATGTGGAGGCTAAACAGCAAGGCTTGGGTAACAAATTTTGTTTGGGAAATGAATCAATGAGGTTTATGGTCCTGAGGTAAAAAAGTAACTTTTGGCCAAGAACCTCATACTCTAAATCATATTGCTTATAGACAGTGCCCCTGCCCATTCATCAACCACGGAAGAGGAGCTAATGGAGGAATTCAGATTCTTTAGAATTAAGTTTCTGCCACTCAACACCACTCCAATTCTCTAACCCATGGATCAGGAGGTGATCTCAAATTTCAAAAAGCTGTATACAAAGGCAATGTTCCAAGGTCACTGAAAGGACCATGCTCACCCTCCGAGAGTTTAGTAAAGAACATTTCCACATCGTCCCCTGACTGAAAGTGATTTATAAAGCTTGGAAAGGGGTCACCAAGAAAACCCTCAACTCTGCATTAAGGAAAATGTGGCCTGAATGCGTTGATGAACGCTATTTAAGGGATTCGAACCCATGCAGGAAGTCGCTGACGATGAAATTGTGTTCATGGGCTAGATAATTGGGTTAGAAGTGAACAAGTATGACATCAGCAATCTTCTGGGTGAGCATAGTGAGCAGTTAATGACCAAGGAGCTGTTGGAGTTGCATAAGGAGCAGCAACAAGAGGTAGCTGAGGAGATTTCATTTGTGGATGAGGAGGAACAGAGTGACAAAACTCTCACTTCAAAGATTCTGAAAATGTGGAAAACCCTGCAAACTTTTTTGTAGAAACACATTACACGGGTTAAGTTTTGGCAGGGTGGGTAACGAATCTATTTAGAGACAATGAGACAAAAGCAGTCGTCTCTAGATAGGTTCCTTGTAAAAGTTGAATGTAAGAGTATAAAAAAAGATGACAAAGTGTCCTAAAGGCTTAATTAAGTGATTCAGTTAGTGATAGTGAACGCCATTCAAGAGAGAGAACTCTCAATATTTTACCAGGAATTTTCATAGAGGGAGATTCTCCCTTCAAGCAGTAACCTCCTCCTCCTCCTCCTTTCTTGTTTCCCTCACCCCAGCCACGACTATCTTCAAAGGTAAAGTTCGAGATAATTTATAAATACTTTCTTTTTTTATGAACTATTAATTTGTATTAATTTCTGATGAATACAGTAACATTACAAAACTTAAAGAATGAGTACATACATGTATTTATGGGTGTGCGTAATGCATTGAGTGAATTCCCTTTATTTCTAATGGGAAAAATTGTTTTGGTTTACGAGTATTTTGTGTCCCGAGGTCGCTCCCGGAAGGTATTAAACTCTGAAACCGAGGTACTGCTGTACAGTACCCTAAATTTCACAATATTGAAAGGATGTACAGTATAGATATAAGATAAGAATTTAAGGAGTGTATGCCTATTCCCTTATTTTTTCTCTACCAACCGCTACCTTTCTCTTCTGCTGTTTTCATACCTCACATTCCGTCTTTCCCGTTTATTCTACTAATGACCAATTTCTTTGGCTCCTACAGTCGCAACCTCCAGCGCATCTGACCATGCCCCTTCCGTATACTCAGACATGACACCCATGAAGGAGAACCTCACTCAGTCTGACCTCATATCCTGGTCATATCAGATAGGGAAGGGGATGGACTATCTTTCTATGAGGAAGGTAAGGAACACTTAATCTATAGAAAGACGAGAGAACACCTGATAACATGAAAGGGTCACACATAATCAAAGAGGAATTGCAGGTCTTTTTCTTGTTAACATTACACCATCAAGTAACAACTCTGACCTACTTCGTTGAAAGAGTTGAGTGCATATATTCTTCATCTGTGTGTTCAGATTTGTATAAAACGTGCAATTTTTTATTTTGAATATAAAATTTAGGCACTCTGGAACACATTGCAATTATACAATTATATTTGAGATAGTAACGTTTTGATTTAAAAAATACAAAGAGCTTTGGTGATTTGTCAAAATTTGAAACTTCATCTAAGAAAGCTAAGGAGACCTTTTCCAAAACGTCATAATTGACTTGAAAGTTCAGTTTGCTAAGAAGTAAAATTACCTTTAATGAAACCAGAAAGAATGTCAGAACTTGACTTTGGAGACCTGCTAAACTTAATTCTGATTGAATTATCTGAGATTAAGTTTAGATTGACCCAACCAGTGTTTATTTGGTAAGCATGATCTCTGCATGGCTCAACGCCAGGTGGAATTGTTTCAATACACAAAGTTCACTCACCATGATACTTCTTAGCCTGTCTTGGTACAGCTTTTCTTAGTAAGTGTTGTGTAATGGGACTCAAATCAGTTTGATTCAGTATAGCTAGGAACAACTCAACGGATTTTGATTTAGCTTTACTCCCTCCGTGTTCACTCACCATGACACTTCTTAGCCTGGCTTGGTACAGCTTTTCTTAGTAAGTGTTGTGTAATGGGACTCAAATCAGTTTGATTCAGTATAGCTAGGAACAACTCAACAGATTTTGATTTAGCTTTACTCCCTCCGTGTTCACTCACCATGACACTTCTTAGCCTGGCTTGGTACAGCTTTTCTTAGTAAGTGTTGTGTAATGGGACTCAAATCAGTTTGATTCAGTATAGCTAGGAACAACTCAACAGATTTTAATTTAGCTTTACTCCCTCCGTGTTCACTCACCATGACACTTCTTAGCCTAGCTTGGTACAGCTTTTCCTAGTAAGTGTTGTGTAATGGGACTCAAATCAGTTTGATTCAGTATAGCTAGGAACAACTCAACAGATTTTAATTTAGCTTTACTCCCTCCGTGTTCACTCACCATGACACTTCTTAGCCTGGCTTGGTACAGCTTTTCCTAGTAAGTGTTGTGTAATGGGACTCAAATCAGTTTGATTCAGTATAGCTAGGAACAACTCAACAGATTTTGATTTAGCTTTACTCCCTCCGTGTTCACTCACCATGACACTTCTTAGCCTGGCTTGGTACAGCTTTTCTTAGTAAGTGTTGTGTAATGGGACTCAAATCAGTTTGATTCAGTATAGCTAGGAACAACTCAACAGATTTTGATTTAGCTTTACTCCCTCCGTGTTCACTCACCATGACACTTCTTAGCCTGGCTTGGTACAGCTTTTCTTAGTAAGTGTTGTGTAATGGGACTCAAATCAGTTTGATTCAGTATAGCTAGGAACAACTCAACAGATTTTGATTTAGCTTTACTCCCTCCGTGTTCACTCACCATGACACTTCTTAGCCTGGCTTGGTACAGCTTTTCCTAGTAAGTGTTGTGTAATGGGACTCAAATCAGTTTGATTCAGTATAGCTAGGAACAACTCAACAGATTTTTATTTAGCTTTACTCCCTCCGTGTTCACTCACCATGACACTTCTTAGCCTGGCTTGGTACAGCTTTTCTTAGTAAGTGTTGTGTAATGGGACTCAAATCAGTTTGATTCAGTATAGCTAGGAACAACTCAACAGATTTTAATTTAGCTTCACTCCCTCCGTGTTCACTCACCATGACACTTCTTAGCCTGGCTTGGTACAGCTTTTCTTAGTAAGTGTTGTGTAATGGGACTCAAATCAGTTTGATTCAGTATAGCTAGGAACAACTCAACAGATTTTGATTTAGCTTTACTCCCTCCGTGTTCACTCACCATGACACTTCTTAGCCTGGCTTGGTACAGCTTTTCTTAGTAAGTGTTGTGTAATGGGACTCAAATCAGTTTGATTCAGTATAGCTAGGAACAACTCAACAGATTTTAATTTAGCTTTACTCCCTCCGTGTTCACTCACCATGACACTTCTTAGCCTGGCTTGGTACAGCTTTTCCTAGTAAGTGTTGTGTAATGGGACTCAAATCAGTTTGATTCAGTATAGCTAGGAACAACTCAACAGATTTTAATTTAGCTTTACTCCCTCCGTGTTCACTCACCATGACACTTCTTAGCCTGGCTTGGTACAGCTTTTCCTAGTA
The DNA here is from genome assembly GCF_036898095.1 of Palaemon carinicauda. Classification (NCBI taxonomy): domain Eukaryota; kingdom Metazoa; phylum Arthropoda; class Malacostraca; order Decapoda; family Palaemonidae; genus Palaemon; species Palaemon carinicauda. The sequence goes on along the minus strand of NC_090734.1, from coordinate 116,126,658 downwards.
AGTGTTGTGTAATGGGACTCAAATCAGTTTGATTCAGTATAGCTAGGAACAACTCAACAGATTTTGATTTAGCTTTACTCCCTCCGTGTTCACTCACCATGACACTTCTTAGCCTGGCTTGGTACAGCTTTTCTTAGTAAGTGTTGTGTAATGGGACTCAAATCAGTTTGATTCAGTATAGCTAGGAACAACTCAACAGATTTTGATTTAGCTTTACTCCCTCCGTGTTCACTCACCATGACACTTCTTAGCCTGGCTTGGTACAGCTTTTCCTAGTAAGTGTTGTGTAATGGGACTCAAATCAGTTTGATTCAGTATAGCTAGGAACAACTCAACAGATTTTGATTTAGCTTTACTCCCTCCGTGTTCACTCACCATGACACTTCTTAGCCTGGCTTGGTACAGCTTTTCCTAGTAAGTGTTGTGTAATGGGACTCAAATCAGTTTGATTCAGTATAGCTAGGAACAACTCAACAGATTTTTATTTATATTTACTCCCTCCGTGTTCACTCACCATGACACTTCTTAGCCTGGCTTGGTACAGCTTTTCTTAGTAAGTGTTGTGTAATGGGACTCAAATCAGTTTGATTCAGTATAGCTAGGAACAACTCAACAGATTTTGATTTAGCTTTACTCCCTCCGTGTTCACTCACCATGACACTTCTTAGCCTGGCTTGGTACAGCTTTTCTTAGTAAGTGTTGTGTAATGGGACTCAAATCAGTTTGATTCAGTATAGCTAGGAACAATTCAACAGATTTTGATTTAGCTTTACTCCCTCCGTGTTCACTCACCATGACACTTCTTAGCCTGTCTTGGTACAGCTTTTCTTAGTAAGTGTTGTGTAATGGGACTCAAATCAGTTTGATTCAGTATAGCTAGGAACAACTCAACAGATTTTGATTTAGCTTTACTCCCTCCGTGTTCACTCACCATGACACTTCTTAGCCTGGCTTGGTACAGCTTTTCTTAGTAAGTGTTGTGTAATGGGACTCAAATCAGTTTGATTCAGTATAGCTAGGAACAACTCAACAGATTTTAATTTAGCTTTACTCCCTCCGTGTTCACTCACCATGACACTTCTTAGCCTTGCTTGGTACAGCTTTTCCTAGTAAGTGTTGTGTAATGGGACTCAAATCAGTTTGATTCAGTATAGCTAGGAACAACTCAACAGATTTTAATTTAGCTTTACTCCCTCCGTGTTCACTCACCATGACACTTCTTAGCCTGGCTTGGTACAGCTTTTCTTAGTAAGTGTTGTGTAATGGGACTCAAATCAGTTTGATTCAGTATAGCTAGGAACAACTCAACAGATTTTGATTTAGCTTTACTCCCTCCGTGTTCACTCACCATGACACTTCTTAGCCTGGCTTGGTACAGCTTTTCTTAGTAAGTGTTGTGTAATGGCACTCAAATCAGTTTGATTCAGTATAGCTAGGAACAACTCAACAGATTTTGATTTAGCTTTACTCCCTCCGTGTTCACTCACCATGACACTTCTTAGCCTGGCTTGGTACAGCTTTTCTTAGTAAGTGTTGTGTAATGGGACTCAAATCAGTTTGATTCAGTATAGCTAGGAACAACTCAACAGATTTTGATTTAGCTTTACTCCCTCCGTGTTCACTCACCATGACACTTCTTAGCCTGGCTTGGTACAGCTTTTCCTAGTAAGTGTTGTGTAATGGGACTCAAATCAGTTTGATTCAGTATAGCTAGGAACAACTCAACAGATTTTTATTTAGCTTTACTCCCTCCGTGTTCACTCACCATGACACTTCTTAGCCTGGCTTGGTACAGCTTTTCTTAGTAAGTGTTGTGTAATGGGACTCAAATCAGTTTGATTCAGTATAGCTAGGAACAACTCAACAGATTTTGATTTAGCTTTACTCCCTCCGTGTTCACTCACCATGACACTTCTTAGCCTGGCTTGGTACAGCTTTTCTTAGTAAGTGTTGTGTAATGGGACTCAAATCAGTTTGATTCAGTATAGCTAGGAACAATTCAACAGATTTTGATTTAGCTTTACTCCCTCCGTGTTCACTCACCATGACACTTCTTAGCCTGGCTTGGTACAGCTTTTCTTAGTAAGTGTTGTGTAATGGGACTCAAATCAGTTTGATTCAGTATAGCTAGGAACAACTCAACAGATTTTAATTTAGCTTTACTCCCTCCGTGTTCACTCACCATGACACTTCTTAGCCTGGCTTGGTACAGCTTTTCCTAGTAAGTGTTGTGTAATGGGACTCAAATCAGTTTGATTCAGTATAGCTAGGAACAACTCAACAGATTTTAATTTAGCTTTACTCCCTCCGTGTTCACTCACCATGACACTTCTTAGCCTGGCTTGGTACAGCTTTTCCTAGTAAGTGTTGTGTAATGGGACTCAAATCAGTTTGATTCAGTATAGCTAGGAACAACTCAACAGATTTTGATTTAGCTTTACTCCCTCCGTGTTCACTCACCATGACACTTCTTAGCCTGGCTTGGTACAGCTTTTCTTAGTAAGTGTTGTGTAATGGGACTCAAATCAGTTTGATTCAGTATAGCTAGGAACAACTCAACAGATTTTGATTTAGCTTTACTCCCTCCGTGTTCACTCACCATGACACTTCTTAGCCTGGCTTGGTACAGCTTTTCCTAGTAAGTGTTGTGTAATGGGACTCAAATCAGTTTGATTCAGTATAGCTAGGAACAACTCAACAGATTTTAATTTAGCTTTACTCCCTCCGTGTTCACTCACCATGACACTTCTTAGCCTGGCTTGGTACAGCTTTTCCTAGTAAGTGTTGTGTAATGGGACTCAAATCAGTTTGATTCAGTATAGCTAGGAACAACTCAACAGATTTTGATTTAGCTTTACTCCCTCCGTGTTCACTCACCATGACACTTCTTAGCCTGGCTTGGTACAGTTTTTCTTAGTAAGTGTTGTGTAATGGGACTCAAATCAGTTTGATTCAGTATAGCTAGGAACAACTCAACAGATTTTAATTTAGCTTTACTCCCTCCGTGTTCACTCACCATGACACTTCTTAGCCTGGCTTGGTACAGCTTTTCCTAGTAAGTGTTGTGTAATGGGACTCAAATCAGTTTGATTCAGTATAGCTAGGAACAACTCAACAGATTTTAATTTAGCTTTACTCCCTCCGTGTTCACTCACCATGACACTTCTTAGCCTGGCTTGGTACAGCTTTTCTTAGTAAGTGTTGTGTAATGGGACTCAAATCAGTTTGATTCAGTATAGCTAGGAACAACTCAACAGATTTTAATTTAGCTTTACTCCCTCCGTGTTCACTCACCATGACACTTCTTAGCCTGGCTTGGTACAGCTTTTCCTAGTAAGTGTTGTGTAATGGGACTCAAATCAGTTTGATTCAGTATAGCTAGGAACAACTCAACAGATTTTAATTTAGCTTTACTCCCTCCGTGTTCACTCACCATGACACTTCTTAGCCTGGCTTGGTACAGCTTTTCCTAGTAAGTGTTGTGTAATGGGACTCAAATCAGTTTGATTCAGTATAGCTAGGAACAACTCAACAGATTTTGATTTAGCTTTACTCCCTCCGTGTGGCTCCTCATATTTTGATTCCTATCCAAATCAGCTTCAGTTAAAATAAAAAACTCAGTTAGGCTTGATTTCATTTGGGCAAACTTGAGTCTGTACAATTTGCTCAGTTTGTATTTGCCTGATCTTGAACATGGGCTTCCTAGTGATCTTTTCAGATCTATAAAGAAATTAGTAATTATTCTCTTATATCCCTCATGTTAAATGATAAAAGGCCATAATCTATTCTTTTACATGAGAATCGTTCATTTAATCTCTCTTATCAGGATAGCCCTAATTTAGGTCATTGCCCTTTTACAAAACCACGGGAGTAACTTTTAATCCCTCTTTGGATGTTAACTTTCCTGCAAAATAAAATGTGAATACCAAGCTTCAAGAGAAGTTTTACCATTTGATCTAAAGAGAAACTGATAATAGTTGTTGCTTTTGATCACTCTATTACCAGGTGGTTCATGGTGACCTGGCTGCTCGCAACATTCTTCTCGACGAGAGATATATTGTCAAGATCAGTGACTTCGGATTTGCCAAAGATGTTTATCATAAGAACTACATGAAGAGTGGGCAGAGTTCGGTAAGGTATCTTTGAAGTGAGAATGAAAATATAAAGAGGTAATCTATGCTGATCTGATTGAAAAGTCCTACTTAAGTAATTGTAGAGGACTTCTTAATAGAGAAAAAATCCCATAATCATCTCATGAATGGTTTCACCTAAAAAATGTGATGATTATTTCATTAAGAGCTGTGTTGTAGTAATTCCATGATGATATACACATTGATGGAATAATAACAATTCACGTCTCTAATGTTTGAGGCATTGGAAAAACAATTCATAGTCTCTGAAAAATGAACGTATGACTTAACCATCAAGAAGAAAAATGTTACCTTTCCTTTCCAGTGCCTGATGCCAGTGAAATGGATGTCCCCTGAATACCTGAAGGATCAAATCCGTTCAATCCAAAGCGACATCTGGGCGTATGGCGTCCTTTTGTGGGAGATATTCAGCCTAGGGGAAACCCCTTACCAGGGTTTCATCATTGACGACACTTTCATGGAGAAGATCGAGAATGGTTACAGGCTTCCGTGTCCAAACTTTGCACCCGAAAAGGTGTAAGTCTCAAGTTTTACTCATTACAATACTTCTTCGTGAGTCACTTTAGACATAGTGGAGCCAAATTCTTTATATATATATATATATATATATATATATATATGTGTGTGTGTGTGTGTGTGTGTGTGCATATATATATATATATATATATATATATATATATATATATATATATATATGATAGATTTTGCACATTTAAATGTGTTTTTTCATATTTAAATAAGCCATATATTTTTGATACATTAACGTCTGGATTCTCTTATTTGGATATATATATATATATGTATATATATATATATATATATATATATATATATATATATATATACATATATTTGTATATATATATATATATATATATATATATATATATATATGTATATATATATGAGAGAGAGAGAGAGAGAGAGAGAGAGAGAGAGAGAGAGAGAGAGAGAGAGAGAGAGAAGAAGAAGAAGGACTTTGCAGATGAACTCCCAGAGCAGTAAAACTTACAGAGCATTAGTTTTTTTATACTTCTACATTGAAGTTTGCTCAGAAGTGCATTGAAACCCCCTATGCACCATGACTTATTTGTCCCTGTCTAACAAACACAGCTTCAGTTCCTGAATAACAACGCCATTGTTTTCAATAAATCCTTCACACCATCTATCCAACTGTCCAGTTTATTTGAACCCTCCCTCTCCTCCTACCTCCAAGCAATTACAACAGACACATCCTTTCTATTAACGTATCGTCTTCCATTCTTTCCACATGACAAAACCACTTCCAAGTACTCTGTCCCATCCTTTCACCTATGCTAACCTTTTTATCATCTTTGTATTTCACCATATTTTTCTCTCTGTTTTTTCTTTTTTTTTACATCATATTATGGTATGCCAACATCGTCTTAAAAGCTTTTGACCTTTTTTTCTTGCATTTACATTTAACATCCACATTGTTAGCTCAACATTGCCTACATACATTTGTCTTCATGGTGGACTTCTTTTCACTTCTAAATCTTTTATATATGCCATACCACATTACTTGTCTTGCCTATCTATGATTCTTCTCTTATCTACCAACATCTATCATAATACTTCGCAAATGCTTTTGCAAAACAAAAACTTCCCTTCTCCAGTTATTCATGTTTCCATTATTACTCGATCTTCCTGATGTCCACCATCTCTTGTAGCCTTGCTTTAGCTGGTACTGTATTCACTATAATACTTCTTAAAAACACCTTCAAAATGTTATAATAGTTTCTTTGTGTTTCGATCGATACAATATGTCAATCGGCATTTGAAATCAAATGGATTACGCTGTTATTCGCAGGTACAATATGATGCGTGATTGCTGGCAGGTAGATCCAATGGCCCGACCTCCCTTCTCAGATCTGGTGAAGAAGATGATTCGCTTGTTGAGTTCCAGAGAAAGAGAGGTAAGGCATGGGGTTTTTCGTTGACGAATGATAGAATTTCTTAAACAAAAATGTATTGCCGTACGTGAAAATGAAAAGATCAACACGTGAAAAAGAGGAAAAATGTAGAAGGGGATACTGAAAAGCAAATATAAGGATAAGATTTAGCAATCAGGTAGAAACATATGAGCAGCGATACTAATGTTGTACTCAATTCATAAGAACAAAGACATGAAAGGTACAAATATTCAGAAAAACAGATGGTATGTGTATGTAGAAGTAGATGTTGTTATGTCTTGACTTGAAAACCATGAGCTTCAGGTTACCCTGGGGAAATTGTTTGAATACCAATCACTAAATCCACTCCTAAATTTGGATATTATGAATTTTAGGTCAATACCTTTGCATTGTAGAATAGCAAGTATGGTTGATACATACACCAACCTTACCAGAGCAACGTACACACTGTTGCTTTCATTAAGGTACTATAATATGTAGACATTTGTAGTATGGCTTTTGGGAAGTTAAATGGAGTACTGTACTGTATTTGATATTTTGCCCTCCCTGTGAAAGTAGCAGAGGGTCCTCATAAGAGGCCTGGCAGTCAATGAAAGGAAGAATAGGGGGGATAGTGCCATCAGGGCAGCTCTCATTGTGCACTGATGACGTTTTTAGGCCCCTGGCTACACCTGTTCTTCGTCATTCTACTTTACCTCCATTTCTTTCTTCCATCTTGTCCAGCCTCTTAAGCTATACTTCGTAGTGCAACTTCAGAAAGTTTACCCAGTTTCACTGAGGCGTTTAATGGTTTTCCCAGCCCTAGCACCAGGCTATGGTCTGAATTCCATAAATCATCTCCAATAGGGGAACTTTGCACCTGTTTACACATACTGGGGGCCAATGTACTGTAGCTTCAGTCATCCACTATCTCCTTGGAAGCCCTTGTTTTATTACAGGTCACTTCTTGGCTTTGATAAAGATAATTTCCACGCAAAATCTAATTCCTCTTTGTTGGTGGAACGCTCTTCCAAATTTAGAATATCTACTGGCATGATGACTTAATTTCTTGAACCTGATAGTTAATGTTTTCCTCCTTATAAACTTAAGACATTCCTTGCTGCCTATATTTTACCCAGCTTTCTGTACATTGTTTTTTTTTTTTTTTTTTTTTTTTGTAACAAAGAGGCTTCCCTAGTTGGAGATGAAAGCTAAAAAGGCTCTGGAAAACCTTTTCAATTTTTAACCTTGACTTTCGTGCTAAATTGTTGATTTTGAATTAACTACTGGTGTTCTTTGTAAAACCTTTGTAAAAATCAGAGTTATCAAGTAACCAGATATGTATTTTCTTCTTTTCAAGTACTTCGAAAACATGAACAAACCCTACGACGAACAAAGGATGAGTGAATTCCTAGCATCCATTGTCACACCCAACTATACTAATCTGACGAGCGCTCGGGCAAGAACTCCATCCATTGTCACACCCAACTATACTAATCTGACGAGCGCTCGGGCAAGAACTCCATCGCCATTCGACCCTGAGAACTTGGGTGTGACTTACACTCGTGTGTGTTCTGTGAAAAGTTGCTCTCCCAAGACAAAGCGCACCAGCTTAGGAAGCTTTACAAGTCTTAACAGCAGCTCTGACGAAGATGGTGAAGCAGGGACAGATGGCGGTTACCTGTGCATGAATCCTGTTAAAAATGATAAGATGCCACCAAATCAAGAACCAGTTTTGTCTTGATATTCCTGCCGAGGAGAACGTTCCATTTTCTATAATATATCTGGGGTGTTTGAATCAATGTGTAAGTTTCCAGATAGTGTGTTCTTTTGTAGAGATTGTGTAACAGGTACCGTTATGTAAACTCAATGACCTTCAAAGATGAATTCTCAATGAGTCTCCATCAAGAGGCTACCAATAGGGATTATCATCTGATTAACTGAAAAAACCGGTTCATTATATACTGTAGGCCTATGTGTTGGAGGTGTTTAAAATTATAGCAAGAACGTTGTCAGGTTTATGATACTTAGAACTCCTATATCTGGACTCAGTGTGATTTTTATCATTATTGTCTCGTTAGGAAAATAGTAAGAAAGGAGTTGATTGGAACGTATTTTCATCGTTTATAACTTGCTTAAAATAATGTTTTTTTTTTTTTTTCCATCTGGATTGGCCTTTCTCAGACTTCCTCTATTTTTGATAGGGACTAGTTCTATTCCCTACGACCGCGTATTTTCTAGTTCGTATTAGTACTTGAGTTTCTGTACTGCAGGTTTCTATTAATAATGTCCCCCGGGTATAGTAAATAGATGATATTTTTCAACTAACTCATATACAGTACAGTAAACTTTTTGAAGTAAAGGCTGGTCCACACGCTACGTTTTGCACAACCTTTTGTCTGCACAGTTCAAGACGTTGCAGATAAAACGTTGCATGTGGACAGGAAAACAGCGCAGTTTTGACTCCAGCGCAAGACGGTACAGTTGCAGCGATGACTGAGCTAGGAGAGCATAGATATCCATGAACTGTGTAGACAAGTCGGTACGTGCAGACGGTAGCACTGTCTTTTGTCTCATTTTGGGCCTCAGTTTTAATTCAACAAGCGACAATGGCCGACTTTAGGCAATGTTCTCGAGAGTTCCTCACAGAATTTATTGCATTGTACGAAAGTTTCCCATGCATTTGGTGTGTCAAATCAAAGGATTAAGTAACCGGGATATAAAGGGGAAGGCTTATGAAAGCTTAGTGGAAAAATTCAAAGAAATTGATAAAAATGCCAACAGAGACATGGTGGTAAAAGAAATAAATTCTTTGAGAAGTGTTTACCGCAAAGAATTGGCTAAAGTTAATGTGGTGAAATTGCTGTTCTCATACACGTATTTTCTTTAATGATATGGGGTGTCACTAGTTCCAATAAATTAGTATATGTTTCTATGTCCATTCGCAAGTAATTGCGCCAATCATTAGGCTCATCATGTAGTTCACGCAGTAATTTGATATGGGAGAAATTTTGCCTTTTCAAAAGCCACTTTCGCGACCACTTTGAACGCCGGGTGCTTCTGAGACGTTCCAATCTTTTTTTTTTTTTTTTTATTACAACACAACACGTCAAAATTGACAAAAGGAGTACCTCCTCCATGATGATGTTGACAAAACTGAGTGAAACTCGTGCAAACATCATGGTACCGTGTAAACGCAATAAAATTGTAAGGTTTTCATTCCGTCTTAAGACTGCGCAGACAAATCGTTGTGCAAAACGGAGCGTGTGGACCTGCCTTAAAGTGTAATGAATTACGATATTTTATCATAAATCGTGTTTTTTAATATTAAGTAACATTTTAATAAATAAAAGTAACAAAAAATGCTTTAAAGTATTTCCCATATTCGTTGAATCTTCTTAAGTCTCCAATTGATATAGTATTTTTAGTTTTCTTTCATTTAATAAAAGCAGGTACGTTTTGTTTTAGCAACCTACGTGAGTAATTTTTTAGTCTCGTGTTTCATATGTTTGGTCCTATAAAGATCAGAATTAATCTGATAATAGACTATTGATGTGTTATGACCATATGAAAAACACCGTAACCTTTTGCTGTAATGCTCAGTAGGCTTACCAAAACGTAACTACTGGTCAGGGGATAGTTATTCTTAATGTCATCCAATTCTATTTTTCACTCATGGTAGATATCAATTACCTCAAATCGCATAGCATAGTTTATTTTAAACAAAGGATGAATAAAAGTCTGTATTACGATTGTGTTTATGGTAAGATCTATGAAACGAGATGAAATGAGCACTGAAATCATTTGACAGGTAATTCTTTAGGGTTATGAAAACTTTTGTTTATGACAAACTTTTATTCAGAAAGTCAACTAATAAAGTAGTAATCTAATGTAAGTACAGTATTAAGAACGAAGTTTTTTTTTATCATGAAAATATTCAACCAATGACAAAACAATCACTTGATTAATTCAATACACAATATATATATATATATATATATATATATATATATATATATATATATATATATATATATATATATATATATATATATTTATGTGTGTGTGTGTTGTGTGTATGTACTGTATGGATGTATGTACAACAATAACAAATGCAGAGGGGTTTAGTCCCCAGCTGGACAAAGACCTCAGACCTGTCAATTCGTGTGTGTGGTTTGGTCATTTCTCATCCCCCACGCTGCCCCAATGTGAATTGGTGATGATGGGAGATTTTAGTCTGATCACTCACAGCAAACCAACCTAAATGGGTGACCCTGACTGGTAGTCTACATCTTTGCTGATCATGGTGCTACACCAACCATTTCACTACGTTAAGGTATCCCCTATATATATATTTATATATATATATATATATATATATATATATATATATATATATATATATATGATATTGCATTCTCCATTCTCATCAATCTCTGTCTTTTTTCTATTTATCTTCATCCTAACCTCGTGTGATATTTCATGCATTCTGGTAAGCAAGCATTGCAAATCCTGTTTTTAAATTAGGGACTGATAGACAGTCTAAGCATTTTAAGGATGAGTTCTTTATAAAACATAATGTTTTCTATAAGCTTTCACAGTTGAACGATGCTGTATTGAGTAAGTGAAGAAGTTAAAATCCTATTTTCTTAACTTTATTGCAATCGATCGCATCTTGTGCAGATCTACTTCAAACTTCTGTTCTAAAAGGCATATAATTCTTAAAACTTTGCAGAAATTTTTAAAATACTAAGTTAAAATGATGACAGTATAAGACGAAAGTTCATTTACAATATTGAGAATTTGTAAAGAAGTGTTTAACCCTTTTACCCCCAGATATTTGAAAATTTCCAGCCCTTAACCCCGAGGGGTTAATTTTTTTTAAGCACATTTTGCAGTATATTTTTTCTAAATTACTCCAAAAGCCTTAATTTTCATCATAGAGAGGTCAGGTTGGTCTCATTATCTTGGAAAATGTCTGAGGCTTCTCAAAAAATTATCAAAACTATGCAAAAAAAAATTTAAATAGCATTTTTTTGCAAGAACGTACCGGTACGTCCATGGGGGTAAAGGGATGAGTTTTGTGAAACGTACCAGTACGTCCTTTGGGGGTAAAAGGGTTAAGTTAATAACTTTTTCAAAACATTCATTTAGTTGTAAAACAGTAGTTTGACGTTGGTACGAGCACTGTACAGAGAGATGGATCTTTGGAAGGCATGTTGTTATGTAACTTGTTAGTTTGTTACTGAGTATGTATAGTCTTCATCTTTGTTTTGCATAAATCAGTTAAAGCTTACACATAGTTCCATCAACACTACATGAATCATATGATCACATTCATAGTATTATAATTCTATACATTTGACCTTTGACTTATCCTGTTATTCTTATCTTATCGTCTCTGTTCCCTATTTTTCTTCCTTCTTCTTCATGACGTAAAGTAAAACTCTAGGACCTTTTGCAGGCCTCCTTATTTTCTAATGAGGCATCAAATTTCACACACGCCATGAACAGCGACACTTGCTCGAACTATCTTATTGCAAAAGTTATATTTTTTCTTCCTAATATATCCAATATTTTGAATCTGTCCTTCCCTTTCTTGTCCTTGTTCAGATACTTTAAATGTTTTGTTTCTCATAATTATTTATACTATGGTAAAATCATTGAAGCCTGTTCAACCTCTCCATGCACCGCAATGTTTTCTCCCGCGTAAAAGCTCTGAACAATCAGTTTCTTGGTGTCATCAGTGTAAGTAGACTTATAAGAAAGGTTGTAAGCGAACATGCCAGTTCTTATCTCATTCAGTGTCCGTATTCACTTCAAACACAATTCGAGGTATTATCAAAATGATTGATGTTACCATAGATTGGCTCCGTGTTATCCCACTCCTCGTGGTCAGAGTCAAAATCGTCCTCATCCGTCTCTGCATTTGGAGACTGATTTCCGGTACAATGGGGGTTCATCTGATCAGGAAAGTTTTTGCTACCAAGAGTTCCAGATAGGTTGTTCAAATTGTTCCGCTCCGTCTCCATACTTTTCTGTGGTGGGAAATTCTGGGAATCGCTGGGGCCATGCACCTTTTTTATTGCTCTTCCCAGTGCAATGGCCAATGCAACAGACACCAAGAGAAGAGCTGCACACCCTGCTGCAATGCCATACATAATCAACTCATCCCAGTCTTCAAGGAAAATTGATTTCTGCATATCCTTTTCATGGTTGAAAGTTTTATTCAGGATGAGATTTCGAGGGGCCTGGCCTTCATCTTGTTTCTCTTGATTACTGGTTGTGACTGAAGGACATGGAGTAGGAGTAGGACAAGGCTTACTTTTAGGGCAAGCCGTTGTTGTAGGAGGACTGGGTACATAAGGACAACTTGTTGTTGGACAAGGAGGACAAGTCTTTTCCACAGGAGTTGGACAAGGGAAGATTGTTGATGTAGTGTGGGGAAACGTAGCAAGGTGACTTTTTGGTAAACATGGAGGACACACACTTTCTTCAGGAGCTGGGCTAGGTTCACTTGTAGGACAAGTCATTGTCGTGGGACAAGGAGGGCATGTAATTACACCCGTGGAAGATTCATTTGTCTGGTCCCCTGGCTCATTTTTAGTCTTCACGGTTCTATCTGTAATGAATGCCATAATATTAGTTAATTTTGCATGAGATTTATCAGAGATATGATTTGATACAGGACAAAGAGTTGCTATAATTCTGATACAGTTAAATTTCAAGATTGAAATGCCTGTAACCTTTCAAGAATTTTGACGCAATAAACCAATTTGAATAGCTTACCTAAGTTGCACACACTGAAGACTGTCTTTAGAAAATTTTCTAAATTCTTTTTGGAGTAAATCCTTATGGAATCTATATTCATGCTGGCGATGCCATCGAAAGCAGAAGTAAAACTGTCGATGTCATTCCATAATGTCATTTGCATAGCTTGATTTGTCATCTGGAAGCCCAAGGTTAACTTTTTGGAATGCCGGAGGAAATCCGACGGCACATCAGCAGTTAAATTAAAGCCGATTCCAGTAATCTTCAGTTTATGTCCACTTCTCTTGAGGGTGATCTTACCATTTATAGTTCCATTTTCTTGAAAATAGAGGGCAATGTTTCCCCACGATTCGGGTCCACTATCAATGCTCACGTTCATTCCGGACTTAAAGGGTATATTCCCCGTCCAGACGCCAAGTTGTTCTTCATAGCAATCTGAATAAGGAGACAAAATAGTTAAATGTGTGATACTATTTCGATTTAGATATAGTGTATAATAGTAATATTTTTGATATCCTGAGACAGCAAGTGAATAGTTTAAAAGTATGATCTCTTCATGCTTAAACTTTCTGTCCTACGAACCATTTACTATCTTTTTTATTTATTGATAAAATCGTTCCTGAGAAATGAAACACCTATTTAGTCAATTATATTAGTAATGTAAGTCCTTTGACGAAACTTGCTGTTATACCATAAAGAAGTAATACAGTGTTTCAAGGAATTAAGTTTACAGCAATTTCGTATGAAACATTTTTACTTTTCGTCTAGAAAAATCTAATTAGTTTCACAATATTTTTTTTTTTTTAATAATGAAATTGTCCAGCAAGTTTTTCACGATCCTGGACAAAAGTTTCTTCTGTAGGCCTATCCGTTCTTCGAATACAAGTGGATTTATTAGGATAGACTTGAACGTCCCAATTAAAAAGTTCTCTATTGGTTTTCGTTTCAAAGAAAGATTTCAATAAATATCTGACAGGAAACTATATGAAGGAAGACGGAGAAGATTCCAAAAGGAATCTGTAAACAGGAACGTGTTCTTACCATATCCAGTCTGCTGTGCACTACTACTGGCACAGAGCGATATCAGCAGTGTTCCGCCAAGTAGAAGTAGATGGTTTTTGAAGAATGAGAGGTAGAAGACAAAGCCAGCGGCAGCCATTTTGTAGACTTTAAGGTTTGTTGAACTTCCTTAAAACACACTACGACGTACAGTAGGCCTACAAATAAGGAAAATTGTGAGTTTCTTAGGGTTCTAAGAAATAAAAGGGAACTGTTATGTTCTGTTTCTCCTATTCTCAGGGGAACATTGAACACGAATTGAACGCTTCAGTATTCTAAAAAATTCAAAGATCTGCCTAACGCCATAGAGTATGCTGGCCCTACAATTTTATCCCATCTACTAAGAATACTATAATATGGGTTATTTACTTTTGAAGATTGGATGCTCAAGGAACGTTGTTGAAGTAGAACTGCAACTAGTATTGGGGAAGTGGAGTAATAAAGTCCCTTAGATAGGTCTCCTTAGGATCTTTATTCTATTTAAGAGAAATGTACAGTTGGATACAGGAATTCCTTATACACTGCGCTTCGTGGAAGTGCACCCTGTCACACCCGTAATGAGCGGAGAGCTCCTGTGTGTAGCCCCGCCTACCAATGATGCCATATCCCTACACGATCTGTATGGTTACTCACCATGTAGTAAGGGTGTGACAGGGTGCACTTCTCAGAGTGAGGTGTGTCAGGAATTCCTGTGTCCAACTGTAAATGAAAATTACATCACTAAGGGCTCGAGTCCCATTTGTGGTGAGTTCATTTCCTTTTGCGATTTTAATGTTTTCAGCAGAAAACACCTCTTGATATAATAGGAAACATAGAAATTGGCAAGTTATCAAGTTCGCTCTCCTCACAATGTTCAGTCCTGTAGGAGGGCACTATAGGATAATACTGTCAGTGCACCTCCCTCTGTGTGCCGTAGTCATTATTTAAGATTTTGCAGGGTCCCTTCGGCCCCTGTGTGCACCCACTTTTTAGTCTGCTATTTTATTTCCATTTCAGATCTCTTTCTATTCGCTTACTGTACAACCTCTTAACTTTTATTCTTTCATCATGCAACAGCACGGTATTGCATCAGTTGCATAGCGGTGCTGAATAAGAGGAATGGCAGGCGTAGTGAAGATTACAGAGGTGACAAGAGTGTCACGACTGAGATGGTGTGGACATGTGATGAGGATGGATGGTGGGGAGAGAGTGAGGAGGCCTTGGGAGGAATCTGTTCCGGGGAGAAGATCGAGAGGGAGGTAGAGCATTAGATAGCGAGATAAGGAGAAGGGTGATATGGAGAGAAGAGGTTTGGTGGAAGAGGATGCCTCTGAGAGAAGGCATCGGAGAGGGCGCATCAAGCAACCGACCCCTTAATGCAGGGATAATGGTAGGAAAGAGGGTGAATGACATCTCCGGCCTCAGCACTAGGCCATATGCATCAACCAGATCCTTATACTGCTTTGGCTCTAGGAACCAAGCATGACGTCTTACGTTAGAGAGAAATATTATAATCAAATGTAATAATCTTCTATTAACGTGTTTTTTCCCATTTGCATGGGGGTAAGCACGGTTGCCTTCTTTTTGAATGTAATAATAATAAGCCTAATCTAAGTTCCCTTTCTTGAGTTGTTAATTATCCTTTATTACTTTCATGCTTTTATTATCTATTTATTTATTACCTTATCTTCTCTCTGTTTTTCAAATATATATAAAGTTCTTTTTCTTTTCAGACAATGGGTTTCCTCATCCTGTTTTGACATCTGCTTAGAAATGCGTCACTTATAGTTGTATTTGCTCACACATCCGCTTCCATCTTTCTGAGCATTCCTCTTGCAATAAAAAATCTTTATTTCTTTGATGTTTTAAACTGGGATTTGAAGAACGAGGACCATAACTTAGCTTAAAACGATGTAAATTATTGTAAAGAACCGGACGGTAAGATGTCATGAATTTCATCTTGAAATCCAAATAAAAGTTTTTCTAGAGAATAATTGGGAAAAAAATTTTCAAATAAAGAAGAGTAAGAATAAATTTACCAGTCTGTAACTAAATACTATAAGGAACAGCTGAATTAAAATTTATAAGATCGGGTAATATCTGTTGGCTTCGTTCATTTCTATTTTCTTCTGTTCACGATTTCCTTCCGGTTATTTTGTCGCCCCCCCCCCCTTTCTTTTTGAAGGGCATACGTCATAGGATGTTATTATAAAGTGCGTGATTTTATCATGTTTTTCTTTCTTCTTCTTTTATATAACTTTTATTCAAGGAGTAAAATTTCTCAGAGTAGTTTCCATTGTTTATGTTCCTTATTTTAAAACAGGGGTTACTGCCACGCCCCTTTTATTATTATTATTATTATCATTATTATTATTATTATTATTACTTGCTAAGCTATAACCATAGTTGGAAACACAGGATGCTATAAGCCCAGAGGGCCCAACAGGGAAAATAGTCCAGTAAGGCAAGGAAACAAGGAAAAATAAAATATTTTAAGAGCAGTAACAACATCAATATATATATATATATATATATATATATATATATATATATATATATATATATATATATATATACATATATATATATTTTAAAGGAAAATGATAACTAATTTATAAAAATTACTCAGTCAATAAGTTTATAAGGACACAATTAACAGATTGGCTAAGATACGATACAAGTCTTACGTGACATCCTTAATATGCATTTCCACTTAACTGTGTTTAGAGTATAACCAGAATTTACATTACAAACTTTTATACAGTAAAATAAGAATAAAAAAAATAGTTATTATTTCATGGTGAATTATAGGACTCAATTGAGAGTCTAAAATAACTTTATCCTATAACCATAAAATACTTTTACCAATTGGGGTTGAAATAAGGTTTGGGATGGTAGCAAAAGATTTAGTAAATAAGTGGATAACAAAAATGAGAATGTACTTAACCCTTTTATCCCCAGGTATTTGAAAATTTCCAGCCCTTAACCCCGAGGGGTTAATTTTTTTTAAGCACATTTTGCAGTATATTTTTTCTAAATTACTCTAAAAGCCTTAATTTTCATCATAGAGAGGTCAGGTTGGTCTCATTATCTTGGAAAATGTCTGAAGCTTCTCAAAAAATTATAAAAAATATGCAAAAAAAAATTTTAAATAGCATTTTTTGCAAGAACGTACCGGTACGTCCATGGGGGTAAAGGGATGAGTTTTGTGAAACGTACCAGTACGTCCTTTGGGGGTAAAAGGATTAATGTGTCTGTGCGAGTGAAAAATCAAGATAGGGAGCATACTGAATGAATTGATTGTTGAGTGTATGAAGTGGAATTTATGCAAACAATAACATAGAAGTAGCGGTGGAGGATAGAGATGCATGAAGGATAATTCAAAAGCATTTTTTGCAACTGATAAAAAAGTGATTATCTCTGGATACAGCAAAACAATACAGATGCATTGAAATTGATATGAGTATTTGCCCGTTTGTCTGATAATTGGTTAACAAATTTATCAGCTATGTCTTGAGGGTCAAGTGCAGGAAGACGTTCTCAGTAAACATGAACGATCTACTATTTTCCTATTTTGAAACATGATATATTTGTATAAATGTAATGTCGAATAAGAAAAATCAAAGGGTTATATGCAAAAAAAAAAAATAAATAAAAAAACTTATAGGGCGATGCTGCAAGCTTTGGCGTTTGCACACTTCGCTTGTAGATAATAGGATATTACTTCAGTCAAAATTTGAATGAACAATTAATCTGACTACAAACAATGAAAAATTCATCTCCGCCTGCGCTTATTGACGCAAAGGGCTTCAGTTAGATATCGCCAGTCGTCTCTATCTTGAGCTTTTAATTCAATACTTCTCCATTCATCATCTACTTCGCACTTCATAGTCCTCAGCCATGTAGGCCTGGGTCTTCCAACTCTTCTAGTGCCTTGTGGAACCCAGCTGAACGTTTGGTGAACTAATCTCTCATGGGGAGTGCGAAGAGCATACTATCTTTATTATTTTACAATTCTTCGTGTTGATTATATATCTAATAATATTATTAATAGCATAATTTTCAGTATGTGTTATTTAAAACTTGGTGGGAAAAAAGTGGAGGAGGACAATTAAGGTTTAAAGGCCGCTCATGAATGACAGAGGCAAGGGACAGTGACATTGCCCTATCGAGTAGGACAATGCCCTAGAGACTGACCATATATACATGTGATCAACGCCCAAACCCTCTCTCCACTCAGGATAGGACCAAGGAGGGTCAGGCAATGGTTGCTGATGACTCAGCAGGTAGACTTATAGGCTCCCCCAAATCCCCCGCCTTAGCTCACAAGGATGGTGAGGTTGCAGCGACCAAAGGAACTAACGACTTTTGGAACCCCAGTCAGGCTCTCACCAGTCAGAGACGTTACCACATCGGCCACCACTCCTTGAATAAAAGTTGTGGGGGTATGTCACCCCGTTCCCCACACCCCTCAGATGATGCCCACACCCCTTTGCATCTGGAGGTAAATGGATAAAATTCCCACCTATTTTTCATTAAAAACAGGAAATGTATGGTTGCTTTCAGTCATTTGCTTGAGCGTAAGGACGTCTGAATATGGTAAAGCAGCAAGGGAAAAAACTCTTTCCGTAAAAATGAATCGTGAATTTAACTTCAAAAACACCAATAAAACTGCAGGGTTCCATTTCTATGGCCTCAAACAATGCACAGAAGTTTCAAGAAGTTTGAGTTAAGGATGTGGAAAGGATATATGGGTTATAAGGCCTGAAAGTTAACGAAGTAATGCAGAGAATATTACCTATACAGATAGGCCTACCACTAAGCTGTTGACTATAGGCCTACAGTTTATCTACATGGAGAAGTGAAGCCATAATCGAGAGGTTTTTGTTAATGTCAATACGAGTCAAAAGTCCTCGAAATGTCAAGAGCAATGGAATTATAATCACTCATCTTGATATATCCAGATTTCACCAGGACCCCCTCTTCCAGTTTCCTATAATATTTGAAAAAAATGTTATTATATTTAGGGCTGTGGTGGCCGATGTGGTAACGTCCCTGACTGGTGAACGCCTGACTGGGGTTCGAGTGCCTCTCAAACTCGTTAATTTCTTTGGTTGCTGTAACCTCACTATCCTTGTCAGCTAAGGATGGGCGGGGGGGGGGGGGATTTGGTGCAGCCTATAGGTCTATCTGCTGAGTTATCAGCAGCCGTTGCCTGGCCCTCCTTGGTCCTAGCTTGTGTGGAGAGGGAGCTTGGGCCCTGATCCTATATTGTTAGTCTCTAGGACATTATTCTACTCGATAGGATAATGTCACTGTCCCCTGCTCCTGCCATTCATGAGCGGCCTTGAAACCCTTCAAACTGACAAAAAAGAATTAATTTCTTGCTTTCTATGAATAGACTACAGGAAAACTGGAAAACATATCTTGTAGTGAGATAATTGGAAAAGGAGGACAGACAGATGCTATGAAACTAAGAAAGAAAAGGAAAAATAGAAGAAAGTTGCGATAAATAGTCCATGGGAAGAAGGATTGATTGACTTACTTATGAAACTTCATCTAGATGTTTTCACTGCGAATTGGTAGGTCCAATGGCTGGCGGTGTAAGCTGACGGAAGGCTGGTCTCTGACTCTGCTGTGTTGACTGACACTTCTGCTGTG
>NC_090734.1:116094624-116097124 GCF_036898095.1 Palaemon carinicauda | reverse complement strand
ATAGCTCTTATTATCTTCTTTTCGGGATTACTTCATACAGACAGTAACTGGGCAAAAGTCGTCCTTCATGGTAGTCAAATTCAGGAATAATTGACGGATCAAGGTTTTAATGCAAAGTTTAACTTTACATTAAAACCTTGACCCGCCAATTATTCCTGAATTTGACTACCATGAAGGACGACTTTTGCCCAGTTACTGTCTGTATGAAGTAATCCCGAAAAGAAGATAATAAGAGCTATTGAGAAGACAGAGTATAAGATCTATGCAACTGAGGCAGCCATTATTTTCAACAAAACTTGTCTGAAAGGGGGTCGACAACCGAAATATATTATTATTATCATTATTATTATTATTATCATTATTATTATTATTATTATTATTATTATTATTATTATTATTATTATTATTATTATTATTATTATTATTACTTCGTCGAACGCTTACTTAAATTAAAAAAAAAACACTTAGTAACACTCAACGCTTTTTCCTTTTTCTTCATTAATTCCAAACTAATTAAGAAACAAATAAAATATTCCAAAGGAAGACATCACCTGACATTACCAAATGAATATTAATTTATGAATCTCTAATTTATAACTTAATTGGATTTCTTATACGATAAATATTTTATAGAAATCATATGCGAATTAATCTAATTCCTTTTTTTCAGGAGTTTTCAAACGAATTTGTTTAGGAATGATGAGAATTAAAATTTTTCTTTATTGATATTCTTGTTGTATTTGTCTTTTATCATATCATGCGTAATTGGAGAGAGATTCCGATAATAATAATAATGATATTACTACTACTACTACTACTACTACTACTACTACTACTACTACTAATAATAATAATAATAATAATAATAATAATGATAATAATAATGAAAATAATAATAATATTAATAATAATAACAACAAAAACAACAACAACAACAATAATAATAATGATAATAATAATAATAATAATAATAATAATAATGATAATAATGAAAATAATAATAATAATAATAACAACAACAACAACAACAACAACACCAACAATAAAATAATAATAATAACAACAATAACCTGATCTAGTTTTGCCAATAATTTTGAGCACACTCCATGAGTGATGATGCTCGATGGAGCCCTTACCAATAATGTTTAATCTTTTCTAAATATGGTTTTGCTTAAAGGCTGATCATGAATGGCGGAGGCAAAGGATAGTGACAATGCCTTAGAGACTGACCATAAATACATATGATCAGCACCCAAGCCCACCTCTCCACCCAAGCTAGGACAAGGGAGGGCCAGGCAATGGCTGCTGATGATTCATTAGGTAGACACATAGGCTCCCCCCCCCCCCTCCATAGCTCACAAGACTGGTGAGATTACAGACACAAGAAACTATAGTGCTTAAGAAGCACTCGAACCCCAGCCCGGCATATCACCAGACAGGGTCGTTTCTAATATGCCACCACAGCCTTAAATTGTTACTTATAAAGTGGTAAATAAGCTCTTGTTTGTCTTAATAAATCTTCTGTTATCACGAAAATACATTTACACCAAAGATGGCTTTCCTCATTTGCCTAAGGTTCGGATGATCTGAATGGCCATGAAAATATAGAGATGATTCTCATTTTAATGTCGAAGTTTAATCATCTTGCTTTCGAGAACCTGTCCAATTTAATATCTAATTTAATAATTTATATGCTAATGAACGCTGTCGTGTTAATGAAAGCTATACAAAAAATACTCTTTAAAATCTTAGAATGTGAAAAAGCTAGCATAAAATATTCATTATTCATGTTTGAACTTCTTGGTTTACTGGTATATAAGAGCACAGGCATCTAATGCTTTCCCGCCTGTCCTCAAGAACCGCTGGTACAGATCGAGTTAACACTTGAGCGACTACAGTTCCAGCTATTTCAACCTGGTTAGGCAATCCCTGCTGAATTACAGAGGCTTGCACGTGAGCACAAACTGAAGAGTAGGTACGTAAGTTGCACAATCTGCTGGAGAAGTACGTAACTTGTACGATAAAGGGGGCCTTATTTTTATTTTATTTTCTGGAATATGTCTTTTACGCAACTCTGCGGGAATAAAACATACACGATCGCATCCATTTCAGAACCACTTCTGACGAACATCGCCTAGAGATGGAATACAAATGGATATTTTTGGCGTTAGCGCTGGCTGCCATTGTTTACTCAACAGCTGGCAGATCTTATGTTAGGCAACCGGTGAGTTTTTTTTCTTTTTTTTTTTAGTAACCTTTTTCACGTTAATACGGACATCTTGTCTTGTTATCGCTAACTAAATCTGTTATTACACCAGTTTCACAGTTGCCGTTTTGCCTTTATTAAATCGATTTATACTAAAATGGAGGAAAATATTTCAAGAGTAGTAAGTTTGTTGGGAATGAAAAGGGAGCCAAAGACAGATAAATTTGATTATTTGTGAGATGAAATAAGATTAAATCAATCTCCCTTGAGAGCTATGTAATAAAGAGCAAGGCT
>NC_090734.1:116087124-116089624 GCF_036898095.1 Palaemon carinicauda | reverse complement strand
GGCAAATAACTTCGTCTGAAGATATATATATATATATATATATATATATATATATATATATATATATATATATATATATATATACAAATATATGTGTGAGTCTGTGCACAAGAAGTTTATACACGATTCACCAGTTAAATGACGAAAGGATCAGTGAATATACTGTGATCTTTTCTTTGTATGATATGTATGTATATATATATATATATATATATATGTATATATATATACAGTATATATATATATATATATATATATATATATATATATATATGTATGTATATATATACAGTATATATATATATATATATATATATATATATATATTATATATATATACATATGTGTGTATATATATGTATATATATACTGTATATATACATATACATATATGTATATATATATATATATATAGACGTACATACATATATATATATATATATATATATATATATATATATATATATATATATATATATAGACGTACATACATATATATACATACATATAAGTATATATATATATATATATATATATATATATATATATATATATATATATATATATATATATATATATAAACAAAATGCTTTATATACAGGACGAAGACACGATGGTGATGGTGGATAGGATTCTACTGAAGTAAATTTTCATTTTAGTTTTGATAGATCCACGTGTACTTACATGTAACCTAAAAATAATTCTAATTCTTCCTAACATATTGGATTATATCTAATCTTTAATCTCTGTACTGTATCGAATTAGATTTAATTATGGTTCGGATTCAGTGTCTCCAGATTCATATTCAAATAATGTGAGAAAGAAGTTCTTTGGTCATAATTGTAGATGGGAGAGGGAGAATAGGTCATTAGGAATCCCTTCCATGTAATATAGATTAATCATTTGTAAGAAATGTTGAGATAAATTTGGCAGAAGTTCCATTTTGGCTCTAGTGCTTAGCTTCCTTAAGCCAAGGGGACGACCATATAACCATTATTACCATACCTCGGGCTTGGTTATAGCTTTCTCTTCACAGATTTTCACAGAATTCACTACATATTGAATTATATTCTAAGCTTTTTCTGTATACATACGTACTCGTAATCATTAATCTTCACATACAAACACACAAATATTCACACATCAACACGTTAGCTACGATGCTGGTCACCCAGTCAGCAAAGTTACGTAACATTAGGCCCCATCAATACTTGGATGGGTGATCGCAAAAAAAAAAAAAAATATATATATACCACTTGCCCTTGGAATATAAACCCCTTGAATATTCATAGACAAGGTGTGGGGTGTTAACAACATTACACATTATATATATATATATATATATATATATATATATATATATATATATATATATATATATATATATATATATATATACAGTACCTGTATACACTGTATATATATATGTATATATGTATATATATTTGTGTGTGTATATATATGCATATATATATATATATATATATATATATATATATATATATATATATACTTATATATATACACACACATATATACACTGTATATATATATATATATATATATATATATACAATATATATACAGGTACTGTATATATATATATATATATATATATATATATATGTATATATATATATATATATATATATATATATATATATATATATATATATATATATTCCGGTACTGTATATATATATATATATATATATATGTATGTATGTATGTATGTGTGTATGTGCATGTGTTTACGTATGGTGAGTAAATGTCTTGGTGTCGAGTGATAATTTTTTTTATTTTCGGTCTTGTATCCTCCATTGACTACAACATGAATTTAATTTGATAAAAAAAAAAATAGATTTTTATAAGGAATCCATAAAAAATCCATTGCAAAGCAAAACCGTTTATTTTGGTAATTCTCGTATGAGCAAACACTAGTGAAATTACATACTTTGATTTTATTAGAATAAATTCTAAAGTACATAGCAAAATACAATGATAATACACCAAGATGCCACAATACAATTGTCTGAATGCCATTCAATTTATAGTTTTTCAAGAAGGTAAAATTTGAAAATAGAATAAAACCTAAATTGGGAAGATGTTATGAGAGAGAGAGAGAGAGAGAGAGAGAGAGAGAGAGAGAGAGAGAGAGAGAGAGAGAGAGAGAGAGATTCATCAACAACTTTCACCTTGATCTATTTGGCAAAAGAAAATTACCTTGGATCGACCACTGAAAAAAGAGAAAAACAAATTAATAGACGATTTTACAAAAATCAATTTCATAATGAGACTGTGATAGATTTCTAATTAGCATTGAATAAATTATAAAACATAGTTAGATAAATAGTAAAAATTTTCAATTGTAATTACACTATATGTAAAATAAAAAAAAATATTTATGTAAATATACTTTGATGTATATATATGTTATAAACTGTAAGATTGTTAATGTGTATTTCATAATAAAAGACAAAAAAATAAACAAGTTATCATA
>NC_090734.1:116064624-116082124 GCF_036898095.1 Palaemon carinicauda | reverse complement strand
GATCTCAATTGGTGTCTGGTTACAAGATTTGTAATCATCAAAAGTCATAATTATATAAAAATTAGAGCTTCAACCATCTCTTGAGGAAAATATAATATTTTAGTGTTATTAAAGCCAATGGATAGCTGAAGTTCTATTTTAGAGGCCAATGTGCAAGCTCCTCTATGTTCCTGAAATCTTATTTTCAATCCTCTTCCAGTTTCCCCTACTGAGTTTGCCCCCGTTCTTGAATTGGAGATACACAAACTCGCTTTTTTTTTCTGTTTCCATCTATTTTCTATCATTTTATTCATGGTATTTCTGAATCAAAGTAATGTCAATATACCTGTTGTGGAGAAAATGGAAAATTAACTATATTAATTTCCGATATTTCTTTATTCCAGTTAAAATAATCTTTTTCAGTGACTTTATTATGAAAAAAGGTAACATAATACTAAAATATATAGAATAAGGTGTAAAATCTCTGAATAAACAGCTGGTTAGAGATCTTATATGCCCTGCTAAATGAATTATCATAAGGAAAAGAAAAGTCGTGGATGTATTTCTCCCAGTTAAAGCCTGGATCACCCCATGGGAACCAATTATTTTTCCAAAAATTTTAAAAATGAGTTTTTATGAATTTATATTCTATAACCCTCCAAGCATACAGCGCAAAGTTTGTTTGAACATTCTGCGGTCATTTTCGATGGTCACGAAGCTTTAAAGGGAAATGGGTGTAACCAAGACCTACAGATGGGTCTTGGATGTAAGCGTGGTTTAACCTATTTACTTAAAGGGTCGAGCGCGAAATAAGCCTACAGCTGTCCGAAATACTGTTTATGTACGCTTGTTTTCCCGGTATTTTCTTTTCATTTCATGCCTGAGAATCTAGTGATGCCTGGCTTCTTTTCACCCCTTTGCTCACTCAAGGCTGTGAGACATAAACAGTAGATTAGGGAAAGTAACTATTGCTGGTAAAATAAAACCCGTTTTCAATTATTTGACATTGCGATAACACCCCTGCAGTGAGGCTATAAAAGCCTATAAAGTCAAGGAGAGAGAGAGAGAGAGAGAGAGAGAGAGAGAGAGAGAGAGAGAGAGAGAGAGAGAGAGAGACGCTGACTATATCAACACTTAATTTGATACCAAAGTAACTAAATAGTAATATTTTCTATTTCTTGAAATAAACCAGGACAAATCAAATCTAATATCAATATATAACTGTTTAGAAAGTCAAATGTAAAGAGAGTACCAATCATAACGTCACTAACCAAAGTATCGTGTCAAAAAGTTCAAGCATTTAACTGAAAACTTTGAAGTGCGATTACTCAAAACTATCTTTTTTTCCGCTTCGAATATATGCTAAAATTCGGAAATTAATTCAATCATTTTAAAACTACCCATGTTAACGTATATATGTTTGGAATTTGTTGTGCAAGAAAGATTTTTTGTGCAAAGTGATAGATAATATCACCAAAAAAAAGAAAAAAAACACACGAAAAAAAAAACCTCGAAATTCAGCGTGACGTCATGGATATTCATCTATTTATTTATTTATATCTTGATCCAGATGTTGGGAAAAGCTCAATTACAAGTTGTTTTAAGGATATTTGAGTACTTTTATGTAAAAAAGGGAAGTCTGAAAAAACAATTAAGTCCGCAATACACATGTGACGACGGACTTATATACGGAGTGACGGACGGACAAAGAACATACATATTGAGTTCTTATGTTCATATAGTGTTGGCATTGGTAATATAACTGTACCATGAAAATATCTAGTTACTAAGTTAAACAATTTTTTTTAATCAATATTTTTGTGCTCGGAGGTGATCCGGGCCTCAAAGCTTATGCAATAAAAGCAGAAATGAAATCTATTAAGTAGTAACCTGATGAGTAGTAAAACATCTGAAAATTATATTTTGACGTTATGCTCAAAATCATTTGTAAATGTTATGGTATAAGAAAGAATATGAATATAAATAATACTTAAAAAAACGTTCACAGCATTTTTCACACAGCATGACGAACATTATTTTGATCGACCAACTATGTTTCAGCTTTTACAATAGACACTAACTCAGACTTATATCCCAAACTTTTCTATTTATTCTGAATAAACAAAGAGAAGCTCTTCATTTAGGAAAGTAAATTACTAACAAGGCACTGCTAGATAATTTAACAAACATATAAAAAAAGCCAAAATTTAACGACTTAGTCGAAGTATCCCTGGTTACAAAATTAACATCACCCCCTAACATAGAGACACTTGCCATTTACTTATGCAAATCATGCGCTTAAACATGTGTTATTTCTTATCTCTTAAATGTATGTATGGGATTCGTAGATCATGAATTACTAAATATACAACTTAATTGAGTTTTTTAATATAACACTTATCAATATCTGATGAGAGAGAGAGAGAGAGAGAGAGAGAGAGAGAGAGAGAGAGAGAGAGAGAGAGAGAGAGAGAGAGAGAGAATGGGTTATTTAGTAATTATATATCTTAAGAGAGAGAGTTATATAACAATTATGTGTCTTGAGAGAGAGAGAGAGAGAGAGAGAGAGAGAGAGAGAGAGAGAGAGAGAGAGAGAGAATGGGTCATTTAGTAATTATACATCTTCAGAGAGAGAGAGTTATATAACAATTATTATCTTGAGAGAGAGAGAGAGAGAGAGAGAGAGAGAGAGAGAGAGAGAGAGAGAGAGAGAGAGAGAGAGAGAGAGAATGGGTCATTTAGTAATTATACATCTTCAGAGAGAGAGAGTTATATAACAATTATTATCTTGAGAGAGAGAGAGAGAGAGAGAGAGAGAGAGAGAGAGAGAGAGAGAGAGAGAGATTGATTAGATTATAACATATCTAAATATTCGCTAAGAGGAAAGTCTGGTATGCTAGATATTCTAATGTCTTTTTTATTAGTCCATGTTTGGAGAAAACAAGAAGGGATGAAAAGGAATTAGGGTTCATGAATTAAATGTAAAGGAAGCAGTATGAACGAGAAAAACAGAAGCAGGAAGAGAATTCTAAAGTTAAGTAAATAAGATTTCAAAATAAGCAAATGAATTGTGATTCAAATGTGCAATAAAAGTTTACCGTTGCTGGTGCAGTGCTACTTGGTGATAGTAAAGATTAACTGCATGGTTTGGTGAAAATATATCTCAGGATAGCAATTAGGGAATGAAAAGAATAATCAAAGGTGTCGTACAATGTCAGGAGTTTGCAGATAAGAAAATGTTGGTTGGTGATATTCAAAAAACAGCTGTAGGGAGCGTTGAAAGAATTTGAAAGTATTTGTAACTAAGAAGATGCTAGAAAGATGGAACAATGAATAATAGTATTTTAGAGCAATAGCGACGAATGATTGTAAAGTGAAAAATGCCAGAATAAGTTTAGAAAAAAAAGTAGCAGGATCCACGCAGAAAGTTTGGTACCTCATTTCTATGGAAGTGAGGAACAAGGATGAATGGTTTGCAAAACCTGTGACCGGAAGCGGTGAAAAGTATAACAGGCGGAAAGGTTAATGAATATCTTCATATGGTTTGGTCCTATGGAAAGAATAGAGGTTTCAAGTGTTAGAAGAGAACAGAAGGGTTCGAGTATCCAGGAGGTGTGAGTGACCATTCGAAAAAGTGGTGCTGCGTGTAGAAGATGGGTCTGCACATTACTAATGAATCCTCTGTATATATATATATATATATATATATATATATATATATATATATATATATATATAAATATATATGTATGTGTGTATATATATATGTATATATATATAGATATATATATATATATATATATATATATATATATATATAAACAAACATATATACGTATGTATGTATGTATGTATAAATGTATATATTTACATGAGGTGATTAATTTTATGGTAATTTTAGTCCATTAAATGGCTATGAATTCTCAACTGAATACAAAAATATATAAATACTACTTATATTACGTTAAATGAGATTCAAAACTTGAAAATGTTGAATAGATTCATAGTATACATTCAAGCTAGACACCTGTTGATCAAATGAACATGTGATCTTCCTAAGCCCATCCCTACAGGTGAAAATCCTCTTTGGGGTTATCAAACACACACACACACACACACACACACACCTGTTCAAGCTCTGGTGGCATCCCGAACGACTCGCCATATCGTTTCTTTTTATCACTTGAAGTAAAGGGGGAAAGAGAGTGAGAGAGTGAGAGAGAGAGAGAAAAAGAGAGTCGTCAAGAACCGTGTGTTTCATTAGGTGAGGGAGAGAAAGAGAAGAAAAAAGAAAGCGAAAGAGAAGGAAAGGAAAGCCAATATCCAACATGAAGAACGATTAAATTTTGCTCATCAATACACTAGCGATGGTGTTACAGAAACTCAGGTCATCGAGTTGAAGAATCAAAGTGAGCTAGGAAACCACTCCGAAGGGAAATTCCTAAGAATGACATCGTGACGAAGGAAACGTATATGATTAAATTCTAATCCTCCGAAGGGAATCCGAGAATAATCGACGCAGGCTTTTTTGATATCGTTAAAAGGCAACGTCCACCTGCTTGAGGGAACGCCCCTGCTAAGGTAACCTCCATTTCCTCCGTGGACAAGTCGACCAAAGGGAATTCCCGTCAGGTATGATCACCAAAGACCCCTTCAAGCCACTAATCTTCATCCTCGTGGCTTTCTCAGTGATATACGCCATCTATAGCATCGTCTACAAACGTCGGTTCGATTTCAACGAAGAAAATATAACGGGTAAATACTATGGCTTTATGACTCCTAAAATTTCTACAATGTGTTTTTTTTTAGGTTCTGTGACGGTTCTCTCTCTCTCTCTCTCTCTCTCTCTCTCTCTCTCTCTCTCTCTCTCTCTCTCTCTCTCTCTCTCTCTCTCTCTCTTATATATATATATATATATATATATATATATATATATATATATATATATATACTGTATATATATACATACACACATGTATATGTATATATATATATATATATATATATATATATATATATATATATATTTCACGAAAAATAATATTCTGGTCATGTGGAAAGAATGGAGATATAGGTTGGTGCATAAGTGACGCGAAGAGAAAGACAGAGAAAGCGCTCAAATAGATGGTGCAAAAGAAATATTAGTTATACGCTTTTTTATACGAGAGATCATCCATGTTAATGCTGCTGATGTGTGAATCTGGCTGCAACTGTGTTCTTAATTTTCCTCTGGGGTCATCCCAGAATTTGTCAGTGAAAATGCCATAATATGACGTCGCGTTATCTGTGGTCATAAAAGATATAGAGGTTCAAATAACGAAGTTTTTTTTGCCATTGGAATTTAGTTAATTACTAAGTGAAAAGGTCTTGCTAATATTCGCGGGCTCATTTACATATTAATCAACACTTGTAGAGATGGGATAGTTGATTAACGGAATCTGTACATACATACATACATACATACATACACGTTCAATGAATAAGAAGTGATAAATATATTAATATTCTTTGACAAGCCCACGCTGAAGTAAAGCTTAGATGTCTATAATACACACACACATACAGAGAGAGAGAGAGAGAGAGAGAGAGAGAGAGAGAGAGAGAGAGAGAGAGAGAGAGAGAGAGAGAGTTATTACCAAACGATAGGCTTTTCCATGAAAGCGCGCATGCGCAATCATCATCCGTAACGGAGAGATTCCTCTTATAAAGAAATTCGTGTAATAAACCATTAATGTTTGGGAAATATTCTGCATAGAGGGTTCATCCCCAATTCAGCTGTTAAAGTATGATTTTGACAGTGCCTCTTGAGTGATTTTATTTCTATGGCCTGACGCTATGGCCGAGGAAGTTATTCAACACCGTAGTGCAAGTATAAACAGGCCCTTCAACTAGGCTACGAATTTCGTTTAATCTATAGATGCTGGACATCAATATGGATGAGAGGAAGTGAGATAGGAAGTAGAGTAGAAGGCTACTAAGTGGTGACGGCCTGTGGCTACTAGAACGCTTCAAAGACCCTTTAGTATTGGCTAGTGCATACATTCCACCGCGTGAGATACAATGACGTCACTATCCCCACTTCAGTAAGGATTTGTGAAAAGACTATTCTTCCCTGAAATTTTTGATGAGCTATGGCTTTCGTGAAGCTTTAAAATCATTCGCTCATTATTTTTCTGTGGATTGTGAGTAACGATTTTCCTGAAAAGGTTTTTTAATATTTCAAGGTTTTCAACATTCAATTGTTCCTTTAGCGTTAGATTTGGGAGGTAGGCAAGTGCAACTGATAATAGCTATCGTCTATGACTATACTAAAGTTTGCAAGTGTTTGGTTTCTTGCATGTTCGTTTATGCTCTGATGCATACACCTGACAATTAGATACAATCATTAAGCGTTCATTTTCTATAAGAAAATAATAAGGATATTAAGCTATTAGAAACCTTTTGAATTTTCCACTTTCTTCCATTTATCTATATCTCTTAAAATCTTCTATCCTTTGAATGGTAAGTCTTTCCACTTTCAGTCTTCTGTGACACACTATTCTAGGTACTTTGGTCGAAGACACTTTCTTCCCATTTGGCGAGAGCTCTGTGGCTGCCTTAGAGTGAATATGTACTGAGTTTTAAATGGAACAATGACTAGAATATTATCTGTAAATGTAAAATCTACTTTGGAAGGAGTCAGTTTGCAAAACCCTAAGTTTTCAAAGAATGTATTTTTCTAAGTTGAAATGTATAAAGACAGTGAATTACATTTACTCGTAAGATATATGACTTGAATAGGAAGGTAAATTAAGAATTACTCAAGATTGGGACTGTTAGTTAACACTTCAAAAATAAGTAGAGGAAGTAATTCTGGCTCCAAATCCATAGTATTGATACGTTACATAATGCCTTTGAGGTAGAATAACATATCTAAATCTTGAATTTGTCATTATCTTAAACGGGAATCAAACCATGTTCGATATTTTAACGAGTTATCTAGTAAGTAAGAGATTTTGGTATAATGAGGTAACAATAAGTAATTTTTTTACAAAGTATATAAGTTTTCATTCTCATCGTCAGTGACAAGCCTCTGGATGAAGATTTATGACTCTTGGCTATTCTTAGCAATTATTACTGATGATATGCTTCTCCATATTAAAATAAGAACATTATTTCCAAAACATTAATTCAGAGTCAGTTTGGATATGAATTCTTTTTACAGAACTTTAATAACCAAATTAGTTAATCAAGTTGAGGTAAAGATGTTATTATAGAGTACATTCTTATTCCTTACAACATTCTGGATTAGCATTGAAATTCCTTAGCTATGTCATAACATCCATGTCAAGAAGAGGTTAATTCTTCTTTCCTTATATCATCTATTGCCTTTTCTATTGATTACCCCTGAGGACAATTTACCTTCTCAATTAACCCTCTCTTCTCTTATTTTCAGAATCAGAAGTTGACATTACCGACTATGATAACGAATACTATGAAGAGAACAACCAATCGAAAACAGAAAACCGTTCCAGAAGGAGTTACGACCAACATGGAAGTGGCGAGTCTTTGCCAGTGCTCATCCTCGTACTAGCCTCCAATGCCAGAAGTGGGTCTACATTGCTGGCAGAGCTCCTTTCCACAACTGGAGAAGCCGTCCAATTTTTCGAGCCACTGTGGCCCTACCGAAATAAACCAAAGTTCTTCATTGGTAAAACTGTCAGTAGCTTTCTATCTGAGCTTTTCCAGTGCAATTTTAGTGAAGAATTCGAAACCTTCTTGAGGGATACTTTTCCATTCAGTCAGTACTTCCATCAAAGTATTCTCAATTGCTTGAGTGACCGGTCCAATCAAGAATGCCTCAAGAGCCTTGACTTAAAGAAAATCTGTCAAAACGCGAAAGTTCGCGTTGCCAAGGTTGTGCGAGCTAGGCTATCTGCTATCGAGGATCTCCTCCAGCGCTCTTCCCCACCTTTTGTCAAAGTGATTCATCTCACACGAGACCCAAGAGGCTCGATAACATCCATGCAGAGCCTCTTCTGGAATTGGAAGCCCTCATCCAAGTGTGAGTACCTCTGGGAGGACATGCAGGTGTACGACCGCTTAGTGCAGAAGTACCCTGAGAGCCTCATCAACATCACCCACGAAGAGCTGAGTTTACACCCTACAAGAACTATGGAAAAGCTGAATCGATTCTTGCATGGCACACCTGATATTTCCATTGATACACGGAGGTACATCAAAAGACACATGAATTCCACTAGATATCAAGAGGATCCTTTGAGTACCTTCAACACTAGCCAAGACAAGTACCAGTCTTGGAGATGGAAGATCAATGGCAGGCTGCTCTCGGAAATTGAAAACGAGCCCACCTGTCGTAAGGTCATTGAGAGATACGGCCATAATCTATTTGGATCCCTTGACAAGGTAACCGACCCTAGAATACCCTTGGAAGTATCTGACGAAGGCCCAAGCGAAGAGGTCTTGCAGATGTATACGCAGTCATGAATTAGATTCAGTTGGGAAATATAGTTTCAAATGAAGTTATGTTAAGGGGGACATACTGTATATATATATATATATATATATATATATATATATATATATATATATATATATATATATATATATGTATATATATATATATATATATATTATTAAGATATAATTAGCCCCTTTTTATCTCTTGATTGAGAACGCATTATATGAATTTGCATGCCACATTTACAATGCTACTCAAAAATGCATAAACACACACATGTATATATATATATATATATATATATATATATATATATATATATATACATACAATGTATATAATATATATATATATATATATATATATATATATATATATATATATATATATATATGTATATAAAGTTCTGTGGAAAATATTTTCAATGACCTCTTATGTCAATATTTGCATATTCTGTAAAATATACTCATTCACCACGGTAGATTTTCATTTATTTATTTCTATGTTCAATACGAAATAGAGAATAACATGACTGAAATAACTATCTATATATTTATCTATGTCCATATATACATATATATCTTTTTTAAGTTTTCAAGCGTAACCCTTTGGTTTATTAAGCGATGATTATTACTTTTCTTCATACTTAATTCAGTACAGCACTGTTTCGACGAAACTATGTCTTTACTAAGTGATTTTTGGTTTGTACAAGTGTACAATTCCGTTTATACACCAGTTTCTACAAATATTACGATTAAATATGTTGTGATTAAATTTCATGGAAATTACAAATTCTCAAAATGAAAATTGAAAAGGTGAAAATTTTCAAAATTCAGAGATTCTTAGGTTATGAAGATGATAATGGTTGATTTTATACTTGTGTGTGTGTATATATATATATATATATATATATATATATATATATATATATTTATATATATATATATATATATATATATATATATATATAGTACATAGACATGCGCGCACATACTAGATACACGCTCGGACTTGCACCATTACATAGTTTATTCATGTCGCTTTCTGCTTGGGGGGAGCCTATAATCAAAATCCCTCTTTTTGGTGAAATTTGGTGCCTGGAGGGCGATATTCATACATGTATGTATGTGTATATGTATATATAAACATGCACAAACACACACATACAGTATAAATATATACATATATATACACACACACACACACATATATATATATATATATATATATATATATATATATAGAGAGAGAGAGAGAGAGAGAGAGAGAGAGAGAGAGAGAGAGAGAGAGAGAGAGAGAGAGAGAGAGTATATAAAATATATAAGCATGCATATTTATATACATATATAAACATATGCATTATAGATATCACATACATAATTTATGTAACATATACTAAATACATACAGTATATATACAATATACATAGGCCTATATATATATATATGTATATATATATATATATATATATATATATATATATATATATATGTGTGTGTGTGTGTGCGCGCTACATAAATATATGTATATGTATATAGGCTACATCTACACATATATAAATACATACTTATATAACATATACTATATATATATATATATATATATATATATATATATACATATATATATGTATATATTTATACATATATATATATATACATATATTCATATATATTATATATATATATATATATATATATATATATATATATATATATATATATGTTTACCCTCCCAGTAATTAATCATACATAAAATGAGTAAAAGTCAACGCAATGGACTATGTAATTAAATATCCATCTCATGAATCCCCCCTCTAAAAAAAACCCTACTTTTCACTAATAATAATTTCAAATGAGCTTTGACCTGAAAAAAAAAAATGTAAGACCACTCATAAACTGCCACGCGCACCAAGATAAAGCTATGGAAGGCAGGGTTGCCAGATTATTTCGACTGGATCGTCGTACATGAGCCTTAAAATTGTCGTTTTTCAACCAAAATTATCGTGCACGGTTTCAATATAATCATTACGTAGTTACATGATTGACTTATTTTGAAAATATTTCAGTATAATTGGTTAATTAAACGCATATGTATATACCTAAGGTATGTATCGTACATCGTTCTGGACCTAAAATAATCGTACATGTATGATAATTATCGTACGAATGGCACCCCTGGTGGGAGGTCACTTGAAAATGGGAGAAGCCTAGTCTCATTTGATAGTCAAATAATCCATTAGTGAACACTTATCACTGATACACAAATGTCTATATTTACGATTTGTTATATTTCTAGTCAATAGGTGTGTGGCAATGTACACACATGTCTAAACATTTAGATATACATATGTGTTTGTATATGCTATATGTGTATATAGTAATATCAATTTACATAGAGGATCATGTGGCTTCTATCATTTGAAGTTGATATATATATATATATATATATATATATATATATATATATTCATTTATTTATAAGTATATATATATATATATATATATATATATATATATATATACTTATAAATAAATGAATATATATATATATATATATATATATATATATATATACTTATAAATAAATATATATATATATATATCTATATATATATACATATATATATATATATATATATATATATATATATATAACGGTCCTGCCAGAATTGACTTATGTAACGGAAACTTGGAATCTTACTAAAGCCTTAAAACGTAAGTTTGTCACAACTCAAAGAGCTATGCAAAGAATAATGGTGAGAATAACACTAAGAAACAGAAAAAAAGCAACATGGATACGAGACCAAACTATGCAGAGGATAGTCTAATAACATGTAAAATAAAGAAATGGCCATGGGCAGGACATATAATGAGAATGACGGACAATAGATGGACATTAAGCATAACAGAATGAGTCCCTAGCGATTGCAAAAGAAGCAGGCTAAGGAAAAGAAGACGATGGATTCACGAACTAAGGATGTTTGCTGGTGTTGACTGGCACAGATAGACCATAAACAGACGCAAGTGGAAGGACATGCCTGAGGCCTTTGTTCTGCAGTGGACTGGTAACGGCTGATGGTGATAATATATGCATGTATACACGTAAAACTATATACAGAAATATAAGAGTATAAATATATGGACATAATATAAATTTATATCTATGTATGCAAATAATACATACACACGAACACACATATATGTATGTATGTATGTATGTATGTATGTAGAGTAGCGATTAACACTCCTCTCCCTGAAAATCGATTACGGAATTTAGGACATGTGCTATTCACGATAATTTGTTCACCAATAACACACGAAACTTTCCTCCATTTAAATATTGATCCCCAAACAGTGTTTTCAATTGAAATTACTTAAGGGAAGGAATTAGCCAATGAGGAATTTATTTCCTGATATATATTATTGTGTAATTGTAATATATGCATGTCCAAAAAAAAAAAAGAAAAAAAAAAAAAACAAGATTGTAGATAGACCGTTGCTTAGAGGTGATCAATTATTTTAAATCCCCACAAAATAATGTAATGTACTGTAATATCTTCACGAAATTATTACGTAATTATCAATATCATGATAAAAGTAACCTGGTTCTCATGATTTACGAAAAATCTCACTTAAACAAATAACTCTTTTTATGCAATCTGGGAATATTTTTTATCTGATGAGAACGTGTGAAGTTGGTAGCCCGTGCAAGCCTTCTATTACCCCCCCCCCCCCCCCAGCTCTCACTACTTGGTGTTACGATTAACTCCATTCGACTCACACCAAAGATATTAACACCAGGGAGTTTTTCCTTAGGGTGAGCACCATATTCTTAGCACCACAAGTTCTCTTCTTCTTCTTCTTCTTATTATTATTATTAACTGGAAGAGAACTCCATACTGTGTCTAAATAACTTAGGTATTGATAATCCATATCATTGTATATTTCTTCTCCTTCTTCTTCTTCTTCTTCTTCTTCTTATTATTATTATTATTATTATCATTATCAACTTAAAGAGAACTCCATACTATGTCTAAATAACTAAGGTATTGATAATCCATATCATTGCATATTTAAAACAGCGAATTTTTGTACCTTTTCCAAAGTGTATTATCAGCTGAAGTTTGTCTAAAGAAAACGGGAAGATGTATAGATTGTCTGGACTATTCACATATATTATGAAGATTATGTTTCTAATGCTTATTCATATAACTAAGAAAAAATAATTATTGCAATAAATTTTGTTCTCTTGTGTATTCTTATTTCCTGTCTTTCTATTCAATTAAAGATCAATCCGGATAAAAAGTGGGAAAATTGTGTTGAAGGGATGACTTCGTCAAAACTTATCATTTGTAGTTTCACTGTGATAATCTTCAAATGAGAAACTAAATACAAAGAAATAAATGCGAAAAGTTTGTCATAGTACTAAGCTATGACTTTAAGTTTATATTTTGATAGTAAAGTACATACGCACACACACACACAAACACACAAAAGTATATCCCTTTCTGAGTAAGGATAATTTAACTTCGTGAAAGAGTTTGCGTAGTGCTATGATCAGCAAAGCTGTATTAGTAAGGGCCACCCATACTAGGTTCGTTAGCTGTGAGCAACCAGACGAAGTTCTCGCACTATCACCAATCCACACTGGTCATTGTAGTGATGATATGGCCAAACCAGAGACATGAATTGACATGTCTGAGGCTTTTGACATCCAGTGAGAATCGGCTGCATTAGTTGTTTGTCATACACACACATTCATATATATATATATATATATATATATATATATATATATATGTATGTATATATATATATATATATATATATATATATATATATATGCATATATATACACACATGTGTATATATATATATATATATATATATATGTATATATATATATATATATATATATGCATATATATACACACATGTATATATATATATATATATATATATATATATATATATATATATATATATGTATATATACAGTGTATATATATATATATATGTATATATATATGTATATATATATATATATATATATATATATATATATATATATATATATATATATATATATATATCACCATCATCATCTCCTTCTACGAGGAGAAGGGAATTGATATGGCAGAAGCGCAAAATAGAAAAAGATGGAAACGGCTCATCCGCAACGGCGACCCCATATAAAAATGGGAACCAGCTGGGAAGAAGAAGAAGAACATCTCCTTCTATGCCTATTAGTGCAAAGGACCTCATACACACACACACCAATGGCTTAGCCAAGGGAGGGGGGGGGGGGAAATTGCCCTCCCCCCTGGGGAAAATCTTTCCCCCCCTGAGAGGGATCTTCTTGCTCCCCCTCTCAGAATTTAAAGTTTTCATGTCGTTTGTTTTAATATCTCTACTGAAATGATTGTGCATCTATATTATGCGATCAAAGTCTTTAAGTTATACAGAGCTCTCAACACTGATATCTACATGTGTTATTTAATACACACTAGAAGGAGTCAGAAATCGTACAATAATTTACACTTATTTGTTGCTAATTAAATAAAAACAGTAAATTTGGATATGGTCATAGGGAAAAAATACATGAAAAACAGTGCTGCTGAAAATTGTACAATTGAAACTTAAATCCTATTGCAAATTATGTGGATATGTTACTAGTAGTGACGTTTGGAAGACAAAATTAATAGCGGAGGAATACGAATGTGTTCGGTAACAAATTTTATACTCGCAACTCCACTATCCAATTTCGTAATTATATTTAAATAGGTAACAAAGCCTATACTCCCAACTCCACTATCCAATTTCGTAATTATATTTAAATAGGTAACAAAGCCTATACTCCCAACTCCACTATCCAATTTCGTAATTATATTTAAATAGGTAACAAATCTTATACTCCCAACTCCACTATCCAATTTCGTAATTATATCTAAATAGGTACCAAATCTTATACTCCCAACTCCACTATCCAATTTCGTAATTCATTTAAATAGATAACAAATCTTATACTCCCAACTCCACTATCCAATTTCGTAATTATATTTAAATAGGTAACAAAGCCTATACTCCCAACTCCACTATCCAATTTCGTAATTATATTTAAATAGGTAACAAATCTTATACTCCCAACTCCACTATCCAATTTCGTAATTCATTTAAATAGGTAACAAATCTTATACTCCCAACTCCACTATCCAATTTCGTAATTATATTTAAATAGATAACAAATCTTATACTCCCAACTCCACTATCCAATTTCGTAATTATATTTAAATAGGTAACAAATCTTATACTCCCAACTCCACTATCCAATTTCGTAATTCATTTAAATAGATAACAAATCTTATACTCCCAACTCCACTATCCAATTTCGTAATTATATTTAAATAGGTAACAAATCTTATACTCCCAACTCCACTATCCAATTTCGTAATTATATTTAAATAGGTAACAAATCTTATACTCCCAACTCCACTATCCAATTTCGTAATTATATTTAAATAGGTAACAAATCTTATACTCCCAACTCCACTATCCAATTTCGTAATTATATTTAAATAGGTAACAAATCTTATACTCCCAACTCCACTATCCAATTTCGTAATTATATTTAAATAGGTAACAAAGCCTATACTCCCAACTCCACTATCCAATTTCGTAATTATATTTAAATAGGTAACAAAGCCTATACTCCCAACTCCACTATCCAATTTCGTAATTATATTTAAATAGGTAACAAAGCCTATACTCCCAACTCCACTATCCAATTTCGTAATTATATTTAAATAGGTAACAAAGCCTATACTCCCAACTCCACTATCCAATTTCGTAATTATATTTAAATAGGTAACAAAGCCTATACTCCCAACTCCACTATCCAATTTCGTAATTATATTTAAATAGGTAACAAAGCCTATACTCCCAACTCCACTATCCAATTTCGTAATTATATTTAAATAGGTAACAAATCTTATACTCCCAACTCCACTATCCAATTTCGTAATTATATCTAAATAGGTAACAAATCTTATACTCCCAACTCCACTATCCAATTTCGTAATTATATCTAAATAGGTACCAAATCTTATACTCCCAACTCCACTATCCAATTTCGTAATTATATTTAAATAGGTACCAAATCTTATACTCCCAACTCCACTATCCAATTTCGTAATTCATTTAAATAGGTAACAAATCTTATACTCCCAACTCCACTATCCAATTTCGTAATTCATTTAAATAGGTAACAAATCTTATACTCCCAACTCCACTATCCAATTTCGTAATTATATTTAAATAGATAACAAATCTTATACTCCCAACTCCACTATCCAATTTCGTAAATCATTTAAATAGATAACAAATCTTATACTCCCAACTCCACTATCGAATTTCGTAATTATATTTAAATAGATAACAAATCTTATACTCCCAACTCCACTATCCAATTTCGTAAATCATTTAAATAGATAACAAATCTTATACTCCCAACTCCACTATCCAATTTCGTAATTCATTTAAATAGATAACAAATCTTATACTCCCAACTCCACTATCCAATTTCGTAATTCATTTAAATAGATAACAAATCTTATACTCCCAACTCCACTATCCAATTTCGTAATTCATTTAAATAGATAACAAATCTTATACTCCCAACTCCACTATCCAATTTCGTAATTCATTTAAATAGATAACAAATCTTATACTCCCAACTCCACTATCCAATTTCGTAATTATATTTAAATAGGTAACAAATCTTATACTCCCAACTCCACTATCCAATTTCGTAATTTATTTAAATAAATAGTCTTGATTGGAAGTGTCTATTCCTACTAAAACAGTTCATCATACTACAACCAATCTTACAAGCCCATAAGATTAATGTAAAATTGTAAATCATAAGTTTTTTTGTTATGTTCACTATTTAACTGCACTTACGAAATGTATGAATATGTCACTATATGTTAAGTATGCATCGTTGTACTTCCCTTTGTAAAATTATCACTGAAGCCGACTTGTATTTCTGTGTAAAAAAGTGACAAAAGCTGTGCAGTTACAATGTATTTTTACTGCTTTGTAAATGAGTAGGCCTACTAGAACATAGTAATAAATGAGCTGTGCTTTTGCAACTAAATTCCGTATAGTGTTATTACTGGACTATCATCATGATGAATGCATTCAAACTTGTTCTCGAAACTGAAACTCAAGGTACCACAGAGAAGAATTAAAGTTCAAACTGGGTAGTTTTATGTCCAGGGAGGATGGCTCCTACACAAGATGAGGGGGGTTGACCATATGATTATCCCCCTTCCCCCTAGATAATCATGAAACTGGAATGAGGCTGAACTTGAGTGTTCCAACTGGTACATCTGCTTTTCATGTCTAGGGTCAAAATGACTAATCTGAATGCTCAGAATGCATCTCAGACAGTCTCAGAACTGCTGGCTAACAGACCCCCTGCCGCAGGGCTTCGACCCTTTGGGCCTCGCATAAGGCTGCCCCCTTCAAATATGACCTTGCCCCATGCTTGCCCACCTCTATGACACCCCTGGCTACGCCACTGACACACACATATATGTATGTATATATATATATGTATATATATAAATATATATATATATATATATATATATATATATATATATATATATATATACATATAAAGTATTTGTTTACAAGAGCACGCTCTCAATTTACTCCAATATTAAGCATTCCTGCAGCTCTCCTCTTTTTGTACAGTAATTAGAAGGTTCTTTAAATGCTGGTAAAGCAAAAAATAGCAAGATATGCTTCGCAAGGGGGGGGGGGGGACCGACATTGTCAACATAGTCAACCAAAGAGAAGTTCGTGACTTCAGCGTACATTTGGTATATATTCATAATATATACTAAAATGAAAATGGAGTAGTTACTCAAAAGTGTCACTATTTGTGAATTGTATATTTTATTTTGGGCTTTTTTGAAACTTTTTTTATGAGATTGACTGCTTTCATTGGCGGGAAACTGGCAGGCCTCCTTAGGCAGTGGTCAATAGATGG
>NC_090734.1:116037124-116059624 GCF_036898095.1 Palaemon carinicauda | reverse complement strand
TATATATATATATATATATATATGTGTGTGTGTGTGTGTGTGTGTGTGTGTGTGTGTGTGTGGTAATTGACACCAACTATCAAAAAGGAGATAACAAAGATAACAAAACATATAAACTAATGTAATTTCAATAATTAAAAAATAGAAGAAAAAATTATACAAGTTCGTGAAAAAAAGTTGAATTAGACAAATTCAGTAGATTTAAAACCATTTCGGCCGATGAGAGTTTAAGTGATATTTAATTCCCCTCTTGGGTAAAACAAAATGCATTTAGACCTCTGTTGCCACAAATTCATATCAAACCTTGACAGTCAGGAGCAAGCGGAAATATGCCTTCATAAAAGCCAAAGCCAGTACAATAAGTCTCACCGCTTCAATCCGGATAAGTGAGAAGGCGCCAAATTCTTCACAAAGTTCACAGATCACAGTAAAGCGGTGGGAGGCCACGATGATACTTGAAAAAGGAAGAGTTGTGGTAATCTACTGTGGATTTTTTTTTTTTTTTTACTGATACAGTAACAAACTGAATAAATCATATCAGGAGAAGTACCCAGTTTCGCCCCAGACATACCCTACATACCTTATTACGACCCATTGTTTCTCACACAAGACTAATAAGGTCTGTTGCAAGAGTCAGTTTTTCTCAAAAGTAGGGTATTTAAATTCAAGGTTCACCCATATGTCCAGCTGTTGGCCGATCGCTTCGAAAATCACTTCGCAAATTTCATCAGTATGTCAGTACTCTAAACCCATTATGTTGCATTGCGTAACGTAACCTTTGTGATAAGCCTGGGAAAACCTCTTTTTCCCTTGGCTATGTCCCGTGTCTTTGTTGTTCAATATACCTCGCCCTAATCCTTTCCTCGCCAGTAGCCGACATGAGGGTTTCGCAGGCGACATCACTCCCCCTTCTTCTTCTTGGGTCTTTTCTCCTCGGTAATGTGACAGAGTATTTCAAATGTTTCCTTCGAGTTCTCTTATTTGAAACTGTATTAGTTTTATTAATTTCAGCCTTAGTTTTTCGTGACTGCCTATAAAAAATATGTTTGTTTTTATCTCTTATAAAGTTTCCAACTTCAAGTAGAATGTCTGAAAATTAAGGGCCATTATTACTAGGAAATTTTTCTTATACTTGATGGAATATTCTCTCTTTGATTTCATTTTCTCCCGTGTATTGAAATGCCATATATATATATATATATATATATATATATATATATATATATATATATATATATATATATATATATATATATTTATATATATATATATATATATATATATATATATATATATATATATATATATATATATATTAAGCTACAACCCTAGTTGAAAGATCAATAGGGAAAGGATAGCCCAGTGAGGAAAGAAAATAAGGAAATAAATAAAAGATATTTCATATATCAAAAAAACAGTAACATCAAAACAGATATTTCATATATAAACTGTAAAAGGACTCATGTAAGCCTGCTCAACATAAAAAAATATTTGCTGTAACTTTGGACTTTTGAAGCTCTACAGATTCAATTACCCGATTAGGGAGATCCTTCCACAACCTGTTCACAGCTGGAATAAAACTCCTAGAATATTACAGTATTGAGCCTCATACTGGAGAAAGCCTGACTATTAGAATTAACTGTCTTCCTAGTATTACGAACAGGATGGAACTGTCCGGGAAGATCTGAATGTAAAGGATGTTCATAACTATGAAAAATCTTATTCAACATGCATAACGAACTAATTGAACGACGGTGCAATAGATTGATATCTAGATCAGGAATAAGAAATTTAATAGACCTTAAGTTCCTGTTCACCAAATTAAGATGAAAATACAATCTTAATGTCTTTTATAAGGTTTAAGTTTCATATTTAAAAAGTCTGATTGTTCTCGACAATATTTGTTGGAAATGGGAAACCATCTGTATTCGCGTGAACGAAAGTTTTTTAAACTGTGTAAGCATAAGAACTGATTGGAAAATATCATCACATTCAATCTCTTCAACATTAGTACTTGAACAATTTCTAGTATATGAACAAATAGATAAATTTATATTAGCAATCCTGTTCTCTTTAGAGAAGTCATTGCTCTTTATTATTATTATCATCATTATATTTTTTTCTGTGGAGGTTTGGCCTGGTGTCGGTTATTTTGGTGTTTGGTGGTGGTGGTGGGAGGTGGGGGGACTTCACCCGTAGGCAGGATCCATTAAGCCAGGGCTATAAAGATTTCCGGTTCATACTGGTTCTTTTGAGATGAGCCTCCACTCTTTCTTGGCAGTCGCCTTCCAAGTACTGACCAGACTCATCGTTGTGATGGCTTATGTGGTAACGTCCCTGACTGGTGATCGCCAGACTTGGGTTGGCGTCCCGTTCAAACTCGTTAGTTCCTTTGGTCGCTGCAACCTCACCATCCTTGTGAGCTATGGATGGGACCTCTGAGAGAGCCTGTAGGTCTATCTGCTGAGTCATCAGCAGTCATTGCCTGACCCTCCTTGGTCCTAGCTTAAGTGGAGAGGGGGTTGGATGTTGATCACATGTCTCTAGGACATTGTCATGCTTGATAGGGCA
The DNA here is from genome assembly GCF_036898095.1 of Palaemon carinicauda. Taxonomy (NCBI): domain Eukaryota; kingdom Metazoa; phylum Arthropoda; class Malacostraca; order Decapoda; family Palaemonidae; genus Palaemon; species Palaemon carinicauda. The sequence goes on along the minus strand of NC_090734.1, from coordinate 116,057,053 downwards.
ATGCCGCTGTCCCTTGCCTCTTCCATTTACGAGTGACCTTTAAACTTTAAACCAGGTCCTACCTTAAACCTCTAAGGGCATAGCAAACATCTTTTATAAAACCATGGCGTGTCCTAGATGCATGCTAGAGGCATCCTTTGGAATATGCCAGTTCCCGATGAATATGCCAAATATTTTTCAAGAGACATGACACATAATCCTCTACAAACATACTGAAAGTCCCCAAGAATTATGCCAGAAAATGCCCTGGCAACATGTCACAAAGATCCCTGGGAACATATACTATTATTGGGTAATCAATTATCAAATAAACATAAAAACAAAACGGGACGTCTTTATCCTTAATTACCTAGAGACCCAGACAAAACCTCTCCACAGAGATAATCACATTTTTGGCCGGTGAAAACTCCACTAAAAACCTGATACTGTATGAAATTTTAAGAGAGATTCCGCAGACTCATGATACAACGATGTGAGAGAGAGAGAGAGAGAGAGAGAGAGAGAGAGAGAGAGAGAGAGAGATACTCAAGGCTAGGCTCCAAGCAAAAGAGCCCTGCTGTTTGTTTGTTGTTCTTTTCCTAGAAAAAAAAAATAATACAAACAGACGTCAGTGACTTGTTCCTTGTTAAGGAAATTGATTTGTCTGTTTATTTAACTGACGAATCTTCATTATCCACCGAAGAGAACCCGTAATTAAATGGTTTATTTTCGTTTTGTTTGATCATATGCTAATTTGGCAAGTTAGTTCCTCATTCAAGTGTGATAGATCTGAATGCTATCAAGTACGGCGACACACTGTCTTTACTCACGAACTCTTTGAGAGTTCTTTTAGTTTTGATATATCTCCCAGTCATTTTTACCTTCTTAGATGTTAATTCATACGCACAGACTCATATATGTATATAGTATTTAATATATATATATATATATATATATATATATATATATATATATATATATATATATATATATATATATATACATATCTTCATCTTATCATCACTCCTCCTATGCCTATTGACGCAAAGGGTCACGGTTCGATTCGCCAGTCGTCTCTATCTTGAGCTTTTAAATCATAATATATATATATATATATATATATATATATATATATATATACATATATATATATATATTTATATATATATATATATATATATATATATATATGTGTGTGTGTGTGTGTGTATGTGTGTGTTGTGTTTATATACATAAATTGTATACAATAAACCATTTACCCTAATAAAGGTTCATTCCAGAAAATAACACAGATTCGTGTGTACACTCACACAAACCCACACCCACACAAACACACACGCACACTCGCGCACGCGCACACACATGACCACACACACACACACATATATATATATATATATATATGTATATATATATATGTATATATATATATATATATATATATATATATATATATATATATATATATATGATGTCTGGTGTTCCACAGGGTAGTGTTCTTGGACCATTACTTTTCAAGCTATATACACATGACATGTGGTTTGGCCCAGAAAACAAGCTTGTTTTATATGTAGATGATGCTACTCTCTTTGTATCAATTTCATCTCTTGAATATAGATCTTGGGTTGCTGAATCCCTTAATAGATATCTACCTAGAATTAGTGCATGGTGCAAATTATGCGGTATGGAGTTGAATCCTAACAAAACGCAAAGTATGATTGTAAGTGGGTCAAGAACAGTGGCTCCACAACATCCGGATCTCTGCATTGATAATGTTTCTTTAACTTTGCATGACTCTTTTAGAATTTTAGGTGTGATTCTTGACAGCAAATTTACTTATGAGAAACACATTAGGTCTGTGTCCTCTTCAATTGCACAAGAAATTGGCTTAATGAGAAAGTCTTTCAAGATTTTCGGTGATCAATCTATTCTGAAGAAGTGTTTTAATTCTTTCATTCTACCTTGTTTTGAGTATTGTTCTCCTGTCTGGTCTTTAGCTGTTGATTCTCACCTTGATTTGTTGGACAGAAACTAACAGTTTATTAAATTTCTTATTCCTGGTCTAGATATTAATCTTTGGCACCGTCGTTCAATTAGTTCATTATGCATGTTGCATAAGAATTTCATAATTCTGACTACCCTTTACATTCAGATCTTCTTGGACAGTTCCATCCTGTTCGTGATACTAGGCATGCATTTAATTCTAATAGTCAGGCCTTCTCCATCACGAGGCCCAATACTACACAGTATTCAAGAAGTTTTATTCCAGATGTGACCAAGTTGTGGAATGATCTTCCTAATCGGGTAATTGAATCAGTAGAACTTCAAAAGTTCAAAGTTGCAGCAAATGTTTTTATGTTGAACAGGCTGACGTAAGTCTTCTTATAGTTTATATTTGACATATTGGTTTTGATGTTGTTACTCTTTTTAGAATAATTTATTGTTAATTTTTTCTCATTGTTTATCTATTTCCTTATTTTCTTTCCTCATTGGGCTGTTTATCCCTGTTGGAGCCCTTAAGCATATAGCATATTGCTTTTCCAACTAGGGTTGTAGCTTAGCTAGTAATAATATATATATATATATATATATACATATATATATATATATATATATATATATATACTGTATATATAATGTATGGGTACATACACACATACTGAATATATATATATATATATATATATATATATATATATATATACATATATATACAGTATATATATATATATATATATATATATATATATATATATATATATATATATATAAGGGTGCGTCTCTGTTATTGTAGGGCCCCAATTTATTATCATTATTGCTAGTTGAGCTACAACTCTAGTTAGAAAAGGAGGGTGCTATAAGCCAAAGGGCTCCAACAGGGAAAAATAGCCCAGTGAGGAAAGGATATAAGAAAAAATAACCTAAAAGAAAAGTGATGATCAAATTAAAGTAAAATGTTAAGATCAGTAAAACATTAAACTATATAAACAATATAAAACTTCCCAAAACAGCAGGAAGAGAAATAGAATAGAATAGTGTGCCCAAGTGTACCCTCAAGCAAGAGAATTCTAATCCAAAACAGTGGAAGACCATGGTACGGATTCTGTGGCACTATCCAAGACCAGAGAACAATTATTTGATTTTGGATTGTACTTTTCCTAGAAGAGCTGCTTACCATAGGTGAAGAGTCTCTTCTACCATTACCAAGAAGAAAGTAGCCACTGAACAATTACATTACAGTAGTTAACCCCTTGAGCAAAGAAGACCTGTAATCTCGGTGTTATCAGGTGTAAACGGACTGAGGAGAATGTGGAAAGAATAGGACAGGCTATTTGATGTCTGTGCAGGCAAAAGAAAAATAAGCTGTAACTAGAGAGAGGGATCCAATGTAGTACTGTCTGGGAAGTCAAAGGACCCAATAACTCTCTAGCAGAAGTATCTCAACGGGTGGCTGGTGCTCTAGTCAACCTACTACCTAATACAGATATATTCGTAAGAGAACAGTTTTTAGTGAATAATCCTAATCGATTCCGTTTTCTTCCCCAGCAGGAACTGCAGTGCAGTCCCTTGAGACAAAGGCACAGGGATTTCTGGAAACTGTTCTTCGTCATGAGTTCAACAAAGCACTCGAGACTGGGGCAGCGGGTCCCGTACTCAAGGAAGTTTCTCAAAGTAAGTCTTCCTGGTGCCCTGAACTCAGCGTTGTTCCTTGCCTGCTTGATTGATGGTCTATTTGCACTTGAGAAGAATATATGTGTCTCTGCAAAAATTGGAATGATTAATACTCTCATACATTCGAACACATACAAACAGTTATCTCACTAAGCTGTGATTCCATAAAGCTTTTCTTATTTCTGTCCCTGTATGTAATAACATGGATGTAAAACATTTCTAATTCCTCATTCTCTCAAACCCGATCTCCACATATTTTGTCCTTAGAATAACTACTAATTTCTAATCAAATACTTCTTACAGAACTAGACTTGGCAAACATGTTGGAAGAGACATCCAGTTGGGAGACCAAATCACAGAACTTTGATCCCCTCCTATGTGCTTTCTGCAGCAGCGCCATGGCCGAGATCATCCAATTGTTTGAAACGGGGACTGACCCGTTAATCATCGTGGATGGCCTTGTCAACCTATGTGTCGACTTGGGCATTGCTAATTATCCATTTTGTGAAGGGGTCATAAGTGAGGTGGAGGTAAGTGGTTTAGTCTGTTCAGCTGCTTCTGAGGCCAGTGTCCATTTGGCAAACGGGGTCTATTTTGGAGCCGTGGTCGATTTATGAGCTGGGGTCAGTTTTGGACCCGAGGTCCTTTTTAGAGGCGGGGTCCATTTTGGAACCAGGGTCTATTTTGTAGCCGGAATCCCTTTTGGAGCCAGTGTCCATTTTGGAGCTGGGTCACATTTTGGAGCCAGTGTCCATTTTAGAGTTGGGATCCATTTTGGGGCCGGGGTCCTTTTCTGGAGCCGGGTTCTATTTTAGAGCTGGGATCTATGTTAGAGGAGGGATCCAATTTTATTGTGCAGAGAAAGGCTTGCTTTCCCACACGGGAAAATTTTCACCTGCTATGAAGTCAAAAAGGCATGCCTTCACAAAAGTGGATTTATCCCGAGCGGCCTCGCAGTTTCTATAAATTGAGTGGGGGTGTTAGTGTGGTAATGTAGATATAGAATATAAAAATAAACTGATAAGAGGTACCTATGAAATTATGTCTTGTTGATAATTCTAAAGTTGCTTCTCAATCATGCAATATCAATTGCTATTAACCTTAGAGCAATGCAGTAACTTACTGTAATTTCTCTCTTTGTAAAATGCTCAACAGTTCTGTCGAACATGATCAAAGTGCAGTATCACTCCCTGCTCAGAGGATTCTAGTCTATTTACCCATCCACAACTCTCATAAAGTAATCAATGCCTGCTACGTATCCAGCTCCTGGAATTATTTAAGATCTCTGTCTATATACTAGTCATCAAAATTACTATATTTTGATGCGAAGACCCTAACGAATGAATCTCTTATTATCATTTATATTGCAAACTTGACAAGATGTATTTTTTTTGTAGCCACATCTCGCCTGGATTTTGGAAAATCGTAACCTGACTGGGAAGGACGTTTGTGGGATGGTTCTCGTAGGATTCGGCTGCAACACAAACAATCCTGAGAGGGTTTGGGAGGTTCAGATTCCAGATGGTCCAAAACCCCCAGTTGTAGATCCTGTATTGCCACCTGTGAGTGTACAAAGTATTACTTATACTAGGAGTCACGAATGACTCCTGGAGGGTGAGAGTTACTTACAAATAAGGAGAACTATGAGAAAACATTACTTAAAACATCAGCAGTTAATCTAAATTTCATACGAGTTCTCACAATTAATAGAAAAATGGTTCTCATTTTTGTATGAACATTCAGGTTGCATTTCAAATCTAAGAGATATCGTGTGATACAAAATAACAGACAGTCAATGTAAGACTTGTAGACAAGCCTTAAAAGATTACCATCAGGCTTTCAGTAAGCAAAACATAGAGGGAGCTTTATTGCCATATACAAATTGCCTTGCATTCAATATTTCCTTTTCACTTCGGCTCTCATAAAAGGAAGGTTCCCCTACGATGAAGATCCTGCACCTAGCTGACACCCATTTCGACCCCGAGTACCTACCAGGAAGTAATGCCGAGTGTAAAGAAAAGTACTTCTGCTGCAGAGCAGAGAGTGGTGAGTTCTCTTCTTTATAGTAATGAACATTTTAAAGTGTTTCTGACAAAAAATGGATTTTATGAATTTCAAAATGAAGGAAGGTTTTTAACATAACAGAAATTCAGCCTTAGGTTGCACAATAAGTCTTTTTAAAGTCATGGATTTTAATGGCCACACACAGTTTTTTATTTGTTCCTAATGGATGGTTCCATTCCTTATCAGCATGTGAGATTCACAGTTCTTTTCTTTTACTAGACATTTTGGTCACATTATATCTTTAATAGATGTATTTGTTATTATTAAGGAAATCCTCATGCTTAATTTTGGTAGATATGGCTTTCTCACACGGCTCAGAATAATATGACTTGCTTTCTACAAATACTTTGGGCAGACCAGAATAATATGACAGTTTTCGCAGGTCCTTCAGACAGACCAGAAGAGTATGACTTAATTTTTGCAGGTCCTCTGGACAGACCAGAACAATATGAATTGCTTTCTGCAAATCCTTTGGGTGTCCAAAATAATGTTACTTGCTTTCTGCAAATCCTTTGGACAGATCAGAATAATATGACTTACCTTTTGCAGGTTCTCTGGACACTCCAGAGCAATATGATTTGTTTTCTGCATATCCTTTGGGCTGGCAAAATTAAGGTGACTTGCTTTCTGCAAATCCTTTGAGCAGACCAGAATAGTATGACTTGCGTTTTGCAGGTCCTTTGGACACTCCAGAAAAATATAACTTTCTTTCTGCAAATCCTTTGGGTGGCCAAAATAATGTGACTTGCTTTCTGCAAATCCTTTGGACAGACCAAAATAATATGACTTACCTTTTGCTGGTTCTCTGGACACTCCAGAGCAATATGACTTGCTTTCTGCAAATCCTATGGGCTGGCAAAATTAAGGTGACTTGCTTTCTGCAAATCCTTTGGGCTGGCCAAAATAAAGGTGACTTCCTTCCTGCAAATCTTTTGAGCAGACCAGAATAATATGACTTGCGTTTTGCAGGTCCTTTGGACACTCAAGAACAATATGACTTGCTCTCTGCAAATATTTACCTTTTGCAGGTTCTCTGGACACTCCAGAGCAATATGACATGCTTTTTGCAAATCCTTTGGGCAGACTAGAATAATATGACATGCTTTTTGCAAATCCTTTGGGCAGACCAGAATAATATGACATGCTTTTTGCAAATACTTTGGGCAGACCAGAATAATATGACTTGCTTTTTGCAAATCCTTTGGGCAGACAAGAATAATATGACTTGATTTTTGCAAATCCTTGGGGCAGACCAGAATAATATGACCTAGTTTTTGCAGGTCATCTGGACAGACCAGAGTGATATGACTTACATTCTGCAGGTCATCTGGACAGACCAGAATGATATGACTTACTTTCTGCAGGTCATCTGGACAGACCAGAATGATATGACTTACTTTCTGCAGGTCATCTGGACAGACCAGAATAATATGTCTTAGCCTTTGCAGGCCCTCTGGACAGATCAGCATAATATGATTTAGCTTTTGTAGGTCTTTTTTTACAGACCAGAATAATATGACTTACTTTCAGCAATTCCTTTAGGTTGGTCAGAATAATATGACTTACTTTCTGCAGATCCTTTGGGCAGACCAGAATAATATGACTTACTTTCTGCAGATCCTTTGGGCAGATCAGAATAATATGACTCACCCTTTTCAGTCCCTCTGAACACTCCAGAATTATATGACTTGCTTTATGCAAATCCTTTGGGTAAGCCAAAGTAATGTGACTTGCTTTTTGCATATTCTTTGGGCAGACCAGAATAATATGACTTACCTTTTGCAGTCCCTCTGAACACTCCAGAACAATATGACTTGCTTTATGCAATTCTTTGGGAAGGCTGAAAAAAATGTGACTTGCTTTCTGCAAATCCTTTGGGCAGACCAGAATAATATGACTTAGCTTTTGCAGGTCCTCTGGATACACCTGAACAATATGACTTAGCTTTTGCAGGTTCCCTGGACAGACTAAAACAATATGAATTGCTTTCTGTAAATCCTTTGGGTGGCCAAAATAACGTGACTTGCTTTTTCAAATCCTTTGGACAGAGTAGAATAATAAGACTTCCCTTTTGCAGGTCGTCTAGGCACTCCAGAAAAATATGACTTACTTTCTACAAATCCTTTGGGCAGGCCAAAATGATGTGACTTGCTTTCCGCAAATCCTTTGGGCAGAGCAGAATAATATGACTTACCTTTTGCAGGTTCTCTGGACACTCCAGAACAATATGACTTGCTTTCTGCAAATCATTTGGGCTGGCAAAATTAAGGTGACTTGCTTTCTGAAAATCCTTTGGGCTGGCTAAAATAAAGTGACTTGCATCCTGCAAATCCTTTGAGCAGACCAGAATAATATGACTTGCGTTTTGCAGGTCCTCTGGACACTCCAGAACAATATGACTTGCTCTCTGGAAATCCTTTGGGTAGGCCAAAAGAATATGACTTGCTTTCTGCAAATCCTTTGGGTATACCAGAATAATATGACTTGCATTTTGCAGGTCCTCTGGACACTCCACAACAATATGACTTGCTTTCTGCAAATGCCTTGGGCAGACTAGAATAATATGACTTGCTTCTTACAAATCCTTGGGGCAGACCAGAATAATATGACCTAGTTTCTACAAGTCCTTTAGACAGACCAGAATGATATGACGTAGCTTTTGCAGGTCATCTGGACAGACCAGAATAATATGACTTACTTTCTGCAGGTCATCTGGACAGATCAGAATAGTACGTCTTAGCCTTTGCAGGCCCTCTGGACAGATCAGCATAATATGACTTAGCTTTTGCAGGTCCTTTTTTACAGTCCAGAATAATATGACTTGCTTTCTGCAAATCCTTTAGGTTGGTCAGAATAATATGACTTACTTTCTGCAGATCCTTTGGGCAGACCAGAATAATATGACTTACTTTCTGCAGATCCTTTGTGCAGGCCAGAATAATATGCCTTTGCTTTCTGCAAATCGTTTTGGCTGACCAGGCTAATATGACTTACGTTCTGCAGGTCTAGCGGACTATAATAATATGACTTGCTTTCTGTACATCTTTTGGGCAGAGCAGAATAATGTGACTTGCTTTCTGCAAATCCTCTGGGCAGGCCAGAATGAGATGACTTATTCAGACCAGAATAATATGAATTAGTTTTTGTGGGTCCTTATGAAAGATCAGAATTATATGACTTAGGTTTTGCAGGTCCTCTATATAGGCCAGAATAATATGACGTACTTTCTGCAGGTCCTCGGACAGACCAGAATTGTATGACTTATTTTCTGCAGGTCCTCTGTACAGGCTAGAATAATATGACTTACATTTTGCAGATCTTTTGGACAGACCAGAATTATATGACTTACTTTCTGCAGGTCCTCTGAACAAACCAGAATTATATGACTTACTTTCTGCAGGTCCTCTGTACAGGCTAGAATAATATGACTTACATTTTGCAGATCTTTTGGACAGACCAGAATTATATGACTTACTTTCTGCAGGTCCTCTGAACAGACCAGAATTATATGACTTACTTTCTGCAGGTCCTCTGTACAGGCTAGAATAATATGACTTACATCTTGCAGATCTTTTGGACAGACCAGAATTATATGACTTACTTTCTGCAGGTCCTCTGAACAGACCAGAATTATATGACTTACTTTCTGCAGGTCTTCTGTACAGGCTAGAATAATATGACTTACATTTTGCAGATCTTTTGGACAGACCAGAATTATATGACTTACTTTCTGCAGGTCCTCTGAACAGACCAGAATTATATGACTTACTTTCTGCAGGTCTTCTGTACAGGCTAGAATAATATGACTTACATTTTGCAGATCTTTTGGACAGACCAGAATTATATGACTTACTTTCTGCAGGTCCTCTGAACAGACCAAAATTATATGACTTACTTTCTGCAGGTCCTCTATACAGGCTAGAATGATATGACTTACATTTTGCAGATCTTTTGGACAGACCAGAATTATATGACTTACTTTCTGCAGGTCCTCTGAACAGATCAGAATTATATGACTTACTTTCTGCAGGTCCTCTGTACAGGCTAGAATAATATGACTTACATTTTGCAGATCTTTTGGACAGACCAGAATTATATGACTTACTTTCTGCAGGTCCTCTGAACAGACCAGAATTATATGACTTACTTTCTGCAGGTCCTCTGTACAGGCTAGAATAATATGACTTACATTTTGCAGATCTTTTGGACAGACCAGAATTATATGACTTACTTTCTGCAGGTCCTCTGAACAGACCAGAATTATATGACTTACTTTCTGCAGGTCCTCTGTACAGGCTAGGATAATATGACTTACATTTTGCAGAAATTTGGGCAGACCAGAATTATATGACTTACTTTCTGCAGGTCCTTTGGACAGACCAGCATAATATGACTTAGCTTTTGCCGGTCCTTTTCACAGACCAGAATGATATGACCTACTTTCTGCAAATCCTTTGCGCAGACCAGACTAATATGACTTGCGTTATGTAAGTCCCTTGGATAGACTACAATAACATGACTTTCTTTTTGCAGATCTTTTGAGCAGAGAAGAATAATATGACTTGCTTTCTGCAAATCCTCTGAGCAGACCAGAATGATACGACTTACGTTCTGCAGGTCCCCTGTTCAGACCAGAATAATATGAATTATTTTTTTGTGGATCCTTATGACAGATCAGAATGATATGACTTACCTTTGCAGGTCGCTTCATAGGCCAGAATAATATAACTTGCTTTCTGCCGTTTCCCTTGACAGAGTAGAATAATATGACTTACACTCTGCAGGTCCTCTGGACAGATCAGAATAATATGACTAGCTTTTACAAGTCCTCTGTATAGGCCAGCATAATATAACTTACTTTCTGCAGGTCCTTTGGACAAACCAGAATTATATGACTTACTTTCTGCAGGTCCTCTTGACAGACCAGAATTATATGACTTACTTTCTGCAGGTCCTCTGGACAGGCCAGAATTATATGACTTAATTTCTGCAGGTCCTCTTGACAGACCAGAATTATATGACTTACTTTCTGCAGGTCCTCTGGACAGACCAGAATTATATGACTTACTTTCTGCAGGTCCTCTGGACAGACCAGAATTATATGACTTACTTTCTGCAGGTCCTCTGGACAGACCAGAAGCTGCAGCTGGAAAATGGGGAGACTACCGCAACTGTGATGCCCCAAAGTGGCTTCTCCAAGCCACGTATGACCACATCAAGATGACTCATACGGTGAGTTAATGCAGATAATAAAGCAGTTAAGGCTCATTTGAGATAAGTTTTGAAATTCCTATTATGACTCCTAGTTGTGTTTTTGGTTAATGATTATAATTTTTTTTATCCTTCCTAGTATGATTATCATCAGCATTCTGTAACCGTTTCTGATGTCAATACAAATCTAGTTCCATCTTCCTTGTCATTGCGTCTATTTTTTCTTTTTTATCTATTCCCTCTTTCCATCAATATGAGTTTTAGAATCGTATCTGTATCACTCTTCCCTTTCCATTACTTTTTTTTATCAACAATACACCCATCTTAGGATATCTCTTATTTCTTCCTATTTTTTCTTCTTGTCTCTCCTCCTTTACCACCGCAGTCCTCATCATTAATAAAGTCGTGTTTTGTTTCATCCATTCACACACATACACACACACACAGGATATAGACTTCATCATCTGGACAGGGGATCTGATCCCTCACAACGTATGGAACACCTCCCGAGAGACAAACTTGGAAATCATCTATGAGAGCGTTCAGTTGGTTGCGGATAACTTTCCTGGAATTCCGGTATTTCCAGCCATTGGTAATCACGAAGCACATCCTGTAAATACGTGAGTGATTTCAAGGATTAACACTTTAGTATTGATTCATTCCTTGTGCGAGAGGTTTTTTCTTCCATTAGAAAACTGATGACTTCGGCATATTAGAGACGATGGGCGGGATTTTATTTTCTAGCCTTTGATGATTTCCTCAATTGTAGAAGCAAATCAGTTGTAAATTCTGATGCAGGGTCAAACAAAGATATACTATAGCCTCATATTATGGTCAATTTAATATAACTAAAGTTGATAATCAGATTCGCAATGGATCTTAACCTTATGCTTCATAGTTTAATGTTGGAATATTGACATGTATAGTGATGAATCACTAAGTTATTTATTAAACATACGTACTTTGTTACCAAATACAACTCCCTTTCCTAGTTTCCCGCAACCGTACATTGACAACGAGTTCGACATCTCCTGGCTTTATGACGAAATTGCAATCCTTTGGGGCACCTGGCTGCCGAAGGATGTTGCGGAGAGTGTGGCTTATTCAGCTTATTACTCAACCCTCATCAAGCCAGGACTGAGGATCCTGTCTATCAATTCTAACTACTGCTATGGTTTCAACTGGTAGGTGATACATTATTCTTCTTTTGTTGTTGTTGAAAGAACTTAGCCACAGCATTCTCTGTCATGGCAGATCATTTGACAGTAACTTAATCTTTAGAATGTGCACCCTTGTTTCACAATGCAGTCTGTGGCTGCCTCATGCTTTTTAATCTTTTCTACGAAAATAATGCTCTGATGCTCAAGTCATAATCATCAATCATTATGACTAATTCGATTATCTATAAACAACATATTATTTATGAATTCGATTTATTCAGACTTTCTTGAATAACATTATTTGAGTCACTCAAGCAAGAAAACCCTTATCCATTCTAAATATGGTCTTTATTTTCCTTTTAATCACCAAGTTCAATTGTACTACCCTTACATAAATTCAAGATATCTCCTTTACAATGATATGGATCTAGTTATTTGAATCATTCAGTCCTCTTTACAAAATATCTTTTGGCCAATCTATGATTGGGATAAATTGGCATACTAGTTACTCAATCTTTTCACCTTTAGTTACTCACTTAAGAAAGTGTTTTGTAAGAGATTTTTTCATAGTTTATCACACTAAACAGCTAACCATTGAAGCTTTCCTTCATTGATACTAAGTTAGATTTTGTTCAAATTATGAGATAGTGGGCATGATTGGTGAATATGATTGAGGGTTTAGGTATTTTCTCCCTATTATGAGGACTGGTCAGTTTTAAGGCACCATTTGACTATAGTTAATTTTTTTTAGCGAGGCAGATTTGCACCGACTAGCAGCGGTGCCCTATTAGCTCGGAAAGGTTTCCTGATCGCTGATTGGTTGGACAGATTAATTCTTACCAATCAGCGATCAGGAAACTTTTCTGAGCTAAAAGGGCACCGCTGCGAGTCAGTGCAAATCTGCCTCGCTAAAAGAAATGGACTATAGATTGTCATCTGTTCTGGCCACTCTAGCTCTAGCTCTGTTGATTGTACACCAATCACGTCTGGGAAGTATACTCTGTTTTTTTTTTTTTTTTTAACCTGGCATAAATGTACTGAGCTCGGATTCAATTGTTTGCTTATGATTGGCTGGACCTCAGTTTGTCCTAATTCATCAGTTTTCTGTACACACAATTATAATATTATAAATATACTACTACAGAGTAAGTTAAAAGGTGCTTTAATGACTGCTGTATTATGCACTAAACATTGGTAGAATAAAAACATTAAAATTAATACATCTCAAACATTTTCCTTGTCTACAACTTCGGTAGAGTTGTACATTATCTAACACAGTTCGTCACTCCTCTATGAAATGATTTCTAATATATTTATTGAGTTCATTTATTATTGACCCTTTTGCTGCATATGCTGAGCTTACCCAATATGGTTTAATATTCATAAATTGGAAATATGTCAACACAAAACTACTAGATTCGGACAACCTGATTTTAGCCAATAAACAGCTGCAAAAAGTGTGGCCTTGAGTACAAACATGCCAGTTTGAGAAAAATAGAGTGTAGTGCCCAATATCCGCCACTTGATATGAAATAAAATATGAATGTAGTTTGATGAATAAGCCAATCACGATACTGTACCCTTTCACAAATTGTAGGTGGCTCCTCTACGATGATGTTGATCCAGGCACTGAACTAGACTGGATGGCCAAGCAACTGAAGGCTGCTGAGGAAGCTGGCGAGAAAGTCTACCTCATTAGTCACATCCCTCCAGGTCACAGGGACTGTGCAAAGACTTGGAGTCACCAGTATAACCGCATAGTCTCAAGGTATCAATAAACTTTTTCATTCTTCTTCTGATTTGCTATCATTTAGTTGGCTTTTAGATATGTTTAGAGGATACCTCAAGATTTTCTAATATAAAATATAAGGCAAATTTATGGATTTTATTACAGAGAGTGTGCTATGTTTCTATTCCAGTAACATAATCCTCTGTTTTCAATCTTAGTCAAATGTTTGTTGAACATTATGAATGGAGTCTATTTACAACAGCTTCCTATTATTTCAGTCTTTCGGATGAACAAATGAACTGTTTAATTGGAGGTATCTTGTTCTTTTATATCGTGTAGTTACAAAATAAACAATTAAAATATACATCAAAATTTCAAGTAAGTTTTTTTTTTATTTCTTATATTGGAGGACTACAATTTTGATGTCAGGTTGCAAAGATTTTATTTTGTGTAAATTACAGTCAAGAAATAGCATCATATTAGATTTGTAATGTTGCTTAGCCTAACTAATCCAAAAACATCAAATATAAGGACCCAAATAATCCCTAAGCCTCACTTGAGATCTATTATTCCCCCTTCCCTTCAGGTTTGAGTCCACCATCGCAGGCCTCTTCTACGGCCACACGCACAAGGACCACTTCATGATGTTCTATGATCCCGTGGAAGCCACGCGCGCTTACCACGTCGGCTACATTGGACCCAGTCAGACTCCCTATCACAAGGTCAACCCTGGATATAGGATCTACACCGTTGATGGAGATTACGAAGGATCTTCCTATGTAATTGATTTACCTGTATTTTACAGAATTCAATTCTCTTTAGGGGAAGGAAAGATATTTCTAGATAGAGGTGTATATTTACGCAGCTCTTATTGAACTTTCACAATTGCTTGACTTTCTGCCCTCTTCTCATCCGGCTGTCCAACTTCTTTAACTTCATATTGCTCCAGGTATCACCTCTTACGTAGGAACAAATCCCCAGGATAAGACCTATGAACCTAGAAGTAACCCTCACTTCTTTCTCTTCTTCCTCCCCACCGTTATACCCACATTAAAGGGCCGGTTGCCTAATGCGTCCTCTTGAATGCCTTAACCCTCGCTTAACCTCTTCTCTGCCTATCATCCTCACTGTTCTGTTTACATGAAATAACCCAAATGGAACCTCAGATCATTTCTGACAAATGATTTAAATTATTCTAGGCGAAAATCTTGTGCAAATGTATTTTACTAATCTTAGGATTTCCTTCTATTAAAAGGTTAAGAAATATAAAGTGCGTAAGTCTATATATTTAGGATGCAATGTTCCTTTCTATTTCTTTCCGTGACTTTTATTCTCGTGCTATAACACTATCAATTTCCAAAATCGTGAACGATCAGCTGCTAAAGTGTTGAGATTTCTAAGCCATAACTAGCATGAGTAATCGTAGCATTGTAGAATAATTTATAGAACTCATAAGTACCTTTGCCTTCTGGTCTGTTGAAGGCTAGATAAAGAATAATGTCTTATTACATTATTGACTTGTGGTAAATGAATTTGCGATAATAATTTTCATTTCTGGATTTCCTTCATCAAGAAATCAGCATATTATGCATTCGATGTAGTTGATGGATTGATTATATAATGTAAATATGCGCTGCAGTAACTAAATCCAGTATTTTCTAAAGTTTCTGTACTGAAGGAACCATATCAGCTATTTTATATATATATATTTTTTTTTCTTTTTTTTTTTTGCAGCAAGTTTTGGATCACGAGACTTGGATTTTGGATCTGGACGAGGTGAACCAAAGCGATGATCCAAGGTTCTTCAAGCTTTACTCGGCCAAAGAATCTTACGGGTTAGTTGCAAGAATTCTTAGACTATCATTTGAACAACATTGCATCATACGATCATACGACCCTTTCTGAGCAGGGGATTACCTTAACGTTGATGAAAGGTTTGTGTTTCGCCATGGTCAGCAAAGCTGTACTAGTCAGGACCACCCATATAAGGTTTGTTTACTGTGAGTGACCAGACTAAAGTCTCCCACCATCACCAATCCGCACTGGGCAGCATGGTAATGAAAATAGCCAAAACCAGACATGACTAAGGGCATGTCTGATGCCTTTGTTCTGCAGTGAACTGGAAACGACTGCATTGGTTGTTATTGTTGCATCATACTCAACCATATGTTACTCAGGATGTATCCAGTCACAGAACAAATTTGTCTTTCATCAGCTTCTGCAATTTCTCTTTACTATTCATAGTTAGTACGGTTCCATCTAAAAAATCACCCATTCCTTAACAATCTCGACTCATATCCTCAACTCAGACTTTCCATCACCGTTTACAGTAACTGGGTTGTTGTGGCCTAATTGGTAACGTCTCTGCCTGACGTTTGCCAGACGAGGGTTCGAGTCCTGCTCAGACTCGTTATTGCCTTTAGTGTCTGTAACCGTACCATCCTTGTGAGCTAAGGTAGGGGGGTTTGGGGAGCCTATAGGTCTATCTGCTGAGTCATCAGCAGCCATTGCCTGGCCCTCCCTGGTCCTAGCTTGGGTGGAAAGGGGGGTTCGGCGTTGATCATATAATATATGGTCAGTCTCTAGGGCATTGTCCTGCTTGCTAGTACAATGTCACTCTCCCTTGCCTCTGCTGTTCATGAGCGACCTTTAAACCTTTACACTCCTTCATACTTCCACATCTCTCCATCCATCATTACACACAACTATAAAACTTACTGTAAAAATCAGGTTCATGCTTTTTGTAAATGAGAATAAAAAATCATATATTACTCGGGTAACTATGCTAATTGCATGGGAAAATTCATCCACCCTCTAGTTACTCTTTCATCTTGATATATCTCTACTCACTTTCTCCTTTTTGTAATATTAGTAATTTACTGGTAATATACTCCACTTGTAACTAACAAAATGTACATTAAATAATTATGAGTATAATACAATTACATAATAACTTGAATCTCTCCACAATATTCTGATAATCAATTATTATTTTTTCAGTCTTGAAAACCTATTTCCATCAACGTGGTCTGACCTGGTGACCCAAATGGCCGTTGATAACAGTACGCTCTTCGATGAGTTTTTCATGTAAGTGAAACCATAGCTTTAACGGTCTTCCCAAATTGATAGGCCTATTTCAAGACACTTCTTTCATAAGCTTTGTAATGATTTCATTTTAAACTATCTTCTTTCTTTTCGTTTTTCAAATGAAAGCTTTTGAAATCTAATGCTATATAATCTTTTGTTTTCATTTTTGTGGAGAGTGTAGCCTGAGAACTACACTGCAGCTGTTGCCATATTTTCTCCTGCAAATTCATTTACTATCTATGGAAAAGAGAGAAATTCTCGTGGATAAGGCATCTTTTCATTTTTGAGTTTCAAACCATTTAGACTGTCCGTGTTGAAGGGGGAACGTGGCAGTGTCGCTATGGTTATAGACTATGACCATAGATATCCATAAATAACCATAGGATATAATGGACTATAACATCCAAGACCTGGGTTTAGATTCCCCTTCCCCTTCGTTGCACACCAAGATACCCAGTTGAGAGTGGGCTATAGGGGGAGTCTGGAGAGGGGAGATCATTTAGCCAGACTAGCCAGCCACGAACTATCTACCTTCCTTACAACACAATTCCAAGTCATTTTGTGATATAGGATTGACTTGGACTTCTCATTCCTTTTAAATATACTAAGGCTAATTTCTTTATACTTTTTAGGCACTATATAAAAGACGCGAAACCTTATATGGAAGAGGGATGCGGCGAGAGATGCAAGAGCCAACTGTTGTGCCGTCTTGTGGTATCCGACAACTCCGACCATTCCCACTGTGAAGGTCTTTGAATGTATCAAATAATCAATGTATTTCATATTGGATAGATGTTAGATCATCGAATTTGCGATCACTGTGAAATGAGAATAAAAGTTCATGACTGTATTTATAAAAAGATGTTTGTTTGATTACTCAAGATACTACCGCTAGAGAGTTATGGGGTCCTAAGACTGGCCAGACAGTACTACATTGGATCCTTCACTCTGGTTACGGTTCATTTTCATTTTGCCTACACCTACACCGAATAGTCTGGCATATTCTTACAGATTCTCCTCTGTCCTCATACACCTGACAACAATGATTACAAAAAAATTTTCTTCACCCAAGGGGTTAACTACTGTAATGTAATTGTTCAGTGGCTACTTTCCTCTTGGTAAGGGTAGAAGAGACTTTAGCTATGGTAAGCAGCTCTTCTAGAAGGATACTCCAAAATCAAACCATTGTTCGCTAGTCTTGGATAATGCCATACCCTCTGTACCATGGTCTTCCACTGTCTTGGGTTAGAGTCAAGGCCGTCTTGTTAGAGTTCCCTTGCTTGAGGGTACACTCGGGCACACTATTTTATCTGATTTCTCTTACTCTTGTTTTGTTAAAGTTTTTATAGTTTATATGGGAAATATTTATTTAATTGTTGTTACTGATTTTAAGATATTTTATTTTTCCTTCTTTCCTTTCCTAACTGGGCTATTTATCCTGTTGGGGCCCCTGGGCTTATAGCATCCTGCTTTTCCAACTAGGGTTGTAGCTTAGCAAGTAATAATAATAATAATAATAATAATAATAATAATACATGTAGTTACAAATATGAGGTTTCATGTTAGTGGTGGTCTTCAGAAGATTGCAGTACAACCATTGATGCCAACACAAGAATCCGTGTTTCACATAAGGTAAGGCAATCAAAAACTCATATATCATCTTGGCAACCTGTTAAAGGAGATATATGTCTATTGCAAATTCCAATGCTTTTCTCAATGCTGTCTAAGGAATGCTTTTTATTCGATGATGTGAATCACACTCCGAAATTAATATTCCGGGGTGAAGGGAGTGGGAAAGGTAGTTTAGTGCTATGACCAGGGTTGCCAGGTTGGCCTTTTTTCAGGCCAAAAAACCTCGAATTTGACCTTTTTTTTAATTGGTTGGCCTTCAGTAATATCATGAAAAATATGCGGATATTAAGTACTATATATTTGGCCTTTTTCTACATATAGGTTGGCCTTTTAAAGCTTCCGTTGTTTGAAAGTTGGACTTTTCTCATATAGAAAATCTGGCAACCCTGACCTCATATGGCGCACTGTAATCATTGAGGGTTTTTTGCAGCTTCACTTCGTTCACTAGTTTCAACCACTTTTTATCCTTCTACGCCGTCCTGTTTTACAATCTTGGGGCCCAGAGCCTCTCGGTCCTTTCGCTGGCCTTTATGGGCTACTTTCCCTTCATATATTTCTTTCATTATTTCTTTTTACTTCAATTTCCTTTCAAGTTTTCTTTATTTTACCCCTGCGAAGGCCTGCAACATCTTAAGAAGAGAGAGAGAGAGAGAGAGAGAGAGAGAGAGAGAGAGAGAGAGAGAGAGAGAGAGAGAGAGAGAGAGAGTATGCGATTGTTACCCTTATTCTAATTCTGAAAGCATGACGTTTACACTTGAAAACATGAATTACTGACACGAACCCAAGTTCATATATTTCTTTCATTATTTCTTTTTACTTCAATTTCCTTTCAAGTTTTCTTTATTTTACTCCTGCGAAGGCCTGCAACATCTTAAGGAAAGAGAGAGAGAGAGAGAGAGAGAGAGAGAGAGAGAGAGAGAGAGAGAGAGAGAGAGAGAGAGAGAGAGAGAGAGAGAGAGAGCGAGCATGCGATTGTTACCCTTATTTTGCCTAATTCTAACATGACATTTACACTTAAAAACATGAATTACTGACACGAACCCAAGTTTTGAGATCGAATTACGCCCATGACTACGAGCAATTTCCTTGAAGAGGTCATTGTGCTTTTGACGAGGTATCGTCTGAATTTTTTTTTTTTTTTTCTTACGGCAACAAACATTTGGAAAAGGAATGCGTATTGACTGCGGAACTTTATTATTATTATTATTATTATTATTATTATTATCATTATTATTATTATTATCATTATTATTATTACTATTGTTGTTGTTGATGTTATTGTTATTGTAATTATCATTATTTTTATTGTTGTTGTTATTGTTATTGTTATTTTTATTGCAATTGTTACTATTACTATATTATTATTATCATTGTTATTGTTATTGCAACTATTAT